>NC_069506.1:3410764-3633264 GCF_027579735.1 Bombina bombina | reverse complement strand
AACTGTACTGTGTAATGTATATTTATTAGATAGTATTATGTGTGTAACTGTACTGTGTAATGTATATTTATTAGATAGTGTTATTATGTGTGTAACTGTACTGTGTAATGTATATTTATTAGATAGTGTTAATATGAATGTAACTGTACTGTGTAATATATATTTATTAGATAGTGTTATTATGAGTGTAACTGTACTGTGTAATGTATATTTATTAGATAGTGTTATTATGAGTGTAACTGTACTGTGTAATTTATATTTATTATTTATTAGATAGTGTTATTATGTGTGTAACTGTATTGTGTAATGTATATTTATTATTTATTAGACCGTGTTATGTGTGTAACTGTACTGTGTAATGTATATTTATTAGATAGTGTTATTATGAGTGTAACTGTATTGTGTAATGTATATTTATTAGATAGTGTTATTATGTGTGTAACTGTACTGTGTAATGTATATTTCTTAGATAGTGTTATTATGTGTGTAACTGTACTGTGTAATGTATATTTATTATTTATTAGACCGTGTTATGTGTGTAACTGTACTGTGTAATGTATATTTATTATTTACTAGATAGTGTTATTATGAGTGTAACTGTACTGTGTAATGTATATTTATTATTTATTAGACCGTGTTATGTGTGTAACTGTACTGTGTAATGTATATTTATTATTTACTAGATGGTGTTATTATGTGTGTAACTGTACTGTGTAATGTATATTTATTAGATAGTGTTATTATGTGTGTAACTGTACTGTGTAATGTATATTTATTATTTATTAGATAGTGTTATTATGTGTTACTGTACTGTGTAATGTATATTTATTATTTATTAGATAGTGTTATTATGTGTTACTGTACTGTGTAATGTATATTTATTATTTATTAGATAGTGTTATTATGTGTGTTACTGTACTGTGTAATGTATATTTATTATTTATTAGATAGTGTTATTATGTGTTACTGTACTGTGTAATGTATTTTTATTATTTATTAGATAGTGCTATTATGAGTGTAAATGTACTGTGTAATGTATTTTTGATGTGTTTTCACAAAACAGTTAACTGTGATCTGAGGACGCAGTAATCATTCTAGTGTAAATTGTGTTTGAGCTCAAGTGGTCATGTTTACTTTCACCTCCTAATACCAGTGGTAAACCCAATGAGTGAAAACTCCCGCGATAAACCCCTTATTGCTTGTGTGCAAACATTTGTGCTCCATTTGCAATCTGGCTCTGTGTCTAACGGCTACACAGATTTACATCAGAAGCCTCTAGGATTTATCTGTTTGCCGGAATTTAAGCTCATCCGTTGAGAGGTTGTGGCTGTGCAGGTATCTGTATAACAGCACAACATTCCTTTTTTACTTCTTTCAGCTACACTGGCTGTTTTGTCACATTTTATGACATTTTCTGCATTTTTACTGACTATGCACTTGCCGTCAGAATATTAAGGCCCCTATGTGACTTACCAACAGATAGTGTGACGGATCACCAGATAAGTGCGGTAAAAGAGGTGGAAGTGCTGAGGCACTAAACAATGAACCACTGCCAGATGTTAGAGATGCCCCTCGGAAGTCCCCAAGAGGTTCAGTAAAATATGAGTCCAGTAGAGGTGGGTAGCCCTGGAGAGACGTTGGATCACATGCAAGTGACTTTGACCCCAGGGATGAAGAATAAAGGTCATTTGAATATGATTTTGTTGAATGAAATTCCCCATCTGGCAGGAACGTCCTCCTAACACCATAAAATCCAGATAATGCAGGAGAGCCTAGCAAGGTAGAGCAGGAAAGTGCAATTAATAACATGCCGTCAATGTGTTTATATATGTGAGCTGTTCAGGTATGTCCCTAGTGGTATGGGCACAGCTATGGGAAACATAGCTATGAGTATAGTATCTATTGTCTATGCTTCTTGTATTCTGTTTATGGTCCATAGTGCTTGCAGCACCTATACTGTAAAGATCCTTTTGCTTAAAATCCTCTCTCTGAACCTTCTAGAGAAGTCTTCATTATAAGCTCATAAAGTTATTATACAGCTAATTCTCCAACTGCAAACCTTTTATGTTCAACAGGCGGTGATCTACAATTAGTGCTCCCTAATATGTTGTCTTCAAGTACAGCTTGCAAGCTCTGTAGGGAGCAGAGTCCTATAATGCTCCTGTCTGTCTGTCACTGTCTTGTCTTTATATGTTGTACACCCTGCTGCCTAATCTGCTGCGTCGTTACAAATAAACATAATAATATTATTAATAATAGTAGTAATGATAACAATAATGCAATTAGTAAATATGAGGGTTTGGGTTTCTCTTTTATTGACACAAATGGATTTTATTTCTGTGCTTGTGCAGTTTGTCCCGGTCTACAAGTCTATTGGTGAACAAGGAAAATCCTACACAAGCTGTAAATCCAAAGAGTTTTATTCAGTACACAAAGATCAATCACAAATCGTACTATATTTTTTAATAACTAATTTCAGGGGAAACAATAATTTGGAGATGTCCCTTTAATCATAACAAAATGGTTACCACTACAGAATTTCGATTTATTTTGCCAGACTGCAGGCTAGCACTTAACTGAGGTATTTGGTAATTGTTACTTACTAGACATCTGGACAAACGGAGTCGGGGAACCGTTGGTGCTGCTCTGTAAATGAAAGACACCAGAAGAAATGGTAAGTAACACTAATATACATCATGTGACCATCTATTAAACCTCATATACATCATGTGAAAATCAATTAAACCTCACATACATCATGTGACCATCTATTAAACCTCACATATATCATGTGATCATCTATTAAACCCCACATGCATCATGTGATCATCTATTAAACCTCACATACATCATGTGATCATCTATTAAACCCCACATACATCATGTGATCATCTATTAAACCCCACATACATCATGTGATCATCTATTAAACCCCACATACATCATGTGATCATCTATTAAACCTCACATACATCATGTGACCATCTATTAAACCTCACATACATCATTTGATCATCTATTAAACCTCACATACATCATGTGATCTTATATTAAACCCCACATACATCATGTGATCATCTATTAAACTCCACATACATCATGTAATCATCTATTAAACCCCACATACATCATGTGATCATCTATTAATACTCACATACATCATGTGACCATCTATTAAACTTCACAAACATAATTTGACAATCCCTTAAACACCATATACATCATGTGACTATCTATTAAACCCCACATACATCATGGGACCATCAATTAAACTTCACACACATCATGTGACCATCTATTAAACCTCACATATATCATGGGACCATTTATTAAACCTCACATACATCATGTGATCATCTATTAAACCTCACATACATCATGTAACCATCTATTAAACCCCATATACATCATGTGACCATCTATTAAACCTCACATACATCATGTAACCATCTATTAAACCCCATATACATCATGTGACCAACTATTAAACCTCACATACATCATGTGATCAACTATTAAACCTCACATACATCATGTGACCATCTTTTAAACCTCACATACATCATGTGACCATCTATTAAACCTCACATACATCATGTGATCATCTATTAAACCCCACATACATCATGTGATCATCTATTAAACTCCACATACATCATGTAATCATCTATTAAACCCCACATACATCATGTGATCATCTATTAATACTCACATACATCATGTGACCATCTATTAAACTTCACAAACATAATTTGACAATCCCTTAAACACCATATACATCATGTGACTATCTATTAAACCCCACATACATCATGGGACCATCTATTAAACTTCACACACATCATGTGACCATCTATTAAACCTCACATATATCATGGGACCATTTATTAAACCTCACATACATCATGTGATCATCTATTAAACCTCACATACATCATGTAACCATCTATTAAACCCCATATACATCATGTGACCATCTATTAAACCTCACATACATCATGTAACCATCTATTAAACCCCATATACATCATGTGACCAACTATTAAACCTCACATACATCATGTGATCAACTATTAAACCTCACATACATCATGTGACCATCTTTTAAACCTCACATACATCATGTGACCATCTATTAAACCCCACATACATCATGTGATCATCTATTAAACCCCACATACATCATGTGATCATCTATTAAACTCCACATACATCATGTAATCATCTATTAAACCCCACATACATCATGTGATCATCTATTAATACTCACATACATCATGTGACCATCTATTAAACTTCACAAACATAATTTGACAATCCCTTAAACACCATATACATCATGTGACTATCTATTAAACCCCACATACATCATGGGACCATCTATTAAACTTCACACACATCATGTGACCATCTATTAAACCTCACATATATCATGGGACCATTTATTAAACCTCACATACAT
This sequence comes from Bombina bombina, assembly GCF_027579735.1. NCBI lineage: Eukaryota > Metazoa > Chordata > Amphibia > Anura > Bombinatoridae > Bombina > Bombina bombina. Next base: position 3,628,802 of record NC_069506.1, on the reverse strand, counting down.
CATGTGATCATCTATTAAACCTCACATACATCATGTAACCATCTATTAAACCCCATATACATCATGTGACCATCTATTAAACCTCACATACATCATGTAACCATCTATTAAACCCCATATACATCATGTGACCAACTATTAAACCTCACATACATCATGTGATCAACTATTAAACCTCACATACATCATGTGACCATCTTTTTAAACCTCACATACATCATGTGACCATCTATTAAACCTCACATACATCATGTGATCATCTATTATACTCCAAATACATCATGTGATCATCTATTAAACCTCACATACATCATGTGATCATCTATTAAACCCCACATACATCATGTGACCATGTATTAAACCTCACACACATCATGTGACCATCTATTAAACCTCACATACATAACTTGACCATCTATTAAACACCATATACAACATATGACCATCTATTAAACTTCCCACACACATCATGTGACCATCTATTAAACCTTACATATATCATGGGACCATCTATTAAACCTCACATACATAATGTAACCATCTATTAAACCCTATATACATCATGTGACCATATATTAAACCTCACATACATCATGTGACCATCAATTAAACCCCACATACATCATATGACCATCAATTAAACCCCACATACATCATGTGACCATCTATTAAACTTCACATACATTATGTGATCATCGATTAAACCCCACATACATCATGTGACCATCTATTAAACCTAACATACATCACGTGACCATCTATTAAACCTCACATACATAATTTGACCATCTATTAAACACTATATACATCATGTGATTATCTATTAAACCCCACATACATCATGGGACCATCTATTAAACCTCACACACATCATGTGACCATTTATTAAACCTCACATACATCATGTGACCATCTATTAAACCTCACATACATCATGTGATTATCTATTAAACCCCACATACATCATGGGACCATCTATTAAACCTCACACACATCATGTGACCATTTATTAAACCTCACATACATCATGTTTTCATCTATTAAACCTCACATACATCATGTAACCATCAATTAAACCCCATATACATGATGTGACCATCTATTAAACCTCAATTACATCATGTGACCATCTATTAAACCTCACACACATGTGACCATCTATTAAACCTTACATATATCATGTGATCATCTATTAAACCTCACATACATCCTGTGATCATCTATTAAACCTCACATACATCATGTAACCATTCATTAAACCCCATATACTTCATGTGACCAACTATTACACCTCACATACATCATGTGACCATCTATTAAACCTCACAAACATAATTTGACCATCTATTAAACATCCCACACATATCATGTGACCATCTATTAAACCTTACATATATCATGGGACCATCTATTAAACCTCACATACATAATGTAACCATCTATTAAACCCCATATACATCATGTGACCATCTATTAAACCTCCCACACACATCATGTGACCATCTATTAAACCTTACATATATCATGGGACCATCTATTAAAACTCACATACATAATGTAACCATCTATTAAATCCCACATACATCATATGACCATCTATTAAACCTCCCACACACATCATGTGACCATCTATAAAACCTTCCATACATCATGTGACCAACTATTAAACCACACATACTTCATGTGGCCATCAATTAAACCCCACATACATCATGTGACCATCTATTAAACCTCACATACATTATGTAATTATCGATTAAACCCCACATACATCATGTGACAATCTATTAAACCTCACATTCGTCATGTGACCATCTATTAAACCTCACATACATCACGTGACCATCTATTAAACCTCACATACATCATGTGACCATCTATTAAACATCACATACATCATGTGACCATCTATTAAACCTCACATACATCATGTGACCATCTATTAAACTCACATACATCATGTGACCATCTATTAAACCTCACATACATCATGTGACCATCTATTAAACTCACACCCATCATGTGAACATCTATTAAACCTTACATATATCATGGGACCATCTATTAAACCTCACATACATAATGTAACCATCTATTAAACCCCATATACATCATGTGCCCATATATTAAACCTCCCACACACATCATGTGACCATCTATTAAACATCACATACATCATGTGACCATCTATTAAACCTCACATACATCATGTGACCATCTATTAAACTCACATACATCATATGACCATCTATTAAACCTCACATAAATCATGTGACCATCAATTAAACCCCACATACATCATATGACCATCTATTAATCCTAACATACATCATGTGACCATCTATTAAAAATCACATACTTCACGTGACCATCTATTAAACCTCACATATATCACGTGACCATCTATTAAACCCCACATACATCATGGGACCATCTATTAAACCTCACATACATTATGTGATAATCGATTAAACCTCACATACATCATGTGACCATCTATTAAACCTCACATACATCATGTGACCATCTATTAAACCTCACATACATCACGTGACCATCTATTAAACCTCACATACATCATGTGATCATCTATTAAACCTCACATACATCGTGTGACCATCTATTAAACCTCACATACATTATGTGATAATCGATTAAACCTCACATACATCATGTGACCATCTATTAAACCTCACATACATCATGTGACCATCTATTAAACCTCACATACATCACGTGACCATCTATTAAACCTCACATACATCATGTGATCATCTATTAAACCTCACATACATTGTGTGACCATCTATTAAACCTCACATACATCATGTGACCATCTATTAACCCTCACATATATCATGTGACCATCTATTAAACCTCACATACAGTATGTGACCCTCTATTAAACCCCACATACATCATGTGACCATCTATTAAATCTCACATACAGCATGTGACCTTCTATTAAACCCCACATTCCTTATGTGATCATCTATTAAACCCCACATACATCATGTGACCATCTATTAAACCTCACATACAGTATGTGACCCTCTATTAAACCCTACATATATCATGTGACCATATATTAAACCTCACATACATTATGTGACCATCTATTAAACTTCACATACATCATGTGACCATCTATTAAACTTCAAATACATCATGTGACCATCTATTAAACCTCACATACATCATGTGACCAACTATTAAACCTCACATACATCATGTGACCATCTATTAAACCTCACATACATAATATGACCATCTATTAAACCTCCCACACACGTCATGTGACCATCTATTAAACCTTACATATATCATGGGACCATCTATTAAACCTCACATACATAATGTAACCATCTATTAAACCCCATATACATCATGTGACCATATATTAAACATCACATACATCATGTGACCAACTATTAAACCTCACATACATCATGTGACCATCAATTAAACCCCACATACATCATGTGACATCTATTAAACCTCACATACATTATGTGATTATCGATTAAACCCCACATACATCATGTGGCCATCTATTAAACCTCACATTCATCACGTGACCATCTATTAAACCTCACATTCATCACGTGACCATCTATTAAACCTCACATACATCATGTGACCATCTATTAAACCTCACATACATCATGTGACCATCTATTAAACCCCACATACATCATGTGACCATCTATTAAGCTTTAAGTTAGCGCACATGAAGAATAAGTTATCTTAAGGCGTGTTATGTAAACAATAAATAATAATTATTATAGTTACTGTAAAATATACATATATATTCAAAAGAGTTTATATAATAAATATAGTTACATTAATTAATAATAGTTAAATATTTTATATTTAATAAATACATAATACACATTAATATAACTCCTGTCGGGTTTATGTAACTTGCTGCTACTAATCTTTGGAGCCACATTACACACCCTGACTCTCACAAATCTCTCTGTGGGAAGGAGATATAAAGGTTTGGGGCCACATAAACAGAAAACTGCATTTAAACCTCTGAGGGTGGTGAGTGACTGGCTCAATGGACAAGAGTTAACAATAAAAGCTGGGAACTTTATATGTTTGTACTAAAAGTGGGAACTCTGAATTTTATTCCAACCTGCCTATTCCTCCCCCCCAACAAAAAAAACCCACCTTGTATGGTATACTGCTTGCTACCCACACAAAAAAAACCTTGTATGGTATACTGCTTGCTACCCACAACAAAAACCTTGTATGGTATACTGCTTGCTACCCACAAAAAAAAAAACTTGTATGGTATACTGCTTGCTACCCACACAAAAAAAAACTTGTATGGTATACTGCTTGCTACCCACACAAAAAAAACCTTGTATGGTATACTGCTTGCTACCCACACAAAAAAAAACCTTGTATGGTATACTGCTTGCTACCCACAACAAAAACCTTGTATGGTATACTGCTTGCTACCCACACAAAAAAAACCTTGTATGGTATACTGCTTGCTACCCACAACAAAAACCTTGTATGGTATACTGCTTGCTACCCACAAAAAAAAAAACTTGTATGGTATACTGCTTGCTACCCACACAAAAAAAAAACTTGTATGGTATACTGCTTGCTACCCACACAAAAAAAACCTTGTATGGTATACTGCTTGCTACCCACACACAAAAAAACCTTGTATGGTATACTGCTTGCTACCCACAACAAAAACCTTGTATGGTATACTGCTTGCTACCCACAACAAAAACCTTGTATGGTATACTGCTTGCTACCCACACAAAAACCTTGTATGGTATACTGCTTGCTACCCACACACAAAAAAACCTTGTATGGTATACTGCTTGCTACCCATACACAAAAAAACCTTGTATGGTATACTGCTTGCTACCCACAAAAAAAAACATGTATGGTATACTGCTTGCTACCCACAACAAAAACCTTGTATGGTACACTGCTTGCTACCCACACAAAAACTTTGTATGGTATACTGCTTGGTACCCACAACAAAAACCTTGTATGGTATACTGCTTGCTACCCACAACAAAAACCTTGTATGGTATACTGCTTGCTACCCACACACAAAAAAACCTTGTATGGTATACTGCTTGCTACCCACAACAAAAACCTTGTATGGTATACTGCTTGCTACCCACAATAAAAACCTTGTATGGTATACTGCTTGCTACCCACAAAAAAAAACCTTGTATGGTATACTGCTTGCTACCCACAAAAAAAACCTTGTATGGTATACTGCTTGCTACCCACACACAAAAAAAACCTTGCATGGTATACTGCTTGCTACCCACAACAAAAACCTTGTATGGTATACTGCTTGCTACCCACAACAAAAACCTTGTATGGTATACTGCTTGCTACCCACACAAAAACCTTGTATGGTATACTGCTTGCTACCCACAAAAAAAACCTTGTATGGTATACTGCTTGCTACCTACACACACACAAAGAAACCTTGTATGGTATACTGCTTGCTACCCACAACAAAAACCTTGTATGGTATACTGCTTGCTACCCACACAAAAACCTTGTATGGTATACTGCTTGCTACCCACACAAAAACCTTGTATGGTATACTGCTTGCTACCCACACAAAAACCTTGTATGGTATACTGCTTGCTACCCACAACAAAAACATTGTATGGTATACTGCTTGCTACCCACACAAAAACTTTGTATGGTATACTGCTTGCTACCCACAACAAAAACCTTGTATGGTATACTGCTTGCTACCCACAACAAAAACCTTGTATGGTATACTGCTTGCTACCCACAACAAAAACCTTGTATGGTATACTGCTTGCTACCCACACAAAAACCTTGTATGGTATACTGCTTGCTACCCACAACAAAAACCTTGTATGGTATACTGCTTGCTACCCACAACAAAAACCTTGTATGGTATACTGCTTGCTACCCACACAAAAACCTTGTATGGTATACTGCTTGCTACCCACAACAAAAACCTTGTATGGTATACTGCTTACTACCCACAAAAAAACCCTTGTATGGTATACTGCTTGCTACCCACAACAAAAACCTTGTATGGTATACTGCTTACTACCCACAAAAAAAAAAACCTTGTATGGTATACTGCTTGCTACCCACAACAAAAACCTTGTATGGTATACTGCTTACTACCCACACAAAAACCTTGTATGGTATACTGCTTGCTACCCACACAAAAACCTTGTATGGTATACTGCTTGCTACCCACAACAAAAACCTTGTATGGTATACTGCTTGCTACCCACAAAAAAACCTTGTATGGTATACTGCTTGCTACCCACAAAAAAACCTTGTATGGTATACTGCTTGCTACCCACAACAAAAACCTTGTATGATATACTGCTTGCTACCCACAACAAAAACCTTGTATGGTATACTGCTTGCTACACACAACAACAAAAAAACCTTGTATGGTATACTGCTTGCTACCCACAACAAAAACCTTGTATGATATACTGCTTGCTACCCACAACAAAAACCTTGTATGGTATACTGCTTGCTACCCACACAAAAACCTTGTATGGTATACTGCTTGCTACCCACAACAAAAACCTTGTATGGTATACTGCTTGCTACCCACACAAAAAAAACCTTGTATGGTATACTGCTTTCTACCCACACAAAAAAACCTTGTATGGTATACTGCTTGCTACCCACACAAAAAAAACCTTGTATGGTATACTGCTTGCTACCCACAACAAAAACCTTGTATGGTATACTGCTTGCTACCCACACAAAAAAAACCTTGTATGGTATACTGCTTGCTACCCACAACAAAAACCTTGTATGGTATACTGCTTGCTACCCACAACAAAAACCTTGTATGGTATACTGCTTGCTACCCACACACAAAAAAAAACCTTGTATGGTATACTGCTTGCTACCCACAACAAAAACCTTGTATGGTATACTGCTTGCTACCCACAACAAAAACCTTGTATGGTATACTGCTTGCTACCCACACACAAAAAAAACCTTGTATGGTATACTGCTTGCTACCCACAACAAAAACCTTGTATGGTATACTGCTTGCTACCCACACAAAAACCTTGTATGGTATACTGCTTGCTACCCACACAAAAGCCTTGTATGGTATACTGCTTGCTACCCACAACAAAAACCTTGTATGGTATACTGCTTGCTACCCACAACAAAAACCTTGTATGGTATACTGCTTGCTACCCACAACAACAAAAAAACCTTGTATGGTATACTGCTTGCTACCCACAACAAAAACCTTGTATGATATACTGCTTGCTACCCACAACAAAAACCTTGTATGGTATACTGCTTGCTACCCACAACAAAAACCTTGTATGGCATACTGCTTGCTACCCACACAAAAAAAACCTTGTATGGTATACTGCTTTCTACCCACACAAAAAAAACCTTGTATGGTATACTGCTTGCTACCCACACAAAAAAAACCTTGTATGGTATACTGCTTGCTACCCACAACAAAAACCTTGTATGGTATACTGCTTGCTACCCACACAAAAAAAAACCTTGTATGGTATACTGCTTGCCACCCACACAAAAAAAACATTGTATGGTATACTGCTTGCTACCCACAACAAAAACCTTGTATGGTATACTGCTTGCTACACACACACAAAAAAAAAACCTTGTATGGTATACTGCTTGCTACCCACAACAAAAACCTTGTATGGTATACTGCTTGCTACCCACAACAAAAACCTTGTATGGTATACTGCTTGCTACCCACAACAAAAACCTTGTATGGTATACTGCTTGCTACCCACAACAAAAACCTTGTATGGTATACTGCTTGCTACCCACAACAAAAACCTTGTATGGTATACTGCTTGCTACCCACAACAAAAACCTTGTATGGTATACTGCTTGCTACCTACACACACACAAAGAAACCTTGTATGGTATACTGCTTGCTACCCACAACAAAAACCTTGTATGGTATACTGCTTGCTACCCACACAAAAACCTTGTATGGTATACTGCTTTCTACCCACACAAAAACCTTGTATGGTATACTGCTTGCTACCCACACAAAAACCTTGTATGGTATACTGCTTGCTACCCACAACAAAAACCTTGTATGGTATACTGCTTGCTACCCACAAAAAAAACCTTGTATGGTATACTGCTTGCTACCCACAACAAAAACATTGTATGGTATACTGCTTGCTACCCACAACAAAAACATTGTATGGTATACTGCTTGCTACCCACAACAAAAACCTTGTATGGTATACTGCTTGCTACCCACAACAAAAACCTTGTATGGTATACTGCTTGCTACCCACAACAAAAACCTTGTATGGTATACCTGCTTGCTACCCACAACAAAAACCTTGTATGGTATACTGCTTGCTACCCACAACAAAAACCTTGTATGGTATACTGCTTGCTACCCACACACAAAAAACCTTGTATGGTATACTGCTTGCTACCCACAACAAAAACCTTGTATGATATACTGCTTGCTACCCACAACAAAAACCTTGTATGGTATACTGCTTTCTACCCACAACAAAAACCTTGTATGGTATACTGCTTGCTACCCACAACAAAAACCTTGTATGGTATACTGCTTACTACCCACACAAAAACCTTGTATGGTATACTGCTTGCTACCCACACAAAAACCTTGTATGGTATTACTGCTTACTACCCACACAAAAACCTTGTATGGTATACTGCTTGCTACCCACACAAAAACCTTGTATGGTATACTGCTTTCTACCCACACAAAAACCTTTTATGGTATACTGCTTGCTACCCACAACAAAAACCTTGTATGGTATACTGCTTGCTACCCACACAAAAACCTTGTATGGTATACTGCTTGCTACCCACACAAAAACCTTGTATGGTATACTGCTTGCTACCCACACAAAAAACCTTGTATGGTATACTGCTTTCTACCCACACAAAAACCTTGTATGGTATACTGCTTGCTACCCACAACAAAAACCTTGTATTGTATACTGCTTGCTACCCACACACAAAAACCTTGTATGGTATACCGCTTGCTACCCACAACAAAAACCTTGTATGGTATACTGCTTGCTACCCACAACAAAAACCTTGTATGGTATACTGCTTGCTACCCACACACAAAAAAAACCTTGTATGGTATACTGCTTGCTACCCACAACAAAAACCTTGTATGATATACTGCTTGCTACCCACAACAAAAACCTTGTATGGTATACTGCTTTCTACCCACACAAAAACCTTGTATGGTATACTGCTTGCTACCCACAACAAAAACCTTGTATGGTATACTGCTTGCTACCCACACAAAAACCTTGTATGGTATACTGCTTGCTACCCACAACAAAAACCTTGTATGGTATACTGCTTGCTACCCACACAAAAACCTTGTATGGTATACTGCTTACTACCCACACAAAAACCTTGTATGGTATACTGCTTGCTACCCACACAAAAACCTTGTATGGTATACTGCTTACTACCCACACAAAAACCTTGTATGGTATACTGCTTTCTACCCACACAAAAACCTTGTATGGTATACTGCTTACTACCCACACAAAAACCTTGTATGGTATACTGCTTACTACCCACACAAAAACCTTGTATGGTATACTGCTTGCTACCCACACAAAAACCTTGTATGGTATACTGCTTGGTACCCACAACAAAAACCTTGTATGGTATACTGCTTGCTACCCACAACAAAAACCTTGTATGGTATACTGCTTGCTACCCACACACAAAAAAAAACCTTGTATGGTATACTGCTTGCTACCCACAACAAAAACCTTGTATGATATACTGCTTGCTACCCACAACAAAAACCTTGTATGGTATACTGCTTTCTACCCACACAAAAACCTTGTATGGTATACTGCTTGCTACCCACAACAAAAACCTTGTATGGTATACTGCTTACTACCCACACAAAAACCTTGTATGGTATACTGCTTGCTACCCACACAAAAACCTTGTATGGTATACTGCTTACTACCCACACAAAAACCTTGTATGGTATACTGCTTGCTACCCACACAAAAACCTTGTATGGTATACTGCTTTCTACCCACACAAAAACCTTGTATGGTATACTGCTTGCTACCCACAACAAAAACCTTGTATGGTATACTGCTTGCTACCCACACAAAAACCTTGTATGGTATACTGCTTGCTACCCACACAAAAACCTTGTATGGTATACTGCTTGCTACCCACACAAAAACCTTGTATGGTATACTGCTTTCTACCCACACAAAAACCTTGTATGGTATACTGCTTGCTACCCACAACAAAAACCTTGTATGGTATACTGCTTGCTACCCACACACAAAAACCTTGTATGGTATACCGCTTGCTACCCACAACAAAAACCTTGTATGGTATACTGCTTGCTACCCACACAAAAACCTTGTATGGTATACTGCTTACTACCCACACAAAAACCTTGTATGGTATACTGCTTGCTACCCACACAAAAACCTTGTATGGTATACTGCTTGCTACCCACAACAACAAAAACCTTGTATGGTATACTGCTTGCTACCCACAACAAAAACCTTGTATGGTATACCGCTTGCTACCCACAACAAAAACCTTGTATGGTATACTGCTTGCTACCCACAACAAAAACCTTGTATGGTATACTGCTTGCTACCCACACACAAAAAAAAACCTTGTATGGTATACTGCTTGCTACCCACAACAAAAACCTTGTATGATATACTGCTTGCTACCCACAACAAAAACCTTGTATGGTATACTGCTTTCTACCCACACAAAAACCTTGTATGGTATACTGCTTGCTACCCACAACAAAAACCTTGTATGGTATACTGCTTACTACCCACACAAAAACCTTGTATGGTATACTGCTTGCTACCCACAACAAAAACCTTGTATGGTATACTGCTTACTACCCACACAAAAACCTTGTATGGTATACTGCTTGCTACCCACACAAAAACCTTGTATGGTATACTGCTTACTACCCACACAAAAACCTTGTATGGTATACTGCTTTCTACCCACACAAAAACCTTGTATGGTATACTGCTTTCTACCCACACAAAAACCTTGTATGGTATACTGCTTACTACCCACACAAAAACCTTGTATGGTATACTGCTTTCTACCCACACAAAAACCTTGTATGGTATACTGCTTGCTACCCACACAAAAACCTTGTATGGTATACTGCTTGCTACCCACACAAAAACCTTGTATGGTATACCGCTTGCTACCCACACAAAAACCTTGTATGGTATACCGCTTGCTACCCACAACAAACGGCTGCTTTATATTTTTTTGGACTACTTGTTATTCTGAAACGGTGTAAATTGAACCGTTGTAAAACGAGGGCCACCTGTACTTGTTAAATCTAGACACCAACAGTAGACTGTAGGGAACAACATGATTTATACGTTCCCTTCTATTTCTGTGGTTTTTTTAATAGGCTACACAGCCACTATACACATCTCTTAGTTTGCTTTATATAACCTATTTGCAAAATAAAAGGAGATCAAAATGGTAATCGTCTGTGAAAGAAACAGTTAAAATGTACCGGTTACACATATATTCTCTTTTGTCTACAGCATCTGAATAATAATAATATATCGGTACTGGTCTGTAGGATAACAGTTCAAAAACCCCACAGTACTCTCTCACTGGGACACTTTGTATGATAAGAGGAGAAAACTGTAAGTGTGCACCTGATGCAGGGACTGTTCCACTCAAAGTCACATAAAGACACACTGTAGACTTATGGCTCACGTAGACGTATGGCTCACTCTAACTTATCCTTAAAGGGACACTGAACGCAATTTTTTTCTTTTGTGATTCAGATAGAGCATGCAATTTTAAGCAACTTTCTAATTTATTCCTATTATCAAATGTTCTTCATTCTCTTTGTATCTTTATTTGAAATGCAAAAAAAGTAAGTTTAGATGCCGGCCCATTTTTGGTAAACAACCTGGGTTGTTCTTGCTGATTGGTGGATAAAATCATCCACCAATAAACAAGTGCTGTCCAGGGTTCTGGGGTTACTTTTTCAAATAAAGATAGCAAGAGAACGAAGAAAAATTGATAATAGGAGTAAAATTAGAAAGTTGCTTAAAATTGCATGTTCTATCTGAATCACGAAAGAAAAAAATTTGGGTTCAATATCCCTTTAAGCCACTACAAATCCATCGCCATATTGCCTTGAATGCACCATATCCCGACTGATCTCAGAAGCTAAGCAGAGTCAAGTCTGGTCAATACTTGGATTGGTATTTTAAAAAAAAAAAATCCCTTTGTGCAAATTGGATTAAATTTCTACATTTACCTTGAAAGCTTACAAACACATAATCAATATATTGCAGTCCTCTAGGGCCATCTAGTGGACTAATACTGCAATTACAACTGGAACTCACTATTATATTCTTTCAGCTCAATAAACCTCTTATATGAAGCTGGATAAATAAATGAGACCTATTTCAGAGATACCGGAAAGAGAAATGTCTGCAAAAAGCAAGCAGATAAAAGGCAGTGGCACACAATAGAGGTTCAAGGTAAACACCCTCCTCCTCCTAGGATCATTAATTCACCTACACAGGATCCTATAAACTTACTACAAGAACTCAAAAACAAAATTGCACCAAAAATGAAAAAAGAATGGAAACATTAAAATGGGCATGGATACCCTAACCAATGAGGTACGCCAGTTTTAACAAGGCTTAATGAAGCAGAACAAAGAATATCCGACAAACTACTCAACTTCACTTAGACAACTACTGCATCAAAATCAAGCACTGCAAAACAAGGTAGAAGACGTTGAAAACAGAAGCAGGCGCAATAATTTGCGCATAATTGGAGATCTAGAAACCATAAAAAATCGAATGGAGTTCACGGCATCGGTGTTCCCTAAACTTCTAGGAATAAACCCAGATCATCTGCCTTTAAATGTAGAACGAGCACAGCGAATTGGTCCGGATAAAGGATTGGATACTACTATTTCACACCGACCTTGTCATATTTAAATGCCTCAACTATCAGGATACATTGACACTACTAAGAGCCTATAGAACACAACAATCAAATATCCAATTTAAAGGGAACAAGCTCCTGCTTTTCCAAGATTTCTTCTTAGAGGTTTCCAAACTTCGCAAAGACTTTGCTCCTTATTGCTCATCTAGGCTATATGAAGAAGGCAGACACGTGGCGCTTCTCTACCCAGCCAAACTTAGGCTGCAAACCCCTGAAGGAGTTAAACTGTTCCATTCCCCCAGAGACCTCTAAGCATATTTAGAAAAGGAGAAACAAAAAATTGGAACATAAGGAAAAGACGCTTTATAAGATAAGAGATAGACTCGATGCGAAACACTTATAACATCATTCAACTCCAGTGTCACTTATTAGTATATTTCTTATTTTTATTTTCCTTTTCTCTTTCTTTTTTCTCAAACTTCACTTTAAACTTATTACAATTTGTTTCTGTTTTTTTTAAGCACACACCATACAGAAGTTACACTTCACACAATTGATATTATGGGGATCAATTTCCCCTTTAGAAACACAACATATTGGTCAAATAGAATGGAAATTATCGCAATCATTGTTATCACCTTTTTTATTGCTCCTAATAATGTTAGGAAGACCACGCTTTATATTTGCTCACTCACTTGTGTCACAATGTTTATATTTGTCACATGGGAATATCATATTTAGGTTTTCTTTCTGCTTTATTCAACTAACAGGAATATGCTCTTGGGGGATGATGGAGATACAGAAACAAATGATCTGGGTAAAATCTACATACTCAGTAAAACGTAAAATCTACATACTCAGTAAAACGTAAAATCTACATACTCAGTAAAACGTAAAATCTACATACTCAGTAAAACGTAAAATCTACATACTCAGTAAAACGTAAAATCTACATACTCAGTAAAACGTGAGTACCGCATATTGGCCATTATACTTAGGCCTGGAATATCCAAATATAAACTTCAATTCAATAATCCTATAAGATACTTTAGAGAACACAAAAAACACTTCACAAGCCCTACCATCACTAGTGGTTGCCCTAAATAAACATTTTATCCTGCAGTTTATCTTTAAAAAAACAAAACATTTTTTAGACTATGGCGTTGCTTGGAATGTAGGAGGTATAACTATCCCTGCAAATAGAAGCAGCATTTTACCCATACAGATAAAGCTTTATTGCACAAACCCATTTAACACAAAAAGAACAAGATAAATTAAAAATACAAAGTGGGGGGGGGGGGACAAATTTGATTTACTCCAACAGAAGGTAGGAAGAAAGGGGTAGCAATACTGGCCAGAAAAGGTCTTTCTGTAAAATTTACCGACACAATTGCAGATAGTCAAGGATGTTGCATTATTACTAACTAGGCCTAAAGCCTGTGTACACGGGCCATTTATTGCAGTACAGCGGTCCCACCCCTTGCTCTCCCTTTCTCCCCTCTCTTTTGCTCTCTCTCCCCCTCTCTTATACTCTCTCTCCCCCCTCTCTTTTGCTCTCTCTCTCCCCCCTCTCTTTTGCTCTCTCTCTCCCCCCTCTCTTTTGCTCTCTCTCTCCCCCCTCTCTTTTGCTCTCTCTCTCCCCCCTCTCTTTTGCTCTCTCTCTCCCCCCTCTCTTTTGCTCTCTCTCTTCCCCCTCTCTTTTGATCTCTCTCTTCCCCCTCTCTTTTGTTCTCTCTCTCCCCCTCTCTTATACTCTCTCTCTCCCCCCTCTCTTTTGCTCTCTCTCTCCCCCCTCTCTTATACTCTCTCTCTCCCTCCTCTCTTTTGCTCTCTCTCTCCCCCCTCTCTTTTGCTCTCTCTCTCCCCCCTCTCTTTTGCTCTCTCTCTTCCCCCTCTCTTTTGTTCTCTCCCCCCCCCCTCTCTTTTGCTCTCTCTCTCCCCCCTCTCTTTTGCTCTCTCTCTCCCCCCTCTCTTTTGCTCTCTCTCTTCCCCCTCTCTTTTGTTCTCTCTCCCCCCTCTCTTTTGCTCTCTCTCTCCCCCCTCTCTTTTGTTCTCTCTCCCCCCTCTCTTTTGCTCTCTCTCTTCCCCCTCTCTTTTGTTCTCTCTCCCCCCTCTCTTTTGTTCTCTCTCCCACCTCTCTTTTGCTCTCTCTCCCCCCTCTCTTTTGCTCTCTCCCCCCTCTCTTTTGCTCTCTCCCCCCTCTCTTTTGCTCTCTCCCCCCTCTTGCTCTCTCTCCCCCCTCTCTTTTGCTCTCTCCCCCCTCTCTTTTGCTCTCTCTCCCCCTCTCTTTTGCTCTCTCTCTCCCCCTCTTTTGCTATCTCTCTCTCCCTCTTTTGCTGTCTCTCTCCCCCTCTTTTGATCTCTCTCTTCCCCCCTCTCATTTGCGCTCTCTCTCTCCTCTCGTTTGCTCTCTCTCTCCTCTCTTTTGCTCTCTCTCTCCCTCTCTTTTGTTCTCTCTCTCCCTCTCTTATGTGCTCTCTCCCCTCTCTTTTGCTCTTTCCCGCTCTCTTTTGTGCTCTCTCCCCCCTCTCTTTTACTCTCTCTCCCCCCCCTCTCTTTTATGGTCTCTCCCCCCTCTCTTTTGTGCTCTCTCCCCCTCTCTTTTGTGCTCTCTCCCCCTCCCTTTTGTGCTCTCTCCCCCTCTCTTTTGCGCTGTCTCCCCCTCTCTTTTGCGCTCTCTCCCCCTCTCTTTTGCGCTCACTGTGCTCTCTCCCCCTCTCTTTTGTGCTCTCTCCTCCCTCTCCTTTGTACTCTCTCCCCCCTCTCTTTTGTACTCTCTCCCCCTCTCTTTTGTGCTCTCTCCCCCTCTCTTTTGTGCTCTCTCCCCCTCCCTTTTGCGCTCTCTCCCCCTCTCTTTTGCTCTCTCTCTTCCCCCTCTCTTTTGATCTCTCTCTTCCCCCTCTCTTTTGTTCTCTCTCTCCCCCTCTCTTATACTCTCTCTCTCCCCCCTCTCTTTTGCTCTCTCTCTCCCCCCTCTCTTATACTCTCTCTCTCCCTCCTCTCTTTTGCTCTCTCTCTCCCCCCTCTCTTTTGCTCTCTCTCTCCCCCCTCTCTTTTGCTCTCTCTCTTCCCCCTCTCTTTTGTTCTCTCCCCCCCCCCTCTCTTTTGCTCTCTCTCTCCCCCCTCTCTTTTGCTCTCTCTCTCCCCCCTCTCTTTTGCTCTCTCTCTTCCCCCTCTCTTTTGTTCTCTCTCCCCCCTCTCTTTTGCTCTCTCTCTCCCCCCTCTCTTTTGTTCTCTCTCCCCCCTCTCTTTTGCTCTCTCTCTTCCCCCTCTCTTTTGTTCTCTCTCCCCCCTCTCTTTTGTTCTCTCTCCCACCTCTCTTTTGCTCTCTCTCCCCCCTCTCTTTTGCTCTCTCCCCCCCTCTCTTTTGCTCTCTCCCCCCTCTCTTTTGCTCTCTCCCCCCCTCTTGCTCTCTCTCCCCCCTCTCTTTTGCTCTCTCCCCCCTCTCTTTTGCTCTCTCTCCCCCTCTCTTTTGCTCTCTCTCTCCCCCTCTTTTGCTATCTCTCTCTCCCTCTTTTGCTGTCTCTCTCCCCCTCTTTTGATCTCTCTCTTCCCCCCTCTCATTTGCGCTCTCTCTCTCCTCTCGTTTGCTCTCTCTCTCCTCTCTTTTGCTCTCTCTCTCCCTCTCTTTTGTTCTCTCTCTCCCTCTCTTATGTGCTCTCTCCCCTCTCTTTTGCTCTTTCCCGCTCTCTTTTGTGCTCTCTCCCCCCTCTCTTTTACTCTCTCTCCCCCCCCTCTCTTTTATGGTCTCTCCCCCCTCTCTTTTGTGCTCTCTCCCCCTCTCTTTTGTGCTCTCTCCCCCTCCCTTTTGTGCTCTCTCCCCCTCTCTTTTGCGCTGTCTCCCCCTCTCTTTTGCGCTCTCTCCCCCTCTCTTTTGCGCTCACTGTGCTCTCTCCCCCTCTCTTTTGTGCTCTCTCCTCCCTCTCCTTTGTACTCTCTCCCCCCTCTCTTTTGTACTCTCTCCCCCTCTCTTTTGTGCTCTCTCCCCCTCTCTTTTGTGCTCTCTCCCCCTCCCTTTTGCGCTCTCTCCCCCTCTCTTTTGCGTTCTCTCCCCCTCTCTTTTGTGCTCTCTCCCCCTCTCTTTTGCGCTCTCTCCCCCTCTGTTTTGTGCTCTCTCCCCCTCTCTTTTGCGCTCTCTGTGCTCTCTCCCCCTCTCTTTTGTGCTCTCTCCCCCTCTCTTTTGTGCACTCTCCCCCCTCTCTTTTGCTGTCTCTCTCCCTCTCTTTATCCCCCCTCTTCTGTTCTCTCTATCCCCCCTATTTAGAGCTCTCTGTCTTGGCAGTTGGCCCGGCATCTGGCCCCACCCGTGTCACACCCGGGCCTCGCCCACGTCGCACCCGCCTGGCCATGGCCACGGTGCACCCACCCAGCCACGCCCACTTCACCACACGCTGACGCCAGATGCCAGGTCAGTTGGAAGGCCAAGTGTGTTTTTTTTCCTCACGCGCAGTCTCTACTGTGCATGACAGCTTCGGACAAACACACTTGGCCTTTTATTATATAGGATATGCACATTGATTCTAAAACTTATGCACTCTGTAACGTATATGGTCCTAATGTACTTAGCCTTTCCTTCTGCCACTCATGTTCCATCCTTATACAACGTAGCGATTACCCAACCATTATAGGTGGTGATTTTAACTTATCTCAAACAACCACCTTAGATAGATTCTTAGATCCTACTCAACCACGGAATAAGAACAAGCAAAATCAGAGACAACAAAGAGAAACTACTCTCATTACCGATTTTAAAGAGGAGTTAGGATTATTGGATCTTTGGAGACTTCATAACCCAGACCAAAGAGACTTTACTTATATATCCAAAGCCCATCACACCCTTTCTAGAATAGATTATGATCTTACATCATTGTAAATTTCACCCAATATCACAGGATTATTTATTAAACCAATTACCCTCTCAGGTCATGCTCCGATAGGTCTAATTCTGGTCTAATTCTGGTCTAATTCTGGTCTAATTCTGGTCTAATTCTGGAACCTGTAAAACAAACCTCTAAAAAGAAGACTTGGAGATTTCCTTCCTATTTATGTAATAAAACTGATTTTAGACAGCAACTTATTTCCTACTGGTTAGAATTCTGTACTGATAATGCCCAGCACAATAATAATGCAGATCTATTCTGGCTGTTGCAAGAGGTAGAATTACTGCATATACAGCCTATATTAAAAACTCAGCTATAGAGTCACAACACAACTACTACAAAACCTTACGGAAGCATACAATACATATTTACATCATCCTACAGTATAGACAACAATATAATAACCTGAAGCAAGAGAGGGGCACACATAGCAAATTACAGGATCATTTCATATGCATAGACAGGGCAAGTTTTATCGTTTTGGCAGTAAAGCGGGGACATTATTAGCTAATATGGTTAGGATTACTACTGTAACGTCCATTCTATAAGATCAGATCAGCATGACAGTTTATACAAAAACCAATGAGATTATGAAAGAATTTGTTTCCTTTTACTCCTCATTATACGCTAAGCAAAGTATCAATGTACAAGGCAAATCAACGTTACCAAAATTAACAGAGGAACAATGTTTGTCCTTAAAGGGACATAATACTCATATGCTAAATCACTTGATACTAAAGGGACATAATACTCATATGCTAAATCACTTGATACTAAAGGGACATAATACTCATATGCTAAATCACTTGATGTTAAAGGGACATAATACTCATATGCTAAATCACTTGATGTTAAAGGGACATAATACTCATATGCTAAATCACTTGATGTTAAAGGGACATAATACTCATATGCTAAATCACTTGATGTTAAAGGGACATAATACTCATATGCTAAATCACTTGATGTTAAAGGGACATAATACTCATATGCTAAATCACTTGATGTTAAAGGGACATAATACTCATATGCTAAATCACTTGATGTAAAAGGGACATAATACTCATATGCTAAATCACTTGATGTTAAAGGGACATAATACTCATATGCTAAATCACTTGATGTTAAAGGGACATAATACTCATATGCTAAATCACTTGATACTAAAGGGACATAATACTCATATGCTAAATCACTTGATGTTAAAGGGACATAATACTCATATGCTAAATCACTTGATGTTAAAGGGACATAATACTCATATGCTAAATCACTTGATGTTAAAGGGACATAATACTCATATGCTAAATCACTTGATGTTAAAGGGACATAATACTCATATGCTAAATCACTTGATGTTAAAGGGACATAATACTCATATGCTAAATCACTTGATGTAAAAGGGACATAATACTCATATGCTAAATCACTTGATGTTAAAGGGACATAATACTCATATGCTAAATCACTTGATGTTAAAGGGACATAATACTCATATGCTAAATCACTTGATACTAAAGGGACATAATACTCATATGCTAAATCACTTGATGTTAAAGGGACATAATACTCATATGCTAAATCACTTGATGTTAAAGGGACATAATACTCATATGCTAAATCACTTGATGTTAAAGGGACATAATACTCATATGCTAAATCACTTGATGTTAAAGGGACATAATACTCATATGCTAAATCACTTGATGTTAAAGGGACATAATACTCATATGCTAAATCACTTGATGTTAAAGGGACATAATACTCATATGCTAAATCACTTGATGTTAAAGGGACATAATACTCATATGCTAAATCACTTGATGTTAAAGGGACATAATACTCATATGCTAAATCACTTGATGTTAAAGGGACATAATACTCATATGCTAAATCACTTGATGTTAAAGGGACATAATACTCATATGCTAAATCACTTGATGTTAAAGGGACATAATACTCATATGCTAAATCACTTGATGTTAAAGGGACATAATACTCATATGCTAAATCACTTGATGTTAAAGGGACATAATACTCATATGCTAAATCACTTGATGTAAAAGGGACATAATACTCATATGCTAAATCACTTGATGTTAAAGGGACATAATACTCATATGCTAAATCACTTGATGTTAAAGGGACATAATACTCATATGCTAAATCACTTGATGTTAAAGGGACATAATACTCATATGCTAAATCACTTGATGTTAAAGGGACATAATACTCATATGCTAAATCACTTGATGTTAAAGGGACATAATACTCATATGCTAAATCACTTGATGTAAAAGGGACATAATACTCATATGCTAAATCACTTGATGTTAAAGGGACATAATACTCATATGCTAAATCACTTGATGTAAAAGGGACATAATACTCATATGCTAAATCACTTGATGTTAAAGGGACATAATACTCATATGCTAAATCACTTGATGTTAAAGGTACATAACACTCATATGCTAAATCACTTGATGTTAAAGGGACATAATACTCATATGCTAAATCACTTGATGTTAAAGGGACATAATACTCATATGCTAAATCACTTGATGTTAAAGGGACATAATACTCATATGCTAAATCACTTGATGTTAAAGGGACATAATACTCATATGCTAAATCACTTGATGTAAAAGGGACATAATACTCATATGCTAAATCACTTGATGTTAAAGGGACATAATACTCATATGCTAAATCACTTGATGTTAAAGGGACATAATACTCATATGCTAAATCACTTGATGTTAAAGGGACATAATACTCATATGCTAAATCACTTGATGTTAAAGGTACATAATACTCATATGCTAAATCACTTGATGTTAAAGGGACATCATACTCATATGTTAAATCACTTGATGTTAAAGGGACATAATACTCATATGCTAAATCACTTGATGTTAAAGGGACATAATACTCATATGTTAAATCACTTGATGTTAAAGGGACATAATACTCATCTGCTAAATCACTTCATGTTAAAGGTACATAATACTCGTATGTTAAATCACTTGATGTTAAAGGGACATAATACTCATATGCTAAATCACTTGATGTTAAAGGGACATAATACTCATATGCTAAATCACTTGATGTTAAAGGGACATAATACTCATATGCTAAATCACTTGATGTTAAAGGTACATAACACTCATATGCTAAATCACTTGATGTTAAAGGGACATAACACTCTTATGCTAAATCACTTGATATTAAAGGGACATAATACTCATATGTTAAATCACTTGATGTTAAAGGGACATAATACTCATATGCTAAATCACTTGATGTTAAAGGGACATAATACTCATATGCTAAATCACTTGATGTAAAAGGGACATAATACTCATATGCTAAATCACTTGATGTTAAAGGGACATAATACTCATATGCTAAATCACTTGATGTTAAAGGGACATAATACTCATATGCTAAATCACTTGATGTTAAAGGGACATAATACTCATATGCTAAATCACTTGATGTTAAAGGTACATAATACTCATATGCTAAATCACTTGATGTTAAAGGGACATAATACTCATATGCTAAATCACTTGATGTTAAAGGGACATAATACTCATATGCTAAATCACTTGATGTTAAAGGTACATAATACTCGTATGTTAAATCACTTGATGTTAAAGGGACATAATACTCATATGCTAAATCACTTGATGTTAAAGGTACATAATACTCATATGCTAAATCACTTGATGTTAAAGGGACATCATACTCATATGTTAAATCACTTGATGTTAAAGGGACATAATACTCATATGCTAAATCACTTGATGTTAAAGGGACATAATACTCATATGTTAAATCACTTGATGTTAAAGGGACATAATACTCATCTGCTAAATCACTTCATGTTAAAGGGACATAATACTCATATGCTAAATCACTTGATGTTAAAGGGACATAATACTCATATGCTAAATCACTTGATGTTAAAGGGACATAATACTCATATGCTAAATCACTTGATGTTAAAGGGACATAATACTCATATGCTAAATCACTTGATGTTAAAGGTACATAACACTCATATGCTAAATCACTTGATGTTAAAGGGACATAACACTCTTATGCTAAATCACTTGATATTAAAGGGACATAATACTCATATGTAAAATCACTTGAAACTGATGCAGTATAGCTGTACAAAGCTGACAGGAAAATATCACCTGAGCATCTCTATGTAAAAAAGGAAGATATTTTACCTCACAATCTCCTCAGCAGAGTAAGTTCTGTGTAAAAAAGTTATACTCAGATGCTGCCCAGCTGCAGGTAAAAAAATAATAAAAAAAAATGAAGAAATGAACAGCAGCCAATCAGCATCAGCAGTGCTGAGGTCATGAACTCTTTTACTGTGATCTCATGAGATTTAACTTAAAGGGCCACTGTAAGTAAATATTTTCTATGCCTGTTACTAACTAACTACCCCAAATACGCTTTTTATCAATAGCATTTCATTAACATATCCCTACCGTATATATGAAATCTTGTCTACAAATTTAATTGTTTTCCAAACCCACTCCGTGGGTATCCTTTGCTCTGTACAAATCTGTTTACAATACCTAGGTTTCAAAATGGCGCTTTAAACACAAAGTTATTGGTTTAAGTATTTTGAACACGCAGTGTTGAAAATAGTGGGCAGGATAACGTGACATCATCGGCGAATAAAAGATATAACTTTTAGAACGTTATGAAAATTTGTTTTGGAGAAAATATAGGTCAGTAGGTTTTAATTAATGTTTATTAACTTTAATATGTTAGTTGTTTAGCTTAAAAATTATAACAGAAAGTAATCCTTTAACTCTCATGAGATTTCATTGTAAACTTCCTTACACTGAATAGGGAAATAAGATAAGAGTGCACAAGGCTCAATCCTTTGGCTGCCCCGGGACAAAAGGTCTGTGCACACAAAAAATATTTATCTATGCAAAGTATATATCAGTAATTAAGTGCAGCATTACTAAAGGTCTGCACACACAATAAATGTTTATATAACATACGCACAGTATATATCAGTAATTAAGTGCTGCGTTACTAAAAGTCTGCACACACAATAAAAGTTTATATATGCACAGTATATATCAGTAATTAAGTGCCTCATTACATAAGGTCTGCACACAATAAATGTTTATATATGCACAGTATATATCAGTAATTAAGTGCCGCATTACATAAGGTCTGCACACACAATAAATGTTTATATATGCACAGTATATATCAGTAATTAAGTGCTACATTACATAAGGTCTGCACACACAATAAATGTTTATATATGCACAGTATATATCAGTAATTAAGTGCTGCATTACATAAGGTCTGCACACACAATAAATGTTTATATATGCACAGTATATATCAGTAATTAAGTGCTGCATTACATAAGGTCTGCACACACAATAAATGTTTATATATGCACAGTATATATCAGTAATTAAGTGCTGCATTACATAAGGTCTGCACACAATAAATGTGTATATATGCACAGTATATATCAGTAATTAAGTGCTGCATTACATAAGGTCTGCACACACAATAAATGTTTATATATGCACAGTATATATCAGTAATTAAGTGCTGCATTACATAAGGTCTGCACACACAATAAATGTTTATATATGCACAGTATATATCAGTAATTAAGTGCTACATTACATAAGGTCTGCACACACAATAAATGTTTATATATGCACAGTATATATCAGTAATTAAGTGCCTCATTACATAAGGTCTGCACACACAATAAATGTTTATATATGCACAGTATATATCAGTAATTAAGTGCTGCATTACGTAAGGTCTGCACACACAATAAATGTTTATATATGCACAGTATATATCAGTAATTAAGTGCCTCATTACATAAGGTCTGCACACACAATAAATGTTTATATATGCACAGTATATATCAGTAATTAAGTGCTGCATTACATAAGGTCTGCACACACAATAAATGTTTATATATGCACATTATATATCAGTAATTAAGTGCCTCATTACTTAAGGTCTGCAAACACAATAACTGTTTATATATGCACAGTATATATCAGTAATTAAGTGCCTCATTACATAAGGTCTGCGCACACAATAAATGTTTATATATGCACAGTATATATCAGTAATTAAGTGCTGCATTACATAAGGTCTGCACACAATAAATGTGTATATATGCACAGTATATATCAGTAATTAAGTGCTGCATTACATAAGGTCTGCACACACAATAAATGTTTATATATGCACAGTATATATCAGTAATTAAGTGCTGCATTACATAAGGTCTGCACACACAATAAATGTTTATATATGCACAGTATATATCAGTAATTAAGTGCTGCATTACATAAGGTCTGCACACACAATAAAAGTTTATATATGCACAGTATATATCAGTGATTAGTGCTACATTACATAAGGTCTGCACACACAATAAATGTTTATATATGCACAGTATATATCAGTAATTAAGTGCTGCATTACATAAGGTCTGCACACAATAAATGTGTATATATGCACAGTATATATCAGTAATTAAGTGCTGCATTACATAAGGTCTGCACACACAATAAATGTTTATATATGCACAGTATATATCAGTAATTAAGTGCTGCATTACATAAGGTCTGCACACAATAAATGTGTATATATGCACAGTATATATCAGTAATTAAGTGCTGCATTACATAAGGTCTGCACACACAATAAATGTTTATATATGCACAGTATATATCAGTAATTAAGTGCTGCATTACATAAGGTCTGCACACACAATAAATGTTTATATATGCACAGTATATATCAGTAATTAAGTGCTGCATTACATAAGGTCTGCACACACAATAAAAGTTTATATATGCACAGTATATATCAGTAATTAGTGCTACATTACATAAGGTCTGCACACACAATAAATGTTTATATATGCACAGTATATATCAGTAATTAAGTGCTGCATTACATAAGGTCTGCACACAATAAATGTGTATATATGCACAGTATATATCAGTAATTAAGTGCTGCATTACATAAGGTCTGCACACACAATAAATGTTTATATATGCACAGTATATATCAGTAATTAAGTGCTGCATTACATAAGGTCTGCACACACAATAAATGTTTATATATGCACAGTATATATCAGTAATTAAGTGCTACATTACATAAGGTCTGCACACACAATAAATGTTTATATATGCACAGTATATATCAGTAATTAAGTGCCTCATTACATAAGGTCTGCACACACAATAAATGTTTATATATGCACAGTATATATCAGTAATTAAGTGCTGCATTACATAAGGTCGACACACACAATAAATGTTTATATATGCACAGTATATATCAGTAATTAAGTGCCTCATTACATAAGGTCTGCACACACAATAAATGTTTATATATGCACAGTATATATCAGTAATTAAGTGCTGCATTACATAAGGTCTGCACACACAATAAATGTTTATATATGCACATTATATATCAGTAATTAAGTGCCTCATTACTTAAGGTCTGCAAACACAATAACTGTTTATATATGCACAGTATATATCAGTAATTAAGTGCCTCATTACATAAGGTCTGCGCACACAATAAATGTTTATATATGCACAGTATATATCAGTAATTAAGTGCTGCATTACATAAGGTCTGCACACACAATAAATGTTTATATATGCACAGTATATATCAGTAATTAAGTGCTGCATTACATAAGGTCTGCACACACAATAAATGTTTATATATGCACAGTATATATCAGTAATTAAGTGCTGCATTACATAAGGTCTGCACACACAATAAAAGTTTATATATGCACAGTATATATCAGTAATTAGTGCTACATTACATAAGGTCTGCACACACAATAAATGTTTATATATGCACAGTATATATCAGTAATTAAGTGCTGCATTACATAAGGTCTGCACACACAATAAATGTTTATATATGCACAGTATATATCAGTAATTAAGTGCTGCATTACATAAGGTCTGCACACACAATAAATGTTTATATATTCACTGTATATATCAGTAATTAAGTGCTGCATTACATAAGGTCTGCACACACAATAAAAGTTTATATATGCACAGTATATATCAGTAATTAGTGCTACATTACATAAGGTCTGCACACACAATAAATGTTTATATATGCACAGTATATATCAGTAATTAAGTGCAGCATTACATAAGGTCTGCACACACAATAAATGTTTATATATGCACAGTATATATCAGTAATTAAGTGCCTCATTACATAAGGTCTGCACACACAATAAATGTTTATATATGCACAGTATATATCAGTAATTAAGTGCTGCATTACATAAGGTCTGCACACACAATAAATGTTTATATATGCACATTATATATCAGTAATTAAGTGCCTCATTACATAAGGTCTGCAAACACAATAACTGTTTATATATGCACAGTATATATCAGTAATTAAGTGCTGCATTACATAAGGTCTGCACACACAATAACTGTTTATATATGCACAATATATATCAGTAATTAAGTGCTACATTACATAAGGTCTGCACACACAATAACTGTTTATATATGCACAATATATATCAGTAATTAAGTGCTACATTACATAAGGTCTGCACACACAATAACTGTTTATATATGCACAGTATATATCAGTAATTAAGTGCTGCATTACATAAGGTCTGCACACACAATAAATGTTTATATATTCACAGTATATATCAGTAATTAAGTGATGCTTATATAAGGTCTGCACACACAATAAATGTTTATATATGCACAGTATATATCAGTAATTAAGTGCTGCATTACATAAGGTCTGCACGCACAATAAATGTTTATATATGCACAGTATATATCAGTAATTAAGTGCTGCATTACATAAGGTCTGCACGCACAATAAATGTTTATACATGCACAGTATATATCAGTATTTATATGTCACATTACATAAGGTCTGCACACACAATAACTGTTTATATATGCACAGTATATATCAGTAATTATATGTCACATTACATAAGGTCTGCACACACAATAAATGTTTATATATGCACAGTATATATCAGTAATTAAGTGCTGCATTACATAAGGTCTGCACGCACAATAAATGTTTATATATGCACAGTATATATCAGTAATTAAGTGCTGCATTACATAAGGTCTGCACACACAATAAATGTTTATATATGCACAGTATATATCAGTAATTAAGTGATGCTTATATAAGGTCTGCACACACAATAAATGTTTATATATGCACAGTATATATCAGTAATTAAGTGCTGCATTACATAAGGTCTGCACGCACAATAAATGTTTATATATGCACAGTATATATCAGTAATTAAGTGCTGCATTACATAAGGTCTGCACGCACAATAAATGTTTATACATGCACAGTATATATCAAGGGGTCGATCCGATATAAATCGTCGCCCGCAAAAGCCGGCGACGCCAATATTTGCGCGGGTTTGGTATCACATATACGGCGTAACCTAGAAGTTACGCCCGTATATTTCTGCCGTCGCCCGCAGTTTTTTGGGCCATAGGCAGGTATACCAAACCCGCGCAGTTTGGTATCCAATATGCAGCGTAAGGACTTACGTATCGAAAATGGAGAAAACTTACTCCATTTTCACCTCGCCACAAAAAGCAGCCGTAAGAAGCCTTACGCTGACTATTGGAGCCCCGTAACTTCCTAAACTGGCTGCTAAAATAAACCTAACACCTAACGCATGCGCAATGTCTATCTCCCTGTCAACCGCGATCTGCTAAAATAAACCTAACACCTAACGCATGCGCAATGTCTATCTCCCTGTCAACCGCGATCTGCTAAAATAAACCTAACACCTAACGCATGCGCAATGTCTATCTCCCTGTCAACCGCGATCCTCCCCCCCCCCCGAAATCCCTAATAAAGTTATTACCCCCTAAACCGCCGCTCCCGGACCCCGCCGCCATCTACATAAACTAACCCCCTACTGTGAGCCTCTAAAACCGCCGCCATCTACCTTATCTATCCCCTAATCTGACCCCTTACACCGCCGCCACCTATATAAAAATTATTAACCCCTAATCTAATCCCCCTATACCGCCGCCAGCTATATTAATATTATTAACCCCTAATGTAAGCCCCTTACACCGCCGCCATCTCTATTAAAATGATTAACCCCTAATTTAATCTACCTACCCCGCCGCCAGCTATATTATCTATATTAACCCTAAGTATATTATAGTTAATATAGTTATTACATTATATATATTAACTATATTAACCCTAATTATATTAGGGTTAATATAGTTACTATAGTATTTATATTAACTATATTAACTCTATGTAACCCTAACACCCCTAACTAAATTTATATTAAATTAATCTAATTCATTTATAAACTAAAATATTCCTATTTAAATCTAAATACTTACCTATAAAACAAACCCTAAGATAGCTACAATATAATTAATAATTACATTGTAGCTATGTTAGGGTTAATATTTATTTTACAGGTAAATTGTTAATTATTTTAACTAGGTATAATAGATATTAAATAGTTATTAACTATTTAATATCTACCTAGTTAAAATAATTACCCAATTACCTGTAAAATAAATCCTAACCTAAGTTACAAATACACCTACACTATCAATACATTTAATAAACTACAAACATCTATCTAAAAATACAATTAAATTAACTAAACTAAATTACAAAAAAAAACAAACACTAAATTACAAAAAATAAAAAAAAGATTACAAGATATTTAAGCTAATTACACCTATTCTAAGCCCCCTAATAAAATAATAAACCCCAAAATAAAAAAAATTCCCTGCCCTATTCTAAATTAAACAAATTTCAAAGCTCTTTACCTTACCAGCCCTTAAAAGGGCCTTTTGTGGGGCATGCCCCAAAGAATTCAGCTCTTTTGCATACAACAAATACAATCCCCCCCCCCCCATTACAACCCACCACCCACATACCCCTATTCTAAAACCACCCAAACCCCCCTTAAAAAAGCCTAACACTACCCCCCTGAAGATCTCCCTACCTTGTCTTCACCACACCGGGCCGAACTCCTGATCCGATCCGGGCGATGTCTTCCTCCAAGCGGCAAAGAAGAATTCTTCCTCCGGCGATGTCTTCCTCCAAGCGGCAAAGAAGAATTCTTCCTCCGGCGACGTCTTCCTCCAAGCGGCAGCAAAGTCTTCATTCTTCCGGCGGCATCTTCAATCTTCTTTCTTCGCTCCGCCGCCGCGGAGCATCCATCCTGGCCGACTGCTGTACTTGGAATGAGGTACCTTTAAATGACGTCATCCAAGATGGCGTCCGCCGAATTCCGATTGGCTGATAGGATTCTATCAGCCAATCGGAATTAAGTTAGAAAAATCTGATTGGCTGATTGAATCAGCCAATGAATCAGCCAATCAGATTCAAGTTCAATCCGATTGGCTGATCCGAACAGCCAATCAGATTGAGCTCGCATTCTATTGGCTGATCGGAACAGCCAATAGAATGCGAGCTCAATCTGATTGGCTGATTCAATCAGCCAATCAGATTTTTCTAACTTATCAGTAATTAAGTGCTGCATTACATAAGGTCTGCACACATAATAACTGTTTATATACGCACAGTATATATCAGTAGTTAAGTGCCGCATTACATAAGGTCTGCACACACAATAAATGTTTATATATGCACAGTATATATCAGTAATTAAGTGCTGCATTACTAAAAGTCTGCACACAATAACTATTTATATATGCACAGTATATATCAGTAATTAAGTGCCTCATTACAAAAGGATACACCTAAAGAAACAGTCATTGACGACCAGGAAACCCGTTGTGATACATTTTGTTTCTTTTATTAAAGTCCATATTTAATACCACAACTTTTTACCCATTGATCCATTTATCTCACTTTGATTGAGTGAATTTTCCCCGATTACTAATCTACCGTTTTCAGCTGATCCAGGAGAAGCCTTGTTGCTAATTATCCATCTGAGCAACACTAACATTCACGAGGCTGTATACCAGAGACCAACACAGCTATCGAAGGTTCACAGCTGACCGAGCCAATTGCCAAGAGGAGAGCTAGCTGGACGGCTTTTAAAGTTACAGGAGGCATTTGTTGCACTTCTCAAGTGCCTGATACTCTGTGAGTATGGTGTTATCTACGTGTGTGTTTTATCAATCACTGATTTTGCACTATTGTGGCGCCTTCTTCTTCTACATGTTTTGTAATAACATTTATTGCACTATGAGAAGTGCTTTTGTGCGCTTGATTTTTTAGATTACAATTACAACTACACTTGGATTTATTACCTGAGGGGTTCTTTGTCAAGCAGCCAGCACTTCTCGTGGATCATCCATTTTAAACAAGAGGAAAAGACTCTATATTAGAATTGTTTATATTTTTTTCAGATAAGTGAATCATCTTATCACATTGACTTTATAAGAATTCATTAATTCTTTTATTCTTTTTATTGTGTGTGTGCGCAGTTATTATCAGTGGGGGACTTAGTTCTCCAACTGGTTGTATATTTTATATATATATATATATATACAGATATATTGTTCACGGACCTATCTAGGTAAGCTCTTCAACAAAGGATGTCAATAGAATAAAGTAAAGTTGATATTAAAAATAAATTAGATTTTTTTTTTTATTACTTGATGTCTTTGAATAATAAAATAAGGAATTTGAGTTTCCTGCCTTGTTAATAAAATGATGCTCAGTAGCAGAAGTGTAAACTGATTTCTTACAGTTAGCTGCTTATGAATAACAATATCAAATACATTGGTTTCTAGCATTAAAAAACAAGTTGAAATGACTTTGATTGCAGAAGAGTTTGAAAAACTATCAAGCATCTGAATGTTTGTGAAACGCAGCAGATGATGAACAATCCGGTATTTGCATAAGACAAACATCAGGTTCCTGTCGTGCACCGCAGACAAATTCATAGGGGAAAATTTGAATGAAATTTGCGCATTGGAGTTTTCCTTTAGTTAACACCAGAGATAAGCATCTGCGCAGCATAAAAATCCTCGTAGGAAAATTAACTGGTCAGAAGCCGCATGTTTGTCATTTTGTAACATGATTTAATGAAAGACAAAGTAATGCGTGCACAGCAGATATCTGTACAGTAGCACAGTCAGTATTGTACTGTAATGTAACAGGGTGTGATGAGAGACAGTAATGTGTGCACAGCAGATATCTGTACAGTAGCACAGTCAGTATTGTATTGTAATGTAACAGGGTCTGATGAGAGACAGTAATGTGTGCACAGCAGATATCTGTACAGTAGCACAGTCAGTATTGTACTGTAATGTAACAGGGTCTGATGAGAGACAGTAATGTGTGCACAGCAGATATCTGTACAGTAGCACAGTCAGTATTGTACTGTAATGTAACAGGGTGTGATGAGAGACAGTAATGTGTGCACAGCAGATATCTGTACCGTAGCACAGTCAGTATTGTATTGTAATGTAACAGGGTCTGATGAGAGACAGTAATGTGTGCACAGCAGATATCTGTACAGTAGCACAGTCAGTATTGTACTGTAATGTAACAGGGTCTGATGAGAGACAGTAATATGTGCACAGCAGATATCTGTACAGTAGCACAGTCAGTATTGTACTGTAATGTAACAGGGTCTGATGCGATACAGTAATGTGTGCACAGCAGATATCTGTACTGTAGCACAGTCAGTATTGTACTGTAATGTAACAGGGTCTGATGAGATACAGTAATGTGTGCACAGCAGATATCTGTACCGTAGCACAGTCAGTATTGTACTGTAATGTAACAGTGTCTGATGAGATACAAAGTAATGTGTGCACAGCAGATATCTGTACAGTAGCACAGTCAGTATTGTACTGTAATGTGACATGGTCTAATGAGAGACAGTAATGTGTGCACAGCAGATATCTGTACCGTAGCACAGTCAGTATTGTACTGTAATGTAACAGTGTCTGATGAGATACAAAGTAATGTGTGCACATCAGATATCTGTACAGTAGCACAGTCAGTATTGAACTGTAATGTAACAAGGTCTGATGAGAGACAGTAATATGTGCACAGCAGATATCTGTACAGTAGCACAGTCAGAATTGTACTGTAATGTAACAGGGTCTGATGAGAGACAAAGTAATGTGTGCACAACAGATATCTGTACAATAGCACAGTCAGTATTGTACTGTAATGTAACAGGGTCTGATGAGAGACAGTAATGTGTGCACAGCAGATATCTGTACTGTAGCACAGTCAGTATTGTACTGTAATGTAACAGGGTCTGATGAGAGACAGTAATGTGTTCACAGCAGATATCTGTACAGTAGCACAGTCAGTATTGTACTGTAATGTAACAGGGTCTGATGAGTGACAGTAATATGTGCACATCAGATATCTGTACAGTAGCACAGTCATTATTGTACTGTAATGTAACAGGGTCTGATGAGAGACAGTAATGTGTGCACAGCAGATATCTGTACAGTAGCACAGTCGGTATTGTATTGTAATGTAACAGGGTCTGATGAGAGACAGTAATATGTGCACAGCAGATATCTGTACAGTAGCACAGTCATTATTGTACTGTAATGTGGCACGGTCTGATGAGAGACAGTAATGTGTGCACAGCAGATATATGTACAGTAGCACATTCAGTATTGTACTGTAATGTGACAGGGTCTGATGAGAGACAAAGTAATGTGTGAACAACAGATATCTGTACAATAGCACAGTCAGTATTGTACTGTAATGTAACAAGGTCTGATGAGAGACAGTAATATGTGCACAGCAGATATCTGTACAGTAGCACAGTCAGTATTGTACTGTAATGTAACAGGGTCTGGTGAGAGACAGTAATGTGTGCACATCAGATATCTGTACAGTAGCACAGTCATTATTGTACTGTAATGTAACAGGGTCTGATGAGAGACAGTAATGTGTGCACAGCAGATATCTGTACAGTAGCACAGACAGTATTGTACTGTAATGTAACAGGGTCTGATGAGAGACAGTAATGTGTGCACAGCAGATATCTGTACCGTAGCACAGTCAGTATTGTATTGTAATGTAACAGGGTCTGATGAGAGACAATAATATGTGCACAGCAGATATCTGTACAGTAGCACAGTCAGTATTGTACTGTAATGTAACAGGGTCTGATGAGAGACAAAGTAATGTGTGCACAGCAGATATCTGTACAGTAGCACAGTCAGTATTGTACTGTAATGTAACAGGGTCTGATGAGAGACAAAGTAATGTGTGCACAGCAGATATCTGTACAGTAGCACAGTAATTATTGTACTGTAATGTAACAGGGTCTGATGAGAGACAGTAATGTGTGCACAGCAGATATCTGTACAGTAGCACAGTCAGTATTGTATTGTAATGTAACAGGGTCTGATGAGAGACAGTAATATGTGCACAGCAGATATCTGTACAGTAGCACAGTCAGAATTGTACTGTAATATAACAGTGTCTGATGAGATACAAAGTAATGCGTGCACAGCAGATATCTGTACAGTAGCACAGTCAGTATTGTACTGTAATGTGACATGGTCTAATGAGAGACAGTAATGTGTGCACAGCAGATATCTGTACAGTAGCACAGTCAGTATTGTACTGTAATGTGACAGGGTCTGATGAGAGACAAAGTAATGTGTGCACAACAGATATCTGTACAATAGCACAGTCAGTATTGTACTGTAATGTAACAAGGTCTAATGAGAGACAGTAATATGTGCACAGCAGATATCTGTACAGTAGCACAGTCAGTATTGTACTGTAATGTAACAGGGTCTGATGAGATACAGTAATGTGTGCACAGCAGATATCTGTACAGTAGCACAGTCAGTGTTGTACTGTAATGTAACAGGGTCTGAAGAGAGACAGTAATGTGTGCACAGCAGATATCTGTACCGTAGCACAGTCAGTATTGTACTGTAATGTAACAGGGTCTGATGAGAAACAAAGTAATGTGTGCACAGCAGATATCTGTACAGTAGCACAGTCAGTATTGTATTATAATGTAACAGGGTCTGATGAGATACAAAGTAATGTGTGCACAGCAGATATCTGTACAGTAGCACAGTCATTATTGTACTGTAATGTAACAGTGTCTGATGAGAGGCAGTAATGTGTTCACAGCAGATATCTGTACAGTAGCACAGTCAGTATTGTACTGTAATGTAACAGGGTCTGATGAGTGACAGTAATGTGTGCATAGCAGATATCTGTACAGTAGCACAGTCAGTATTGTACTGTAATGTAACAGGGTGTGATGAGAGACAGTAATATGTGCACAGCAGATATCTGTACAGTAGCACAGTCAGTATTGTACTGTAATGTAACAGGGTCTGATGAGATACAGTAATGTGTGCACAGCAGATATCTGTACAGTAGCACAGTCAGTATTGTACTGTAATGTAACAGGGTCTGATGAGAGACAGTAATATGTGCACAGCAGATATCTGTACAGTAGCACAGCCATTATTGTACTGTAATGTGACATGGTCTGATGAGAGACAGTAATGTGTGCACAGCAGATATCTGTACAGTAGCACAGTCAGCATTGTACTGTAATGTAACAAGGTCTGATGAGAGACAGTAATATGTGCACATCAGATATCTGTACAGTAGCACAGTCATTATTGTATTGTAATGTAACAGGGTCTGATGGGAGACAGTAATGTGTGCACAGCAGATATCTGTACAGTAGCACAGTCAGTATTGTTCTGTAATGTAACAGGGTCTGATGAAAGACAGTAATGTGTGCACAACAAATATCTGAACAGTAGCACAGTCAGTATTGTACTGTAATGTAACAGGGTCTGATGAGAGACAAAGTAATGTGTGCACAGCAGATATCTGTACAGTAGCACAGTCAGTATTGTATTATAATGTAACAGGGTCTGATGAGATACAAAGTAATGTGTGCACAGCAGATATCTGTACAGTAGCACAGTCATTATTGTACTGTAATGTAACAGGGTCTGATGAGAGACAGTAATGTGTGCACAGCAGATATCTGTACAGTAGCACAGTCAGTATTGTACTGTTGTGTAACAGGGTCTGATGAGAGACAGTAATGTGTGCACAGCAGATATCTGTACAGTAGCACAGTCAGTATTGTACTGTAATGTAACAAGGTCTGATGAGAGAGAGTAATATGTGCACAGCAGATATCTGTACAGTAGCACAGTCATTATTGTATTATAATGTAACAGGTTCTGATGAGAGACAGTAATGTGTGCACAGCAGATATCTGTACAGTAGCACAGTCAGTATTGTATTGTAATGTAACAGGGTATGATGAGAGACAGTAATGTGTGCACAGCAGATATCTGTACAGTAGCACAGTCAGTATTGTACTGTAATGTGACAGGGTCTGATGAGAGACAAAGTAATGTGTGCACAACAGATATCTGTACAATAGCACAGTCAGTATTGTACTGTAATGTAACAAGGTCTGATGAGAGACAGTAATGTGTGCACAGCAGATATCTGTACAGTAGCACAGTCAGTATTGTTCTGTAATGTAACAGGGTCTGATGAGATACAGTAATGTGTGCACAGCAGATATCTGTACAGTAGCACAGTCAGTATTGTACTGTAATGTAACAGGGTCTGATGAGAGACAGTAATGTGTGCACAGCAGATATCTGTACAGTAGCACAGTCAGTATTGTATTATAATGTAACAGGGTCTGATGAGATACAAAGTAATGTGTGCACAGCAGATATCTGTACAGTAGCACAGTCATTATTGTACTGTAATGTAACAGGGTCTGATGAGAGACAGTAATGTGTGCACAGCAGATATCTGTACAGTAGCACAGTTACTGTAATGTAACAGGGTCTGATGAGAGACAGTAATGTTTGCACAGCAGATATCTGTACAGTAGCACAGTCAGTATTGTACTGTAATGTAACAGGTTCTGATGAGAGACAGTAATGTGTGCATAGCAGATATCTGTAGAGTAGCATAGTCATTATTGTACTGTAATGTAACAGGGTCTGATGAGAGACAGTAATGTGTGCACACCAGATATCTGTACATTAGCACAGTCATTATTGTATTGTAATGTAACAGGGTCTGATGAGAGACAGTAATGTGTGCACAGCAGATATCTGTACAGTAGCACAGTCATTATTGTATTGTAATGTCCTAGAAGAAATTGTACATATCCTGGATTCGATCGGGTTGATTTCTGTCCGCTGCCTCAGAGCAGGCTGACAGGTTATGGAGCAGTGGTCTTTAGACCACTGCTTCATAACTTGTGTTTCAGAAACACAGGGCATCAAGCTCCATTTCCGAGCTTGATAAATAGATCCCCTA
Organism: Bombina bombina; assembly: GCF_027579735.1. Classification (NCBI taxonomy): domain Eukaryota; kingdom Metazoa; phylum Chordata; class Amphibia; order Anura; family Bombinatoridae; genus Bombina; species Bombina bombina. Next base: position 3,592,563 of record NC_069506.1, on the reverse strand, counting down.
AAGTTAATTAATTTATTAAAAAAAGAATAGTCCACTTAACCTGAAAAAAATATGGATAGCAAATTAATTAAAAAACAAATCACAACAAGAATATTATTAACAGATGGGAGTTTGGTTGGCTCTGAGTTAATTCATAATAGAGGTTTAGAAGAGAAAATAATGTTAACAAAGTAACAAGCTAAGAGTTTTATAATATTTTTTTCTTTTCACAGTTATTAGTGTTACTATTTGGTGTGAACCCAATTAGAAATGATTCACAGCAGCTCTGGTGTAAAATGCTGTCGGCATTTATCATTGCACAAGCAGTTCTGGTGAACTGCTTTTGAAAATGCCGCCCCCTGCAGATTGCCCGCTAGCAGGGGGTGTCAATCAGCTGCTTCATAACTACTGTTTCCAGCAAGCCTGAAGGCTCGTGCAGAAACAGGGGCTTGATAATTCGGCCCCACTATGTGAATAAACCAAACTCAGGGCTTTATACAGCCTTAAAAATGAGTATGCAAAAGTTTTGTCATGACGTATGCCCCAACAGCATGAGTCAGGTACTAACAATGAATATGATGCAGGTAGATATGAGTACAGCCTCAGAAACAGGCATAGAAACCAGAATTATGTGATCCCAAGGGGACCATGAACTCTAATAAGGCTCCTCCCTGATGCATGACCAATAGGTAGTGTCAGGATGATCAGGATTTTGCTCTGAACTAAAACCCCTCCACCTTTATAAATATCCATAGGGCTTCATGTGAGAGCTAGACACATAGGGCTTAATTTCAGAGATAGACACAAAGGGCTTCATCTGAATGCTAGACACCTAGGGCTTCATCAAAGCCCGACACATAGGGCTTCGTATGAGAGCTAGACACACAGGGCTTCATGTGAGAGCTAGACACATAGGGCTTTATGTGAGAACTAGATACATAAGGCTTTAGGTGAGAACTAGACACATCGGGCTTCATGCGAGAGCTAGACACATCGGGCTTCATGTGAGAGCAAGACACATAAGGCTTTAGGTGAGAACTAGACACATCGGGCTTCATGTGAGAGCTAGACACATCGGGCTTCATGTGAGAGCTAGACACATCGGGCTTCATGTGAGAGCTAGACACATCGGGCTTCATGTGAGAGCTAGACACATAGGGCTTCATGTGAGAGCTAGACACATAGGGCTTCATGTGACAGCTAGACACATAGGGCTTCATGTGAGAGCTAGACACATAGGGCTTCATGTGGGAGCTAGACACATAGGGCTTCATGTGAGAGCTAGACACATAGGGCTTCATGTTACAGCTAGACACATAAGGCTTCATGTGAGAGCTAGACACATAAGGCTTCATATGAGAGCTAGACACATAGGGCTTCATGTGACAGCTAGACACATAGGGCTTCATGTGAGAGCTAGACACATAGGGCTTCATGTTACAGCTAGACACATAGGGCTTCATGTGAGAGATAGACACATAGGGCTTCATGTGACAGCTAGACACATAGTACTTCATGTGACAGCTAGACACATAGGGCTTCATGTGAGAGCTAGACACATCGGGCTTCATGTGACAGCTAGACACATAGGGCTTCATGTGAGAGCTAGACACATAGGGCTTCATGTGAGAGCTAGACACATAGGGCTTCATATGAGAGCTAGACACATAGGGATTCATGTGACAGCTAGACACATAGGGCTTCATGTGAGAGCTAGACACATAGGGCTTCATGTGACAGCTAGATACATAGGGCTTCATGTTACAGCTAGACACATAGGGCTTCATGTGAGAGCTAGACACATAGGGCTTCATGTGAGAGGTAGACACATAGGGCTTCATGTGAGAGGTAGACACATAGGGCTTTATGTGAGAGCTAGACACATAGGGCTTCATGTGAGAGCTAGACACACAGGGCTTCATGTGACAGCTAGACACATAGGGCTTCATGTGAGAGCTAGACACACAGGGCTTCATGTGACAGCTAGACACATAGGGCTTCATGTGAGAGATAGACACATAGGGCTTCATGTGAGAGATAGACACATAGGGCTTCATGTGAGAGATAGACACATAGGGCTTCATGTGAGAGATAGACACATAGGGCTTCATGTGAGAACTAGACACATAAGGCTTTAGGTGAGAACTAGACACATCGGGCTTCATGTGAGAGCTAGACACATCGGGCTTCATGTGAGAGCTAGACACATAAGGCTTTAGGTGAGAACTAGACACATCGGGCTTCATGTGAGAGCTAGACACATCGGGCTTCATGTCAGAGCTAGACACATCGGGCTTCATGTGAGAGCTAGACACATCGGGCTTCATGTGAGAGCTAGACACATCGGGCTTCATGTGAGAGCTAGACACATAGGGCTTCATGTGACAGCTAGACACATAGGGCTTCATGTGAGAGCTAGACACATAGGGCTTCATGTGGGAGCTAGACACATAGGGCTTCATGTGAGAGCTAGACACATAGGGCTTCATGTTACAGCTAGACACATAAGGCTTCATGTGAGAGCTAGACACATAAGGCTTCATGTGAGAGCTAGACACATCAGGCTTCATGTGAGAGCTAGACACATAGGGCTTCATGTGAGAACTAGACACATTGGGCTTCATGTGAGAACTAGACACATAGGGCTTCATGTGAGAACTAGACACATCAGGCTTCATGTGAGAGCTAGACACATAGGGCTTCATGTGAGAACTAGACACATCAGGCTTCATGTGAGAGCTAGACACATAGGGCTTCATGTGACAGCTAGACACATAGGGCTTCATGTGAGAGCTAGACACATAGGGCTTCATGTTACAGCTAGACACATAGGGCTTCATGTGAGAGATAGACACATAGGGCTTCATGTGACAGCTAGACACATAGGGCTTCATGTGACAGCAAGACACATAGGGCTTCATGTGAGAGCTAGACACATAGGGCTTCATGTGACAGCTAGACACATAGGGCTTCATATGACAGCTAGACACATCGGGCTTCACGTGAGAGCTAGACACATAAGGCTTCATGTGAGAGCTAGACACATAGGGCTTCATGTGAGAGCTAGACACATAGGGCTTCACGTGAGAACTAGACACATCAGACTTCATGTGAGAGCTAGACACATAGGGCTTCATGTGAGAGCTAGACACATAGGGCTTCATGTGAGAGCTAGACACATAGGGCTTCATGTGAGAGCTAGACACATAGGGCTTCATGTGAGAGCTAGACACATAGGGCTTCATGTGAGAGCTAGACACATCGGGCTTCATGTGAGAACTAGACACATTGGGCTTCACGTGAGAGCTAGACACATAGGGCTTCATGTGAGAACTAGACACATAGGGCTTCATGTGAGGGCTAGACACATAGGGCTTCATGTGAGAGCTAGACACATAGGGCTTCATGTGACAGCTAGACACATAGGGCTTCATGTGAGAGCTAGACACATAGGGCTTCATGTGAGAGCTAGACACATAGGGCTTCATGTGAGAGCTAGACACATAGGGCTTCATGTTACAGCTAGACACATAAGGCTTCATGTGAGAGCTAGACACATAAGGCTTCATATGAGAGCTAGACACATAGGGCTTCATGTGACAGCTAGACACATAGGGCTTCATGTGAGAGCTAGACACATAGGGCTTCATGTTACAGCTAGACACATAGGGCTTCATGTGAGAGATAGACACATAGGGCTTCATGTGACAGCTAGACACATAGTACTTCATGTGACAGCTAGACACATAGGGCTTCATGTGAGAGCTAGACACATCGGGCTTCATGTGACAGCTAGACACATAGGGCTTCATGTGAGAGCTAGACACATAGGGCTTCATGTGAGAGCTAGACACATAGGGCTTCATGTGAGAGCTAGACACATAGGGCTTCATGTGACAGCTAGACACATAGGGCTTCATGTGAGAGCTAGACACATAGGGCTTCATGTGACAGCTAGACACATAGGGCTTCATGTTACAGCTAGACACATAGGGCTTCATGTGAGAGCTAGACACATAGGGCTTCATGTGACAGCTAGACACATAGGGCTTCATGTTACAGCTAGACACATAGGGCTTCATGTGAGAGCTAGACACATAGGGCTTCATGTGAGAGCTAGACACACAGGGCTTCATGTGACAGCTAGACACATAGGGCTTCATGTGAGAGCTAGACACACAGGGCTTCATGTGACAGCTAGACACATACAGCTTCATGTGAGAGATAGACACATAGGGCTTCATGTGAGAGATAGACACATAGGGCTTCATGTGAGAGCTAGACACATAGGGCTTCATGTGAGAGCTAGACACATAGGGCTTCATGTGAGAGCTAGACACATAGGGCTTCATGTGAGAACTAGACACATAGGGCTTCATGTGAGAGCTAGACACATCGGGCTTCATGTGAGAACTAGACACATTGGGCTTCACGTGAGAGCTAGACACATAGGGCTTCATGTGAGAGCTAGACACATAGGGCTTCATGTGAGAGCTAGACACATAGGGCTTCATGTGAGAGCTAGACACATAGGGCTTCATGTGACAGCTAGACACATAGGGCTTCATGTGAGAGCTAGACACATAGGGCTTCATGTGGGAGCTAGACACATAGGGCTTCATGTGAGAGCTAGACACATAGGGCTTCATGTTACAGCTAGACACATAAGGCTTCATGTGAGAGCTAGACACATAAGGCTTCATATGAGAGCTAGACACATAGGGCTTCATGTGACAGCTAGACACATAGGGCTTCATGTGAGAGCTAGACACATAGGGCTTCATGTTACAGCTAGACACATAGGGCTTCATGTGAGAGATAGACACATAGGGCTTCATGTGACAGCTAGACACATAGTACTTCATGTGACAGCTAGACACATAGGGCTTCATGTGAGAGCTAGACACATCGGGCTTCATGTGACAGCTAGACACATAGGGCTTCATGTGAGAGCTAGACACATAGGGCTTCATGTGAGAGCTAGACACATAGGGCTTCATATGAGAGCTAGACACATAGGGCTTCATGTTACAGCTAGACACATAAGGCTTCATGTGAGAGCTAGACACATAGGGCTTCATGTGACAGCTAGACACATAGGGCTTCATGTGAGAGCTAGACACATAGGGCTTCATGTTACAGCTAGACACATAAGGCTTCATGTGAGAGCTAGACACATAAGGCTTCATGTGAGAGCTAGACACATCAGGCTTCATGTGAGAGCTAGACACATAGGGCTTCATGTGAGAACTAGACACATTGGGCTTCATGTGAGAACTAGACACATAGGGCTTCATGTGAGAACTAGACACATCAGGCTTCATGTGAGAGCTAGACACATAGGGCTTCATGTGAGAACTAGACACATCAGGCTTCATGTGAGAGCTAGACACATAGGGCTTCATGTGACAGCTAGACACATAGGGCTTCATGTGAGAGCTAGACACATAGGGCTTCATGTTACAGCTAGACACATAGGGCTTCATGTGAGAGATAGACACATAGGGCTTCATGTGACAGCTAGACACATAGGGCTTCATGTGACAGCAAGACACATAGGGCTTCATGTGAGAGCTAGACACATAGGGCTTCATGTGACAGCTAGACACATAGGGCTTCATATGACAGCTAGACACATCGGGCTTCACGTGAGAGCTAGACACATAAGGCTTCATGTGAGAGCTAGACACATAGGGCTTCATGTGAGAGCTAGACACATAGGGCTTCACGTGAGAACTAGACACATCAGACTTCATGTGAGAGCTAGACACATAGGGCTTCATGTGAGAGCTAGACACATAGGGCTTCATGTGAGAGCTAGACACATAGGGCTTCATGTGAGAGCTAGACACATAGGGCTTCATGTGAGAACTAGACACATAGGGCTTCATGTGAGAGCTAGACACATCGGGCTTCATGTGAGAACTAGACACATTGGGCTTCACGTGAGAGCTAGACACATAGGGCTTCATGTGAGAACTAGACACATAGGGCTTCATGTGAGAGCTAGACACATAGGGCTTCATGTGAGAGCTAGACACATAGGGCTTCATGTGACAGCTAGACACATAGGGCTTCATGTGAGAGCTAGACACATAGGGCTTCATGTGAGAGCTAGACACATAGGGCTTCATGTGAGAGCTAGACACATAGGGCTTCATGTTACAGCTAGACACATAAGGCTTCATGTGAGAGCTAGACACATAAGGCTTCATGTGAGAGCTAGACACATAGGGCTTCATGTGACAGCTAGACACATAGGGCTTCATGTGAGAGCTAGACACATAGGGCTTCATGTTACAGCTAGACACATAGGGCTTCATGTGAGAGATAGACACATAGGGCTTCATGTGACAGCTAGACACATAGTACTTCATGTGACAGCTAGACACATAGGGCTTCATGTGAGAGCTAGACACATCGGGCTTCATGTGACAGCTAGACACATAGGGCTTCATGTGAGAGCTAGACACATAGGGCTTCATGTGAGAGCTAGACACATAGGGCTTCATGTGAGAGCTAGACACATAGGGCTTCATGTGACAGCTAGACACATAGGGCTTCATGTGAGAGCTAGACACATAGGGCTTCATGTGACAGCTAGACACATAGGGCTTCATGTTACAGCTAGACACATAGGGCTTCATGTGAGAGCTAGACACATAGGGCTTCATGTGACAGCTAGACACATAGGGCTTCATGTTACAGCTAGACACATAGGGCTTCATGTGAGAGCTAGACACATAGGGCTTCATGTGAGAGCTAGACACACAGGGCTTCATGTGACAGCTAGACACATAGGGCTTCATGTGAGAGCTAGACACACAGGGCTTCATGTGACAGCTAGACACATACAGCTTCATGTGAGAGATAGACACATAGGGCTTCATGTGAGAGATAGACACATAGGGCTTCATGTGAGAGCTAGACACATAGGGCTTCATGTGAGAGCTAGACACATAGGGCTTCATGTGAGAGCTAGACACATAGGGCTTCATGTGAGAACTAGACACATAGGGCTTCATGTGAGAGCTAGACACATCGGGCTTCATGTGAGAACTAGACACATTGGGCTTCACGTGAGAGCTAGACACATAGGGCTTCATGTGAGAACTAGACACATAGGGCTTCATGTGAGGGCTAGACACATAGGGCTTCATGTGAGAGCTAGACACATAGGGCTTCATGTGACAGCTAGACACATAGGGCTTCATGTGAGAGCTAGACACATAGGGCTTCATGTGGGAGCTAGACACATAGGGCTTCATGTGAGAGCTAGACACATAGGGCTTCATGTTACAGCTAGACACATAAGGCTTCATGTGAGAGCTAGACACATAAGGCTTCATATGAGAGCTAGACACATAGGGCTTCATGTGACAGCTAGACACATAGGGCTTCATGTGAGAGCTAGACACATAGGGCTTCATGTTACAGCTAGACACATAGGGCTTCATGTGAGAGATAGACACATAGTACTTCATGTGACAGCTAGACACATAGGGCTTCATGTGAGAGCTAGACACATCGGGCTTCATGTGACAGCTAGACACATAGGGCTTCATGTGAGAGCTGGACACATAGGGCTTCATGTGAGAGCTAGACACATAGGGCTTCATATGAGAGCTAGACACATAGGGCTTCATGTGACAGCTAGACACATAGGGCTTCATGTGAGAGCTAGACACATAGGGCTTCATGTGACAGCTAGACACATAGGGCTTCATGTTACAGCTAGACACATAGGGCTTCATGTGAGAGCTAGACACATAGGGCTTCATGTGAGAGGTAGACACATAGGGCTTCATGTGAGAGGTAGACACATAGGGTTTTATGTGAGAGCTAGACACATAGGGCTTCATGTGAGAGCTAGACACACAGGGCTTCATGTGACAGCTAGACACATAGGGCTTCATGTGAGAGCTAGACACACAGGGCTTCATGTGACAGCTAGACACATACAGCTTCATGTGAGAGATAGACACATAGGGCTTCATGTGAGAGATAGACACATAGGGCTTCATGTGAGAGATAGACACATAGGGCTTCATGTGAGAGATAGACACATAGGGCTTCATGTGAGAGATAGACACATAGGGCTTCATGTGAGAGATAGACACATAGGGCTTCATGTGAGAACTAGACACATAGGGCTTCATGTGAGAGATAGACACATAGGGCTTCATGTGAGAGGTAGACACATAGGGCTTCATGTGAGGGCTAGACACATAGGGCTTCATGTGAGAGCTAGACACATAGTGCTTCATGTGAGAGCTAGACACATAGGGCTTCATGTGAGAGCTAGACAAATAAGGCTTCATGTGAGCGCTAGACACATAGGGCTTCATGTGAGAGCTAGACACATAGGGCTTCATGTGACAGCTAGACACATAGTGCTTCATGTGAGAGCTAGACACATAGGGCTTCATGTGAGAGTTAGACACATAGGGCTTCATGTGAGAGTTAGACACATAGGGCTTCATGTGAGAGTTAGACACACAGGGCTTCATGTGAGAACTAGACACACAGGGCTTCATGTGAGAGCTAGACACATAGGGCTTCATGTGAGAGCTAGACACACAGTGCTTCATGTGAGGGCTAGACACATAGGGCTTCATGTGATAGCTAGACACATAGGGCTTCATGTGAGAGATAGACACATAGGGCTTCATGTGAGAGCTAGACACATAGGGCTTCATGTGAGAGCTAGACACACAGGGCTTCATGTGAGGGCTAGACACATAGGGCTTCATGTGAGAGCTAGACACATAGGGCTTCATGTGAGAGATAGACACATAGGGCTTCATGTGAGGGCTAGACACCTAGGGCTTCATGTGAGAGCTAGACATATAGGGCTTCATGTGACAGCTAGACACATAGGGCTTCATGTGAGAGCTAGACACATAGGGCTTCATGTGACAGCTAGACACATAGGGCTTCATGTGAGAGCTAGACACATAGGGCTTCATGTGAGAGCTAGACACATAGGGCTTCATGTGAGAGCTAGACACATAGGGCTTCATGTGAGGGCTAGACACATAGGGCTTCATGTGAGGGCTAGACACATAGGGCTTCATGTGAGAGCTAGACACATAGGGCTTCATGTGAGAGCTAGACACATAGGGCTTCATATGAGAGCTAGACACATAGGGCTTCATGTGACAGCTAGACACATAGGGCTTCATGTGAGAGCTAGACACATAGGGCTTCATGTGACAGCTAGACACATAGGGCTTCATGTTACAGCTAGACACATAGGGCTTCATGTGAGAGCTAGACACATAGGGCTTCATGTGAGAGGTAGACACATAGGGCTTCATGTGAGAGGTAGACACATAGGGTTTTATGTGAGAGCTAGACACATAGGGCTTCATGTGAGAGCTAGACACACAGGGCTTCATGTGACAGCTAGACACATAGGGCTTCATGTGAGAGCTAGACACACAGGGCTTCATGTGACAGCTAGACACATACAGCTTCATGTGAGAGATAGACACATAGGGCTTCATGTGAGAGATAGACACATAGGGCTTCATGTGAGAGATAGACACATAGGGCTTCATGTGAGAGATAGACACATAGGGCTTCATGTGAGAGATAGACACATAGGGCTTCATGTGAGAGATAGACACATAGGGCTTCATGTGAGAGCTAGACACATAGGGCTTCATGTGAGAGATAGACACATAGGGCTTCATGTGAGAGGTAGACACATAGGGCTTCATGTGAGGGCTAGACACATAGGGCTTCATGTGAGAGCTAGACACATAGTGCTTCATGTGAGAGCTAGACACATAGGGCTTCATGTGAGAGCTAGACAAATAAGGCTTCATGTGAGCGCTAGACACATAGGGCTTCATGTGAGAGCTAGACACATAGGGCTTCATGTGACAGCTAGACACATAGTGCTTCATGTGAGAGCTAGACACATAGGGCTTCATGTGAGAGTTAGACACATAGGGCTTCATGTGAGAGTTAGACACATAGGGCTTCATGTGAGAGTTAGACACACAGGGCTTCATGTGAGAACTAGACACACAGGGCTTCATGTGAGAGCTAGACACATAGGGCTTCATGTGAGAGCTAGACACACAGTGCTTCATGTGAGGGCTAGACACATAGGGCTTCATGTGATAGCTAGACACATAGGGCTTCATGTGAGAGATAGACACATAGGGCTTCATGTGAGAGCTAGACACATAGGGCTTCATGTGAGAGCTAGACACACAGGGCTTCATGTGAGGGCTAGACACATAGGGCTTCATGTGAGAGCTAGACACATAGGGCTTCATGTGAGAGATAGACACATAGGGCTTCATGTGAGGGCTAGACACCTAGGGCTTCATGTGAGAGCTAGACACATAGGGCTTCATGTGACAGCTAGACACATAGGGCTTCATGTGAGAGCTAGACACATAGGGCTTCATGTGACAGCTAGACACATAGGGCTTCATGTGAGAGCTAGACACATAGGGCTTCATGTGAGAGCTAGACACATAGGGCTTCATGTGAGAGCTAGACACATAGGGCTTCATGTGAGGGCTAGACACATAGGGCTTCATGTGAGGGCTAGACACATAGGGCTTCATGTGAGAGCTAGACACACAGGGCTTCATGTGAGGGCTAGACACATAGGGCTTCATGTGAGAGCTAGACACATAGGGCTTCATGTGACAGCTAGACACATAGGGCTTCATGTGAGAGCTAGACACATAGGGCTTCATGTGAGAGCTAGACACATAGGGCTTCATGTGAGGGCTAGACACATAGGGCTTCATGTGAGAGCTAGACACATAGGGCTTCATGTGAGAGCTAGACACATAGGGCTTCATGTGAGGGCTAGACACATAGGGCTTCATGTGAGAGATAGACACATAGGGCTTCATGTGAGAGCTAGACACATAGGGCTTCATGTGAGGGCTAGACACATAGGGCTTCATGTGACAGCTAGACACATAGGGCTTCATGTGAGAGCTAGACACATAGGGCTTCATGTGAGAGTTAGACACATAGGGCTTCATGTGACAGCTAGACACATCGGGCTTCATGTGAGAGCTAGACACATAGGGCTTCATGTGAGAGCTAGACACATAGGGCTTCATGTGAGAGCTAGACACATAGGGCTTCATGTGAGGGCTAGACACATAGGGCTTCATGTGAGAGATAGACACATAGGGCTTCATGTGAGAGCTAGACACATAGGGCTTCATGTGAGGGCTAGACACATAGGGCTTCATGTGAGGGCTAGACACATAGGGCTTCATGTGAGAGCTAGACACATAGGGCTTCATGTGACAGCATGACACATAGGGCTTCATGTGAGAGGTAGACACATCGGGCTTCATGTGAGAGCTAGACATATAGGGCTTCATGTGAGAGCTAGACACATAGGGCTTCATGTGAGAGCTAGACACATAGGGCTTCATGTGAGAGCTAGACACATAGGGCTTCATGTGAGAGGTAGACACATCGGGCTTCATGTGAGAGCTAGACACATAGGGCTTCATGTGAGAGCTAGATACATAGGGCTTCATGTGAGAGATAGACACATAGGGCTTCATGTGAGAGCTAGACACATAGGGCTTCATGTGAGGGCTAGACACATAGGGCTTCATGTGAGAGGTAGACACATAGGGCTTCATGTGAGAGCTAGACACATAGGGCTTCATGTGAGAGCTAGACACATAGGGCTTCATGTAAGAGATAGACACATAGGGCTTCATGTGAGAACAAGACACATAGGGCTTCATGTGAGAGCTAGACACATAGGGCTTCATGTGAGAGCTAGACACATAGGGCTTCATGTGAGAGCTAGACACATAGGGCTTCATGTGAGAGCTAGACACATAGAGCTTCATGTGAGAGCTAGACACATAGGGCTTCATGTGAGAGCTAGACACATAGGGCTTCATGTGAGAGCTAGACACATAGGGCTTCATGTGAGAGCTAGACACATAGGGCTTCATGTGAGAGCTAGACACATAGGGCTTCATGTGAGAGGTAGACACATAGGGCTTCATGTGAGAGGTAGACACATCGGGCTTCATGTGAGAGCTAGACACATAGGGCTTCATGTGAGAGCTAGACACATAGGGCTTCATGTGAGAGCTAGACACATAGGGCTTCATGTGAGAGCTAGACACATAGGGCTTCATGTGAGAGCTAGACACATAGGGCTTCATGTGAGAGATAGACACATAGGGCTTCATGTGAGAACTAGACACATAGGGCTTCATGTGAGAGGTAGACACATAGGGCTTCATGTGAGAACTAGACACATAGGGCTTCATGTGAGAGGTAGACACATAGGGCTTCATGTGAGAGCTAGACACCTAGGGCTTCATGTGAGAGCTAGACACATAGGGCTTCATGTGAGAGCTAGACACATCGGGCTTCATGTGAGGGCTAGACACATAGGGCTTCATGTGAGAGCTAGACACATAGGGCTTCATGTGAGGGCTAGACACATAGGGCTTCATGTGAGAGCTAGACACATCGGGCTTCATGTGAGGGCTAGACACATAGGGCTTCATGTGAGAGCTAGACACATAGGGCTTCATTTGAGGGCTAGACACATAGGGCTTCATGTGAGAGCTAGACACATCGGGCTTCATGTGAAGGCTAGACACATAGGGCTTCATGTGAGAGCTAGACACATAGGGCTTCATGTGAGAGCTAGACACATAGGGCTTCATGTGAGAGCTAGACACATCGGGCTTCATGTGAGGGCTAGACACATAGGGCTTCATGTGAGAGCTAGACACATAGGGCTTCATGTGAGAGCTAGACACATCGGGCTTCATGTGAGGGCTAGACACATCGGGCTTCATGTGAGGGCTAGACACATAGGGCTTCATGTGAGAACTAGACACATAGGGCTTCATGTGAGGGCTAGACACATAGGGCTTCACGTGAGAACTAGACACATCAGACTTCATGTGAGAGCTAGACACATAGGGCTTCATGTGAGGGCTAGACACATAGGGCTTCATGTGAGGGCTAGACACATAGGGCTTCATGTGAGAGCTAGACACATCAGACTTCATGTGAGAGCTAGACACATAGGGCTTCATGTGAGGGCTAAACACATAGGGCTTCATGTGAGGGCTAGACACATAGGGCTTCATGTGAGAGCTAGACACATAGGGCTTCATGTGAGAGCTAGACACATAGGGCTTCATGTGAGAGCTAGACACATAGGGCTTCATGTAAGAGCTAGACACATAGGGCTTCATGTGAGAGCTAGACACATCGGGCTTCATGTGAGGGCTAGACACATCGGGCTTCATGTGAGGGCTAGACACATAGGGCTTCATGTGAGAACTAGACACATAGGGCTTCATGTGAGGGCTAGACACATAGGGCTTCACGTGAGAACTAGACACATCAGACTTCATGTGAGAGCTAGACACATAGGGCTTCATGTGAGGGCTAGACACATAGGGCTTCATGTGAGGGCTAGACACATAGGGCTTCATGTGAGAGCTAGACACATCAGACTTCATGTGAGAGCTAGACACATAGGGCTTCATGTGAGGGCTAGACACATAGGGCTTCATGTGAGGGCTAGACACATAGGGCTTCATGTGAGAGCTAGACACATAGGGCTTCATGTGAGAGCTAGACACATAGGGCTTCATGTGAGAGCTAGACACATCAGACTTCATGTGAGAGCTAGACACATAGGGCTTCATGTGAGGGCTAGACACATAGGGCTTCATGTGAGGGCTAGACACATAGGGCTTCATGTGAGAGCTAGACACATCGGGCTTCATGTGAGAGCTAGACACATAGGGCTTCATGTGAGAGCTAGACACATAGGGCTTCATGTGAGAGCTAGACACATAGGGCTTCATGTGAGAACTAGACACATCGGGCTTCATGTGAGGGCTAGACACATCGGGCTTCATGTGAGGGCTAGACACATAGGGCTTCATGTGAGAGCTAGACACATCGGGCTTCATGTGGGGGCTAGCCAGTGACACATAGGGCTTCATGTGAGGGCAAGCCAGTGACACATAGGAGAATCCAGTAGATATAGAGAATTTTCAGGTTTCAAAGTGAAAAGAATAAAATGTGCTGAGAGGACTAAGTCACACAAAGCAACATGTGACAAATTGTGGAATTACAGCAGAAACAAGAACCTCAGCTAGATTCTCAGAAACAATATGATGTGACAGGAAAGACATAACAACTGTAGCCTGGTGAGAATGGAATAAGCTCAGTAACAGTAGATTGCAAGTTTTGTGTTCGTGTTTAAAAGGCTGAAAAAATGGCCATTTCAGCATTGAGTCTTGTTGGTATAAGCCTTTTAGCCTGTATCGCAACATCAGTCCTGCACTCGAAAAAAATGACGTTTTTGCATGGGATTCCCATAGCGCAGCCATTACAAGCTTTGTGGTGAGGCTAAAAAGCTTGCGTTACACCCTATAACGACAAGATCCGTAACGCCATCTGAGAGCAGTAGCTATGAGGTTTACAAAACAAAACTGTTACATAAAACTCATAACTAAAGTGTTACAAAGTACACTAACACCCATGAACTACCTAATAACCCCTAAACCGAGGCCCTCCCACATTGCAAATACTATATTAAAGTTATTAACCCCTAATCTGCCGCTCCCAACATCGCCGCCACTAATAAAAATTAATCCCTATTCCGCCGCTCCCCGACATTGTCCCCACTATACTAAAGTTACTAAAGTTATTAACCCCTATTCCCCCACACCCCAACATTGCCCACACTATAATAAATATATTAACCCCTATTCCGCCACTCCTCGACATCGCCGCCACTAAATAAAGTTATTAACCCCTAAACCTTTGGCCTCCCACATCACTACCACTAAATAAACCTATTAACCTCTAAACCGCCAGCCCCCACATTGCCAAAAACTAAATTAAACTATTAACCCCCAAACCTAACAACCCCCTAACTTTAAATTAAAAATTACAAGATTCCTATCTTAAAATAAATAAAAACTTACCTGTGAAATTAAAAAAAACTAAGTTTAATAAATTAATTAAAATAACTACAAATTAAATTAATTAAATTACACATTAAAAAACCCAACCCTACTAAAAAAATTAAATCTACAGTTAAAAAAAATAAAAAAGATAAATAACAAAAAGTAAAAAATACTGAATTACAAAAAATAACAAACGAAATTATCCAAAATAAAAAAATTACACCTAATCTAATAGCCCTATCAAAATAAAAAAGCCCCCCCAAAATACAAACACCCCCTAGCCTACAATAAACTACCAATAGCCCTTAAAGGGGCCTTTTGTAGGACATTGCCCTAAAGAAATCAGCTCTTTTTCTAAAAAACCTAAGCTACCCATTGCCCTGAAAAGGGCATTTGTATGGGCATTGCCCTTTAAAGGGCATTCAGCTCTTTTTCTTGCCCTTAAAAGGGCATTCAGCTCTTTTAAGAAATGCCCAAACCCTAATCTAAAAAAAAAAAAACTCACCCCAAAAAACCTTAAAAAAAACCTAACACTAACCCCTCTTTAGGTACACACAGTTGCTGAAGTCCCGCTTGAACGATCTTCATCCCAGGGGTGTCACGCCACGCCGCTCTAGCTGTTGCTAGGGACGCAGCGTCTCCTTCCCTGCTCGTTGTCAGTGGGTGTGTCGGGTCTGGATGCGTGCGACACTGATGTAATCGCCGCACCCTCCTCTCTCTGATGCCAGTCCAGGTGCCCAAGTATAGGTGTTACTTTGTGTGCTCCTGGGTGTGATAGATTGTTATTGCTCTGATTGCCTTATTGTTGATGAACCCTGCCTGTCTGACTACTCTGCCTGTTAACCCATAAATTGCTGGATTGATACACTGTTGCTGAACTCTGCTTGTCTGACCACTCTGCCTGTTAACCCCTAAATTGCTGGATTGATATACTGCTGCGGACCTCTGCTTGTCTGACCACTCTGCTTGAGTAACCCCTATTGTTCTGGATTGCCTCTCTGTTGCCAAACCCTGCCTGCCTGACCATTCTAGTGGTTTACCTTTGGACTGCTTTACCGTTGCTAAACCCTGCCTGCCTGACCATTCTAGTGGTTTACCTTTGGACTGCTTTACCGTTGCTAAACCCTGCCTGCCTGACCATTATAGTGGTTTACCTTTGGACTGCTTTACCGTTGCTAAACTCTGCCTGCCTGACCCTTCTTGTGGTTTACCCCTGAACTGCCTTTCTCTGAATCCCTGCCTGTGGTGAGTGTCGCCTACCTCATCTTGCGAACTCTCTGCTCTGGGATAAGAAGACTACTGGCCGAGTTCGGTCTGATAGTGGAATATCCCACGAGCATTACAGGCGGCTCCATCTTCATCCATCGCGGGACCGGCATCTTCTTCATGTCTGCGGAGGCAGAGCGGTCGATGTGCGGAGGCGGAGGTCCAGGCGAAGGTCCAAGGTGGAGGTCCAGGCAGAGATCCAAGGCGGAGGTCCAGGTGGAGGTCCATTGATCTGACGTGGAGGTCTTCTTCATGTGATCGTCCGCTGCACACTGAGGATTGAAATGCAAGGTACCCCTTTTATACTGGGGGTACCATTGCATTCCTATTGGCTGAAAAATGTAAATCAGCCAATAGGAATTAGGGCTGCTAAAATCCTATTGGCTGTTCAAATCAGCCAATAGGATTTAAGCAGCTCTCATTGCTATTGGCTGATTCGAATCTCCACAGGGATGAAGAAGATGCTGGATGAAGCTGGAGCCACCTGGATAAAGATGGAGCCGCCGGGATGAAGATCGTTCAAGCGGGACTTCAGAAACTGTGAGTTCCTAAAGAGGGGTTAGTGTTAGTGATTTCTTTAGGGCAATGCCATACAAAAGGCCCTTTTAAGGGCTATTGGTAGTTTATTGTAGGCTAGGGGGTGTTTTTAATTTGGGGGGGGGCTTTTTTATTTTTATAGGGCTAATAGATTAACTTTATTTAGTGGCGGTGATGTCGGGGAGCGGCAGAATAGGGGTTAATATATTTATTATAGTGTGGGCAATGTTGGGGTGCGGGGGAATAGGGGTTAATAACTTTAGTATAGTGGCGACGATGTCGGGAAGCTGCGGAATAAGTTTTTTTTTTTTAAATAACTTTAATATAGTATTTGCAATGCGGGAGTGCCTCGTTTAGGGGTTAATAGGTAGTTTATGGGTGTTAGTGTACTTTGTAACACTTTAGTTATGAGTTTTATTTAACAGTTTTGTTGCGTAAAACTCATAACTACTGCTCTCAGATGGCGGTACGGATTGTGTCGTTATAGGGTGTAACGCAAGCTTTAAAGCCTCACCGCAAAACTCGTATCCCATGAAAAAGTATAATATTTTCAAGTGCGGGACTGACGTTGCGTTACTGGCTAAAATGCTTGCGGTAGAGCTATACCGACAAGACTCGTAATGGCTGCATTGCTGTTTTTACGCTGAAATGGCCATTTTTTCATCGTTAAAACACTAACACAACACTTGTAATCTACCTGTATATTATCAAACGTTAAAAATGGTTTTATTCTTTAGTTATCCAACACATTGCAATTAAACTGGTGCTTCAGTGTAACTGACTAATTTAAAATTGAATTTTATTTAAAAATGGCCTGCAGAAAAACTTTCACTAAAAAAATCTCATCACAGAAAGTAAAAAAAAATTCTGCCTCTGGGCTGATGAGTAATTGAGACATTGAGTTCTATGCTGTGGGCTACCCAGCTCACATCTGAAGCTCTACAGTAGAAAGGGTTGTCAAGAACATGTCAGCAAACTCATGTGGAGCAAAGCTTAAATAATCCTGGATCACAATGTCTAACGTTATTGCTGTTGACTCCTTCTGGTACATAATTTTGTGTTTCTAGTTCTCTCATTGCTTATTGTTTTATACAGTTACCTGGTAAAGTCGTACAAGTTTAACTGAATCACATAAATGAAGAATGTGTAGAGGTGAAATCTGCCTCTTGATGAAAATAACTGACAACATCAACAATAAGTTAAAAGAAAATGAGCCCCAGCTCGTTAGTATATTGTGTTACACACAGCAGCTTTATGCAAGTTGTTCCTTCACATCTTGTGTAGGATTCCAGTGACCCACACTATTATTCTGCTCTCTAAACCTTCCCTGTCACAATGAATGTCCATAAGACATGTAAAGAAAAACAACAAAGCAATTCTGAAAGGGAATTAAAAGTATAAAGACCATGAATGTATAATAGCAACAAGCTTATAATGTCAGATATAAGCACAGTGAATATCTATAGATAACTGCACTGAAAGTTACTAGAAAAAGTGACATCTCTGCTCACTGAGTGTAAAATATAATACATTGCAAATCCCCTAATGTCAGCAAATACCAACAAGTAATGTAGATTAGTCTGAAATGTAAGTGTCCTACTAATAACGCTGTAGTGAAACGTGTTTACATAAGAATTGTATGTGAAATAAAAGCGTTTACAGCATTCTTTCATTTATTTCTTTTCCCCCTTTCTCTGTAACTTTCAATGTAAAAATTCTTGATTTTACAAATGCCACAAGAATTTGAAGTGCACAGTGCAGAGATCACAAAACATGGCCGGTTACACCTCTGTCCCTCATCGGCCTCGGAAGATGAGCTAAGATTATGTCCAGGAACTGCAAAGCAGTGCAAGCTCACTAACAAGAATACAGTTTATGAGATGTTAAAACATTTATTTTGTATTCATCAAAGTGTTCAAATGTTTATATATATATATATTGTGCTTGTGACTACCGTCACTGGGGCCTCTAGATGGGACTGTGGGCCTCCTGCCCACTGATTATGGCCCGTGGAAGAGACCAGGGATTTCACCTTATTTCCTGGGTCAGGGCGCAGAAGGGAGTCAGGACTGGAGACCCTCTTACTGGCCAGGGGTGATTACTGGGGAGATGCGGCAGGCAGTACCCAGAACAGTGGCGCATCTGCAGGAACATTGTGCTGGACAGACCAGGCAGACACACCCTTCCCAACTGGGGTTATGGAACTCCTTCTGTGTATATTTTATATCTTGCCCTGGCTGGTTGTCTGGAGCTACATAATGCAGCATTTGCCCATGTTGTACCGTGCTGGATCTGCAGTGTAATGTACTTTATGTAGCCAGGGCTGTGGAACTGTTTCTGGGCATCTTGGTGGGCACTTACTGTGTACATGTTTCCCAGCCCATAGACAAGGGAGGCAGGGTGGGGGACTCCTTTAACTACTTATAAGACTTGTCTTTGCCTAACTGTTCATTAGATTAAAGATAAAAGTCTGAAGTCTCATGTTTCTGCTGGTTGTACATCCTGTCTTAAATATGCTTATATTCCCAGGAGGGGACTGTCCTCCTGGAGGGGGGATAAAGTGTGTGTTTCTTGTTTTAATAAACAGTTATCCTTTTGGTTTTACCTCAACCTGAGTCCTGTCTCTTGTTTGGGGTAAAGGTCTGGTATCATCTTTCTGTCTGCTGGATGGGTTTGGAGGGCAGGAGGCACCTTTTTGCACAGGTACCCAGTCGGGGTACCAGGTGGTCCGTCACAGTGCTTAAATGTGTTTTTTGTTCCTTACACTTTCAAATATGTAAATGTAAAACTAGACTATGTGTTCAGTCAGTTTCTGTGATATAAACTTATTAGATAATGAGGAAAGTGCTTTAAATGTCAATAAAATAAGGCAGAGAGCCAGACACAAAGAGCATCCAGCAAACAGGAACAAGCAGATTTGTGATTCAAAAAAGAGGCAACAGGGTTCATACACAAATGTCAGCAGGGATAAATATAGCCAGAGCACATACAGACTAAAAACACTGCATGTAACTGCATATTTAGAGAAAGCACCAAAAACACAGTATAACACCCCCTTACTTTGGAAAACCCTTTAAGATCTAAACTTTTTGCTTAAGTCAATTCACAAATTCAAAAACTCCAGAGTGTGCACATATTTTGCTTGAATCCAGTATCTATCTGCCACATGTGGAAATATTTATTAAGCTGCATTGAAAGTTTTTCAGGATTTGCGGTGCAGTATCGCCCCACTGAGCCTAAAACTGCCTATTTGTCAGATCAAAGGTGGTGAGGTAAATGCCCCATACTCACTCACTTATTGGGGTGATTAACAGGCCCTGTCTTTGTGCAACTGGTTGCATGAGAATAGGGGGTATTGAACAAGAGAGCTCCTTTACAATGTAGAATTTTGCATGCGATACTGCATTGCAAGAGGTGATTGCAAGTCAAATAAATTCTCTACTTGAATGTGTCCTCCTGCAATCTTGATAAATTTTCCTTATAGTATCCTTTACAATATGCACGGTATTACAATTGGCAACTTACTATTGTAACTGGAGAGAATCGATTACAAGCCACTGACTAACGGTGATACATGGAAATTTAGAGGTACCTTAGAAAAGACAGCAGGGCTATTTTATAAGAAACAGGAATCCCCTGAGAGAGTATATGGTATGGACCAATGGAGTATGGGCAAGGAGTCCCCATCTGGTTTTCTCCAAACACCCTCAGCAAGACTTCCCTAGGGTCATATCAAAAATACATACCGAAAGTGATGGGAACCAGACATGGATTCCTTGCCCAATGTGCTTAGAAGGCTATGGTTGCCCCTCCCTGAAGAGACCCAAAGGATGCTGAAACATTTGTCTGGGGTTACTATTTCCCTTGTTAAGAGTAGAATTGCCTGGTATTTAGGGGATGGACTGACCTTGCTAGGCAGGATCAGACTGATAACCTTGAGGAAGTTTCTCCTCTGTGAAAAACACAGTTGGGCAAAAAGAAGCTGCTCCCAGGTGGTAACTTAGCAACGAAAAACAGCCCAAAGGCTTTTTCTATGGCCGACAGCTTATTTCTCTTTCTGTATTTATTTGTATTTTGTCTCTGGGGAAAGTCTCCCTAAGGGTGAAACTAGACATGGATTCTTTCCCCAATGTGCTTAGAGGTATATGGATGCACCTCACTGACAAGCCCCAAAAGGCAATTGTAACATATGCCTGCTTGATATCACTGTCACTTTAAGACTGCATTCCCTGCTACTGACAATCATACTGTTTGGGGAGTATCTGGATTCAACTTACCTGCCAAATTAATTAATCATTCATGCACCTGATTTCCTCAGCCTCTTTTTAAATCATCTCAGGTCTAATGTGCATTGCATTAGCTTTGAAGTTTTGTTCCAGAACAACAGAGGTCTGTGACTGTTCCAGTATGGATTTTACCAGCATATTCAAACTACAGCCTTTCCTTTCAGCTAAGCTTAAAAACATCTAATCGCAAGTATCCATATAATTCCCATTTTGTTTCCTGGACACTGCTACTTAGCAAACCCTGAACTTATTCTAAATTACAAGTATGCATTTGGTTATATTCACTTTCTAATTGCTACAACAGCCTAATATTTAGAACTTTATAACTATTCACTACTACAAGTTGTCATAGCTGAAATATCCTCCTGCAAATATATTAATATATTCAGAATACTGCATCTATGTGTTCAGTTAAACAGCTTTCCTGTGATTCTCCAATATATGCACAAACAGTATTTAATGCCTTAAACTTGCAATTTGTCTATCACCTGTGCTGTTCTGCTTATTACTCTGGCATACAGCTCTAAATAATATTATGTACTGTGAACCTGCAGCAACTCTTTGCATCTATGAGTCACAATCTTCTACCAGTTTACTATGAAGCCTGAGCATCTTACATTTCTATATTTTACATTCATGAATCCTGCAGCTACTCCTATTAACTATAAGTCACAGTATCAATTTATGTTTCCATTGAAGCCAGAATATATTGTATACATATGTTTCACTCTCCATGAATTCTACAGTAACTTCTTGCAACTATGAATCACAGAATATCATCTATCCACGTCCAGGATACTCTTCCCCAGGTCAGGGGTCGGTGTCTCCAATTCCCTACCACTGCCCCGAGGGTCTATTTCCTGAGCGCATATACACCGGAACATTACAGCGATCATCTGGGGTTGCCATTTCCCTTGTACAGAGAAGAATTGCATGGGATTTTGGGACTGGACTAAACTTGTTGGGTGGGATCAGACTGATATACTTCAGGAAAGTTGTCTTTTCTAAACATTAATTTCAATTAAAAACATACACCTAGATTACGAGTTTTGCATTCCGGTTTTAAAGCTGAAAAAATGGCTATTTCAGCATAAAAACTATAATGCAGCCTTTACGAGTGTTATCGGTATAGCTATACCGCAAGTGTTTTAGCCTGTAATGCAACATCAGTCCCGCACTCAAAAAAATGACATTTTTGCGTGGGATTTCCATAGCGCTGGTATTACAGGTTGTGCGGTGAGGCTAAAATGCTTGTGTTCCAGCCTATACCGACACGATCCGGTCCGCTATCTGAGACCAGTAGTTATGAGTTTTGCGCAACAAAAATGTTACACAAAACTTATAACTAAAATGTTACAAAGTACACTAATACCCATAAACTGCCTATTAACCCCTATTCCGCCGCCCTCCCACATCAAAAACACTAAATTAAGGTTATTAACCCAATAATCTGCCGCTCCCGACATCGCTGCCACTAATAAAAGTTATTAACCCCTATTCCGCCACTCCCTGGCATCATCGCCACTATAATAAAGTTATTAACCCCTATTCCCCCGCACCCAACATCGCCCACACTATAATAAAGCTATTAACCCCTATTACGCCGCTCTCCCATATCGCCGCCACTAAATAAAGTTATTAACCCCCTAAACCTCTGGCCTCCCACATCACTGCCACTAAATTCAGCGCTGCGGAATCTGTTGGCGCTCTACAAATACCTGATAATAATAATAAACCTATTAACCCCTAAACCGCCAGCCCCCACATTGCCAAAAAACTAAATTAAACTATTAACCCCTAAACCTAACAACTCCCTAACTTTAAATTAAAATTACAATATCCCTATCTTAAAATAAATAAAAACTTGCCTGTGAAATAAAAAAAAAACTAAGTTTAAACTAACAATTAACCTAACATAACTATTAGACTAAAATTAAAATAACTTTCAATTAAATAAACTATATTACAAATTAAAAAGAACCTAACACTACTAAAAAAATTAATTCTAAAATTACAAAAAAATAACAAACACTAAATTACAAAAAATAACAAACGAAATTATCCAAAATGAAAACAATTACACCTAATCTAATAGCCCCATAAAAATAAAAAAGCCCCCCAAAATAAAAAAAACCCCTAGCCTACAATAAACTACCAATAGCCCTTAAAGGGGCCTTTTGTAGGGCTTTGCCCTAAAGAAATCATCTCTTTTCCCTGTAAAAAAAATACAAAGACCCCCCAACAGTAAAACCCACCACCTAACCAACACCGCAAAATAAAAAACTAACAAAAACCTAAGCTACTCATTGCCCTGAAAAGGGCATTTCTATGGGCATTGCCCTTAAAAGGGCATTTAGCTCTTTTGCATTGCCCTGAAAAGGGAATTTAGCTCTTTTTAGGAAAGTCCAAACACTAATCTAAAAAAAAAAAACACCCAAAAAAATGAAAAAACAAACAAACACTAACCCCCAACGATCCACTTACAGTTTTTGAAGTCCGGACATCCAGGCGGCGAGGTCTTCATCCATCCAGGCAACGTCTTCTATCTTCATCCAGACGGCACCATCTATCTTCATCCCAGTAGCTCTCATCCTATTGGCTGATTTGAACAGCCAATAGGATTTCAGTAGCTCTCATCCTATTGGCTGATTTGAATTTCAAAAATCAAATCAGCCAATAGGAATGCAAGAGACACCATTTTGAAAAGGCTTCCTTTGCATTGAAGATTCAGTGTTCGGCGGTGACCGTATGAAGAGGATGCTCTGCGCCGGATGTCTTGAAGGATGGACCCGCTCTGTGCCGCCGGGATGAAGATAAAAGATGCCGCCTGGATGACGATAGAAGACTCCATCTGGATGATGATAGATAGATGAAGATTTTTATACAGGGAAAAGAGCTGATTTCTTTAGGGCATTGCCCTAAAGAAATCAGCTCTTTTCCCTCTATAAGAAGTAAGGGCTATTGGTAGTTTATTGTAGGCTAGGTTTTTTTTTTTATTTTGGGGGGCTTTTTTATTTTTATAGGGCTATTAGATTAGGTGTAATTGTTTTTATTTTGGATAATTTCATTTGTTATTTTTTTGTAATTTAGTATTTTTTTTTTGTAATTTTAGAATTAATTTTTTTAGTAGTGTTAGGTTTTTTTCATGTGTAATTTAGTTTATTTAATTGATAGTTATTTTAATTTTAGTCTAAGGGGCTGTCAGGATTGTGCTTTAGGACTCTTCTATATTAGTGCTATCTAACCACTGTACCTTTAAACCACCTTTCCATCCACTTCCTGTTCCCTATAAAAGACCATCAGCCCTCTAGGTCATTGCTTGGTATTGAAAGTGTTACTCATTCCTAAGCTTACTCAGCAATCTACTCGTTGCTGTCTGATCTACTATCTTACCCTGCAATCCTGTGCTATCCGTTCAGCCTGTGTGCCTGTTACGCTAAACTGCTAGGAGCAGCTCCAGTTACTTTCATTCCGGCCGGATCTATTAGATCCATACGCGGTGACGTCACACGCCAACCAAACGGACCGACCGGCTTAACCTCTGCTGTCTGCCTCAAGGATCACCGCATACTGGATTTCTAGGACGCTCTGAACTTATCCTACTTGCCATCCGGCTTCTTACCAGGTACCTTCACTTTCTCTGGTAAATGCTGACCAGTGTCTAAATGACTTTTATTCCGGATACTCTCCCTGTTTCTTATGTCAGTCTGGTTGCTTGAACCAGTATATTGTTTCACAGTCTCCTATTTTGGGCTACCTAAATGTGTTATATTCCTGTGTCATTTTAATACAATTGCTGGCATCATCCCCACATTAGTTCTCTGTGATTAAGTTCTGTTTCACATATTTTATTTTTAATTTTGCTGCACTCTGGTTTCTAAGTTAAGGACCTTGCTGCAATTTTCAGTGACACCTCACATGTGGCAGACTCAGGGTCTCTTAAACTTAAATGAACCATAGATCAAATTGCTTAGTAGTTATTGTGGGACACACTTCGCTTAAAAGTAGCACATGTGTTTACCACTTACTCCTGAGCTACAAAACTCACTTTTTGAATCTCAGCAGCTGTGGTTTAACTATAGTACTCTCTTTGCTCTTTAGACATCTTTTGTTTGCCTGACAGGGGCCTATCTATCAATCTCTGTATGGAGCTTGTCTATGGGGAAAGCGTGCACAAGCACGTCAAATCAGCCCTTGGATTTTATGCGGTATGGAGCTCATCGCCACCATATTGCACGCAACAAGGGGGCTTTTCAAAAACTTGTAATTGCAGCGATATGGAGGATGAAATAACTCAACTTTTATTGCGTCCGTTTCGCACCCTCTATAGCCCAAAACTTGTAATCTAGGTGATATGTATTATACTACCTATGTATTTATTTATATATAACATTGTCTCGCTATCGCGCTTTACCCATCACTGGTAATCTAGGTGATATGTATTATACTACCTATGTATTTATTTATATATAACATTGTCTGGTTATCGCGTTTTACCCATCACTTGTAACCTAGGTGATATGTATTATACTACCTATGTATTTATTTATATATAACATTGTCTGGTTATCGCGTTTTACCCATCACTTGTAATACCACATTGTGCACTTTACTGAGCACAAGCACAAGATATTGACAGAGAACACTGCACTATCAGTGCTTTACTTGTAATCTGGGTCAGAAAACAGAGACAATAGGTCTGATGGGACATCACAAAAAGAAGCAGAGGAGAATTACAGTATTGCTGAAGTATCACTGAATAACCAATGCCACCTGACAAATATTCTAAATAAAACTACTTACATTTAATCGTGATCCTGGGGTCTGTCTGGATCTTTTCTCTGCTAGAAGGTCTTTGACAGTGTGTTTCACTCGGACCCCCTGATAAATCCTTTTGTTAAAGTCCGTTTGAACTACAGAAAATGTTTTATAGAATGAAAAAAAATATATATTATTCAGCAGAATGGAACAAATATGTAATGTCCGACAATAATTTAATAATGACAAACTAAAATATTATTGTTACACTGTCTATTTATTAAATGCTTATTGTGTGAGCACTATAGACTATAGACTTATTACACTTAGATAAATACAAACGCGTGGGTACTCTGTATATTTATTAAATGCTTATTGTGTGAGCACTATAGATTTATTACACTTATATTTATTAAATGCTTATTGTGTGAGCACTATAGACTATAGAATTATTACACTTAGATAAATACATACACATGGGGTACACTGTATATTTATTAAATGCTTATTGTGTGAGCACTACAGACTATAGACTTATCACACTTAGATAAATATAAACGCGTGGGGTACACTGTATATTTATTAAATGCTTATTGTGTGAGCACTATAGACTATAGACTTATTACACTTAGATAAATACAAACGCGTGGGGTTCACTGTCTATTTATTAAATGCTTATTGTGTGAGCACTATAGACTATAGACTTATTACATCTAGATAAATACAAACACGTGGGGTACACTGTATATTTATTAAATGCTTATTGTGTGAGCACTATAGACTTATTACACTTAAATAAATACAAACGCGTGGGGTACACTGTATATTTATTAAATGCTTATTGTGTGAGCACTATAGACTTATTACACTTAGATAAATACATACACATGGGGTACACTGTATATTTATTAAATGCTTATTCTGTGAGCACTATAGACTTATTACACTTAAATAAATACAAACGCGTGGGGTACACTGTCTATTTATTAAATGCTTATTGTGTGAGCACTACAGACTATAGACTTATTATACTTAGATAAATACAAACGCGTGGGGTACTCTGTATATTTATTAAATGCTTATTGTGTGAGCACTATAGACTTATTACACTTAGATAAATACAAACACGTGGGGTACACTGTATATTTATTAAATGCTTATTGTGTGAGGACTATAGACTATAGACTTATTACACTTAGATAAATACAAACACGTGGGGTACTCTGTATATTTATTAAATGCTTATTGTGTGAGCACTACAGACTATAGACTTATCACACTTAGATAAATATAAACGCGTGGGGTACACTGTATATTTATTAAATGCTTATTGTGTGAGCACTATAGACTATAGACTTATTACACTTAGATAAATACAAACGCGTGGGGTTCACTGTCTATTTATTAAATGCTTATTGTGTGAGCACTATAGACTATAGACTTATTACATCTAGATAAATACAAACACGTGGGGTACACTGTATATTTATTAAATGCTTATTGTGTGAGCACTATAGACTTATTACACTTAAATAAATACAAACGCGTGGGGTACACTGTATATTTATTAAATGCTTATTGTGTGAGCACTATAGACTTATTACACTTAGATAAATACATACACATGGGGTGCACTGTATATTTATTAAATGCTTATTCTGTGAGCACTATAGACTTATTACACTTAAATAAATACAAACGCGTGGGGTACACTGTCTATTTATTAAATGCTTATTGTGTGAGCACTACAGACTATAGACTTATTATATTTAGATAAATACAAACGCGTGGGGTACTCTGTATATTTATTAAATGCTTATTGTGTGAGCACTATAGACTTATTACACTTAGATAAATACAAACGCGTGGGGTACGCTTATTAAACTTATATTTATTAAATGCTTATTGTGTGAGCACTACAGGCTATAGACTTATTACACTTAGATAAATACAAACGCGTGGGGTACTCTGTATATTTATTAAATGCTTATTGTGTGAGCACTATAGACTTATTACACTTAGATAAATACAAACGCGTGGGGTACGCTTATTAAACTTATATTTATTAAATGCTTATTGTGTGAGCACTACAGGCTATAGACTTATTACACTTAGATAAATACAAACGCGCGGGGTACGCTTATTAAACTTATATTTATTAAATGATTATTGTGTGAGCACTACAGACTATAGACTTATTACACTTAGATAAATACAAACGCGTGGGGTACTCTGTATATTTATTAAATGCTTATTGTGTGAGCACTATAGACTTATTACACTTAGATAAATACAAACGCGTGGGGTACGCTTATTAAACTTATATTTATTAAATGCTTATTGTGTGAGCACTACAGGCTATAGACTTATTACACTTAGATAAATACAAACGCGTGGGGTACGCTTATTAAACTTATATTTATTAAATGCTTATTGTGTGAGCACTACAGACTATAGACTTATTACACTTAGATAAATACAAACGCGTGGGGTACGCTTATTAAACTTATATTTATTAAATGCTTATTGTGTGAGCACTACAGACTATAGACTTATTACACCTAGATAAATACAAACGCGTGGGGTACACTGTATATTTATTAAATGCTTATTGTGTGAGCACTATAGACTTATTACACTTAGATAAATACAAATGCGTGGGGTACGCTTATTAAACTTATATTTATTAAATGCTTATTGTGTGAGCACTATAGACTATAGACTTATTACACTTAGATAAATACAATAAAAAATTAAACAAAACAGATTAAGAATACATTATATTACAATGTTCAGTAACACTCATAATAACACAATCTACTAAAAATTATTTAATTATTTAAAATAAAATATTGCACACAAAAGGTATAAGGACTCAGGCAGGCAAAGGGCGTTAACATTGAGATACTTACACACACATGTATAAAGATGTATATATATGAGATACATACACACACACATGTATAAAGATGTATATATATGAGATACATACACACACACATGTCTAAAGATGTATATATATGAGATACACACACACATGTATAAAGATGTATATATATGAGATACAAACACACACATGTCTAAAGATGTATATATATGAGATACACACACATGTCTAAAGATGTATATATATGAGATACATACACACACATGTATAAAGATGTATATATATGAGATACACACACACACATGTCTAAAGATGTATATATATGAGATACACACACACATGTATAAAGATGTATATATATGAGATACACACACACATGTATAAAGATGTATATATCTATGAGATACACACACACATGTATAAAGATGTATATATATGAGATACATACACACACATGTCTAAAGATGTATATATATGAGATACACACACACATGTATAAAGATATATATATATATGAGATACATACACACACACACACATGTATAAAGATGTGTATATATATGAGATACACACACACATGTATAAAGATGTATATATATGAGATACACACACACATGTATAAAGATGTATATATATGAGATACACACACACACATGTATAAAGATGCATATATATGAGATACATACACACACATGTATAAAGATGTATATATATGAGATACATACACACACATGTATAAAGATGTATATATATGAGATAAACACACACACATGTATAAAGATGTATATATATGAGATACACACACACATGTATAAAGATGTATATATATGAGATACACACACACATGTATAAAGATGTATATATATGAGATACATACACACACACACACATGTATAAAGATGTATATATATGAGATACACACACACATGTATAAAGATGTATATATATGAGATACACACACACACATGTATAAAGATGCATATATATGAGATACATACACACACATGTATAAAGATGTATATATATGAGATACATACACACACATGTATAAAGATGTATATATATGAGATAAACACACACACATGTATAAAGATGTATATATATGAGATACACACACATGTCTAAAGATGTATATATATGAGATACACACACACATGTATAAAGATGTATATATATGAGATACATACACACACACATGTCTAAAGATGTATATATATGAGATACATACACACACACATGTCTAAAGATGTATATATATGAGATACACACACACATGTATAAAGATGTATATATATATGAGATACACACACACATGTATAAAGATGTATATATATGAGATACATACACACACACAGATGTCTAAAGATGTATATATATGAGATATACACACACATGTATAAATAAGTATATATATGAGATACATACACACACACATGTATAAAGATGTATATATATATGAGATACATACACACACATGTATAAAGATGTATATATATGAGATACATACACACACACATGTATAAAGATGTATATATATGAGATACACACACACACATGTATAAAGATGTATATATATGAGATACATACACACACACACATGTATAAAGATGTGTATATATATGAGATACATACACACATGTATAAAGATGTATATATATGAGATACATACACACACACATGTATAAAGATGTATATATATGAGATACATACACACACACACATGTATAAAGATGTATATATATGAGATACATACACACACATGTATAAAGATGTATATATATGAGATACATACACACACACATGTATAAAGATGTATATATATGAGATACATACACACACATGTATAAAGATGTATATATATATATGAGATACATACACACACACATGTATAAAGATGTATATATATGAGATACATACACACACACATGTATAAAGATGTATATATATGAGATACATACACACACACACATGTATAAAGATGTATATATATGAGATACATACACACACACATGTATAAAGATGTATATATATGAGATACATACACACACATGTCTAAATATGTATATATATGAGATACACACACACACACACATGTATAAAGATGTATATATATGAGATACATACACACACATGTATAAAGATGTATATATATGAGATACATACACACACACATGTATAAAGATGTATATATATGAGATACATACACACACATGTATAAAGATGTATATATATGAGATACATACACACACACACATGTATAAAGATGTATATATATGAGATACATACATACACACACATGTATAAAGATGTATATATATGAGATACACACACACACATGTATAAAGATGTATATATATGAGATACATACACACACACATGTATAAAGATGTATATATATGAGATACATACACACACACACACATGTATAAAGATGTATATATATGAGATACATACACACACATGTATAAAGATGTATATATATGAGATACACACACACATGTATAAAGATGTATATATATGAGATACATACACACACACATGTATAAAGATGTATATATATGAGATACATACACACACATGTATAAAGATGTATATATATGAGATACATACACACACACACATGTCTAAAGATGTATATATATGAGATACACACACACACATGTATAAAGATGTATATATATGAGATACACACACACACACATGTATAAAGATGTATATATATGAGATACATACACACATACATGTATAAAGATGTATATATATGAGATACATACACACACACATGTATAAAGATGTATATATATGAGATACACACACACACATGTATAAAGATGTATATATATGAGATACACACACACACATGTATAAAGATGTATATATATGAGATACACACACACACATGTATAAAGATGTATATATATGAGATACATACACACACATGTCTAAAGATGTTTATATATGAGATACATACACACACATGTCTAAAGATGTATATATATGAGATACACACACACACACGTCTAAAGATGTATATATATGAGATACATACACACACACATGTATAAAGATGTATATATATGAGATACACACACACATGTATAAAGATGTATAGATATGAGATACACACACACATGTATAAAGATGTATATATATGAGATACATACACACACACATGTATAAAGATGTATATATATGAGATACACACACACATGTATAAAGATGTATATATATGAGATACATACACACACATGTATAAAGGTGTATATATATGAGATACATACACACACATGTATAAAGATGTATATATATGAGATACATACACACACATGTATAAAGATGTATATATATGAGATACATACACACATGTATAAAGATGTATATATATGAGATACATACACACACATGTATAAAGATGTATATATATGAGATACATACACACACATGTATAAAGATGTATATATATGAGATACATACACACACATGTATAAAGATGTATATATATGAGATACATACACACACATGTCTAAAGATGTATATATATGAGATACACACACACATGTATAAAGATATATATATATATGAGATACATACACACACACACACATGTATAAAGATGTGTGTATATATATGAGATACACACACACATGTATAAAGATGTATATATATGAGATACACACACACATGTATAAAGATGTATATATATGAGATACATACACACACACACACATGTATAAAGATGTATATATATGAGATACATACACACACATGTATAAAGATGTATATATATGAGATACACACACACACATGTATAAAGATGTATATATATGAGATACATACACACACATGTATAAAGATGTATATATATGAGATACATACACACACATGTCTAAAGATGTATATATATGAGATACACACACACACACATCTTAAGATGTATATACAGGGAGTGCAGAATTATTAGGCAAATGAGTATTTTGACCACATCATCCTCTTTATGCATGTTGTCTTACTCCAAGCTGTATAGGCTCGAAAGCCTACTACCAATTAAGCATATTAGGTGATGTGCATCTCTGTAATGAGAAGGGGTGTGGTCTAATGACATCAATACCCTATATCAGGTGTGCATAATTATTAGGCAACTTCCTTTCCTTTGGCAAAATGGGTCAAAAGAAGGACTTGACAGGCTCAGAAAAGTAAAAAATAGTGAGATATCTTGCAGAGGGATGCAGCACTCTTAAAATTGCAAAGCTTCTGAAGCGTGATCATCGAACAATCAAGCGTTTCATTCAAAATAGTCAACAGGGTCGCAAGAAGCGTGTGGAAAAACCAAGGCGCAAAATAACTGCCCATGAACTGAGAAAAGTCAAGCGTGCAGCTGCCAAGATGCCACTTGCCACCAGTTTGGCCATATTTCAGAGCTGCAACATCACTGGAGTGCCCAAAAGCACAAGGTGTGCAATACTCAGAGACATGGCCAAGGTAAGAAAGGCTGAAAGACGACCACCACTGAACAAGACACACAAGCTGAAACGTCAAGACTGGGCCAAGAAATATCTCAAGACTGATTTTTCTAAGGTTTTATGGACTGATGAAATGAGAGTGAGTCTTGATGGGCCAGATGGATGGGCCCGTGGCTGGATTGGTAAAGGGCAGAGAGCTCCAGTCCGACTCAGACGCCAGCAAGGTGAAGGTGGAGTACTGGTTTGGGGTGGTATTATCAAAGATGAGCTTGTGGGGCCTTTTCGGGTTGAGGATGGAGTCAAGCTCAACTCCCAGTCCTACTGCCAGTTTCTGGAAGACACCTTCTTCAAGCAGTGGTACAGGAAGAAGTCTGAATCCTTCAAGAAAAACATGATTTTCATGCAGGACAATGCTCCATAACACGCGTCCAAGTACTCCACAGCCTGGCTGGCAAGAAAGGGTATAAAAGAAGAAAATCTAATGACATGGCCTCCTTGTTCACCTGATCTGAACCCCATTGAGAACCTGTGGTCCATCATCAAATGTGAGATTTACAAGGAGGGAAAACAGTACATCTCTCTGAACAGTGTCTGGGAGGCTGTGGTTGCTGCTGCACGCAATGTTGATGGTGAACAGATCAGAACACTGACAGAATCCATGGATGGCAGGCTTTTGAGTGTCCTTGCAAAGAAAGGTGGCTATATTGGTCACTGATTTGTTTTTGTTTTGTTTTTGAATGTCAGAAATGTATATTTGTGAATGTTGAGATGTTATATTGGTTTCACTGGTAAAAATAAATAATTGAAATGGGTATATATTTGTTTTTGTTAAGTTGCCTAATAATTATGCACAGTAATAGTCACCTGCACACACAGATATCCCCCTAAAATAGCTATAACTAAAAACAAACTAAAAACTACTTCCAAAACTATTCAGCTTTGATATTAATGAGTTTTTGGGTTCATTGAGAACATGGTTGTTGTTCAATAATAAAATTAATCCTCAAAAATACAACTTGCCTAATAATTCTGCACTCCCTGTATATGAGATACATACACACACACGTCTAAAGATGTATATATATGAGATACCAGACAAGAGAAAACAACAAACCCCAGACGTGTGTTTCGGCCTCTATGCCCCTCATCAATGAGGTGCAACTGCATCTCTTAAGGGAATATGTGCAAGGAGTCCACGTGGGGTCTCCCCTTTAACTCTTAGGGAGTAAATTATTTTAAACAAAGGACATCAATAAAACAAATTAAATTTGGTAAAGGAAGTGAATTTAAAATTTACTTACAAATTACACCCTCTATCTGAATCATGAAAGTTTAATTTTGACTCCCCTCTGCCTTTAACTAAGAGTCAGTAACACACTATTTGTCTAGAGCTAAACATGAGCCAGTGATTATCTGCTATGCCCATATGACACCCCTGATTGGCTCCCACTTGTGTTCAGTACAGACCAGTAGTGTGTCTCACTCCTGTGCCCGTAACTCAGAGTCAGTTACACACTACTGGTCTAGAGCTGAACATGAGCCAGTGATTATCTGCTATGCCCATATGACACCCCTGATTGGCTCCCACTTGTGTTCAGTACAGACCAGTAGTGTGTCTCACTCCTGTGCCTGTAACTCAGAGTCAGTTACACACTACTGGTCTAGAGCTGAACATGAGCCAGTGATTATCTGCTATGCACATATGACACCCCTGATTGGCTCCCACTTGTGTTCAGTACAGTACTACAGACCAGTAGTGTGTCTCGCTCCTGTGCCTGTAACTCAGAGTCAGTTACACACTACTGGTCTAGAGCTGAACATGAGCCAGTGATTATCTGCTATGCCCATATGACGCCCCTGATTGGCTCCCACTTGTGTTTAGTACGGACCAGTAGTGTGTCTCACTCCTGTGCCTGTAACTCAGAGTCAGTTACACACTACTGGTCTAGAGCTGAACATGAGCCAGTGATTATCTGCTATGCCCATATGACGCCCCTGATTGGCTCCCACTTGTGTTTAGTACGGACCAGTAGTGTGTCTCACTCCTGTGCCTGTAACTCAGAGTCAGTTACACACTACTGGTCTAGAGCTGAACACGAGCCAGTGATTATCTGCTATGCACATATGACACCCCTGATTGGCTCCCACTTGTGTTCAGTACAGACCAGTAGTGTGTCTCACTCCTGTGCCTGTAACTCAGAGTCAGTTACACACTACTGGTCTAGAGCTGAACATGAGCCAGTGATTATCTGCTATGCACATATGACACCCCTGATTGGCTCCCACTTGTGTTCAGTACAGTACTACAGACCAGTAGTGTGTCTCGCTCCTGTGCCTGTAACTCAGAGTCTGTTACACACTACTGGTCTAGAGCTGAACACGAGCCAGTGATTATCTGCTATGCCCATATGATGCCCCTGATTGGCTCCCACTTGTGTTTAGTACGGACCAGTAGTGTGTCTCACTCCTGTGCCTGTAACTCAGAGTCAGTTACACACTACTGGTCTAGAGCTGAACATGAGCCAGTGATTATCTGCTATGCCCATATGACGCCCCTGATTGGCTCCCATTTGTGTTTAGTACGGACCAGTAGTGTGTCTCACTCCTGTGCCTGTAACTCAGAGTCAGTTACACACTACTGGTCTAGAGCTAAACATGAGCCAGTGATTATCTGTTATGCACATATGACACCCCAATTGGCTGCCACCTGTTTTCTGTACAGACCAGTAGTGGGTCTCACTCCTGTGCAGGGTTTAGACACATAGGGGATAATCACAATTGTGCGGTTGATTTCAGTAGATTATTTCTGAACCACGGCCGCTATTATCTGTGTGTTTTCCAAGGGTCACAAAATGCTGCTGCCAATAAAACCCCAAAAATACAACAGAAAATCATTATCTGTATCATTAACCCCTTCAGGGTGGGTTTGATATAAACACTTGCTAGAACAATGAAATCATGCGACTGTCGATGTGATCACGTGATTTCAAGACCGGTATCAGATCATGGGGGACTGCCAACCCACACCCCCCAGTCCGAGTTTCTAATTTCTCAAAGGACGAGGCAGCAGGACGCCGTAAGATACAACGTTCAATGCCGTCCTAATGGCGCCAAACCCGAGCACTGTTAGGACAATGTAAAGTTGTTAATATTGTGATTTTATAAGGCAAAAACCAAATGCATGTGATTAGTGACAAACAAATGTCAGTTTCATGGGTTTAGCCATTATATCACAGGTAGTAATTCTAATAAGTGACGTGTGTGTAATTAACCGATTGGGTACTAAGACCATAGTGATATGAATATATATTTATAAGAGATTTAAACAGGGGCTTTATCAGGACAGTGTTTATTGCATTACTGATTAGGCTAATTGCTATTATAGTAAAAGTGCTTAGTATTGTTTTTTTAGCTTTAAGTGACGGTGCAGTTTTGTATCTAGTGACACTCTCTTCGTGTAGGGCAGCAGATGCTCAGTAAAATTCAGTAAGTGCTGTCTGTTTGGTAAGTAATATAGAGCTCTGTAAAAATGATATATTGAAAAATAAAACTTTGACCAACCAAACAGGACTGGGACACATTACGTAGAGGAACATTATGTAGAAATTCTCCTGTTAATACCGGCATACAGAAGAAGTCTGATTTTTTCTAGATATAGCTACTGTTTGTGTCTGTATACCTTCCGGAAAGGAGCAGATTACCTTAAACCATTTAATAAAAAAACTCTTAACAGCTGTTTCTTAATTTATTTCTATCTCATATTGTTCTAGGTTAATCTGTAATAGGATTCTCCTACTAAATTATTTTATACTTGGACTTCGTTTTTATTTCCAAGAACTCAGAATCAAATTTCTACCGATTAAAAGTACCGTATTAATCAGATTATTATTTTCTTTCGTATAACATTTTTCATGAAGGAATATTATATCAAGAGGATCCATAATCAATGATCTTTCTAAAAACTTATTTAACCAGTAATTGACCTTAAGCCAAAATTTCTTAACCTTAGGACACGTCCAAAACAATGTAATATATCTGCCATAGGATAGGAACATCTGGAACATCATATCAAATTACTTGACCATTTGGAGATTCTGGCTGGAGACAAATATGCTTTATTGATCAACCATATATGCGATTCTCTCCAAACTTGTACATTGCTACAATTATGTAGTGTTTTCAAGCTCTTAGAGACCCTATCCACAGATAATTCACTAAAATATTGCCTCCATTTAGAGTAAATAACCTCTAAGTTATCTTGTCCTTTTTCTTGTATTAACAGCTAGTACCAGATAGCAATTGATGTCTGACCTGCTTTATATAGACTAATACCTTGGTCAATCCTCCCTAAAGACCAATCCCTACCATACTTCTCTATCAATCTAAAATAGTACTGTCAAATCTGGTGATAGGCAAAAAATTCTTTAGTTGGCAATGAGTATTCTTGGCTTAGATTTGCAAATTATTTAATTGTAGCCAGATTCAAGTCTTCTAACTGATTTATATACATTAGGCCTTTCTGGTTCCAATTTTTAAAGATACTGGTTACTAGACTCTGTGCAAATTCTGGATTCGCCCATATTGGTAAATATACTGACATATGAGTATCTATTTTTAGTTCTCTGCTAAATTTTTTCCAAACTTTGATTATATTAAAAAGTCTTTTTCTAGCTTTAATTGACTTTGGAATGTCTTTTTCTACTAGTTGAAGTAGCCCTGGTAGTGAAGTTGATGGAGTCAAGTCCCTTTCAATTTGTGAATGTGTGATTCTCTGTAATCCAGTCGCAAGTGACTTTAATCATAGACGCCCAATTGTAGTATTTTATATTAGGTAATCCTAATCCTCCATAGTCCTTATTCTGCATTATTTTCCCCATTGCAATTCTCACT
Organism: Bombina bombina; assembly: GCF_027579735.1. NCBI lineage: Eukaryota > Metazoa > Chordata > Amphibia > Anura > Bombinatoridae > Bombina > Bombina bombina. The sequence continues at coordinate 3,554,531 of NC_069506.1, read as the reverse complement.
TTTTTCCCTTTCCAGAGAAATTGGGTACATTGTTTATAGAAATTCTGTAGATCTTTTTCTTTTATCAATAAAGGAAGATTTTGTGATAAGAATAATATCTTCGGGAGAATAATCATTTTAATCAAATGAGTTTTAGCAGAGAGGGATAACGGAAATTGTTTCCACCTTTCAAGCTTATCTATTACCGATTTCCATAACTTATTATAATTTATCTGATACCAGTCTGCCGAGTTTCTACTTACGTACATACCTAAATATTTAATGTGGACCTTTGCCTCTTTAAATGGGTGAGAGTCTATACTCATTTCATCTTTATTTAACCATAGAATCTCAGATTTGGTTATATTGATTTTATATCCTGAGAAGGAACTATATATTCTTATAATTTCCAGTAAACTAGGTATATGGTTTATTTAGAGTTTCCAATGAATATCAGTAGGTCATCTGCATAAAGTGAAAGCACGATTCTAGATTTTCCCACCAAAATACCTTCCAAATCCTTCCTGAGACATATTGCTAGAGGTTCAATAGATAAAATTGAATAGTAGTGGAGAAAGCGGCAAACCTTGTCTGGTACCCTTGGCTATGATCAATTTGTCAGAGGTAGAGCCATTTATTAATAGAGTAGAGGAGGAGTTTTTATAAATTAATTTAATAAACTTGTTAAATTGACCAGTAATTCCAAACTTTTCTAATGATGTTAGTAAATGATCCCATATGATTGAATCAGAAGCCTTTTCAGCATCTATTTTAATGAGAGCCGCATCCATATTATTTTTAGTTTTATTACTTTGTTTATGTGTTTTGAGCCATAGATTTCAATCAATACCAATAATCTCCTCATATTCCTAGACACATTTCTTCCTTCCATAAAATCTGTTTGACCTTGGTGGATTAGCGGATCTAACATCTTTTTTAACATGTTTGCTAAGATGGCCATTAGCAATTTATAGTCACTATTTAGGAGGGATATTAGTCTGTATGACTCGACCCTCTCTGGATCTTTGTCCTTTTTAGGATTAGGTTAATAATTGATGCTGAAAATTACGGTGATACCATACTATTCTGTATATAATACTTAATAAACAAATATTTTAGAACTGGAGAAATTTGCTCTTTAAGAATTTTATAGAACTCAAATCGGTAATTGATCTGGCCCAGGTGCTTTCCCTATACTGGCTCCTTTAATTAGTTTCAAAATTTCCTCTTGCTCTATGGGGGCAATAAGTGTTTTTAAATTTTCTCTATCCAATCTTGAAACCTGTATCCCCTTCCCAAAAATTCTGTTTATTAGTGCTGCTAATTTCCTGTTCTGAATATATATTCTGAAAATATTTGTGAAAAATCTCCTTAATTTAACTAATACATGTTTTCTTTTTCTTATGAGCATTTTCTAGTAATGTCAACCATCTCATAGTTTCCCATAAAAAATAAGGAAAGCTGCCTTTTTCCTACCTGATGCATTTTATGGTTCAGAAAATGATTCCTTTCTAGTTTTTTTTCTTGATATTTTCTCCACAACTGTTTAGTTGGATTTTCAATATATCTTTTAAAACTATTCACTGTATTAGATCATTGTAATTCTCTAGCTTTTGATTTTTTACTTTTTATAATAAGCCACGCTTTTATTTCTCCTCTGCAGAATGCCTTTGCTGTTTCCCAGAATATTTCTGGCTTCTCGCTATATGCCCTATTAAAGTTAAGGAATTCATTCCACTTCCCTCTCATCCAATTTTGAAAGTCTATATTATTCAGTAAGTATCTGGGAAAGAAAAACATAATTTATGTAAGGACTTACCTGATAAATTTATTTCTTTCATATTGGCAAGAGTCCATGAGCTAGTGACATATGGAATATACAATCCTACCAGGAGAGGCAAAGTTTCCCAAACCTCTAAACGCCTATAAATACACCCCTCACCAAACCCACAATTCAGTTTAACGAATAGCCAAGTAGTGGGGTGATAGAAAAAGGAGTAAAAAGCATCAAAAAAGGAACTGGAAATATAATTGTTCTTTATACAAAAAAACATAACCACCATAAAAAGGGTGGGTCTCATGGACTCTTGCTAAAATGAAAGAAATGCATTTATCAGGTAAGTTCTTACATAAATTATGTTTTCTTTCATGTAATTGGCAAGAGTCCATGAGCTAGTGACATATGGGATAGTAATACCCAAGATGTGGTACTACACAGAAGAGTCACTAGAGAGGGAGGGATAAAAATAAAAACAGCCATTTTCCGCTGAAAAAAATAAATCCACATACAAAAAAATAAGTTTTTCTCATAACTGAAAAGAAAAAAACTTAAAACATAAGCAGAGGAATCAAACATGAAACAGCTGCCTGAAGAACTTTTCTACCAAAAACTGCTTCCGAAGAGGCAAATACATCAAAACGGTAGAATTTAGTAAATGTATGCAAAGAAGACCAAGTTGCTGCTTTGCAAATCTGATCAACTGAATCTTCATGCTTGAAAGCCCACAAAGTGGAGACTGATCTAGTAGAATGAGCTGTGATTCTCTGAGGTGGGGCCTGGCCCGACTCCAAATAAGCCTGATGAATCAAAAGCTTTAACCAGGATGCCAAAGAAATGGCAGAAGCTTTCTGACCTTTCCTAGGACCCGAAAAGACAACAAATAGACTAGAAGTCTTCCTGAAATCTTTAGTAGCTTCAACATAATATTTCAAAGCTCTTACAACATCCAGAGAATGTAAGGATCTCTCCAAAGAATTCTTAGGATTGGGACACAAAGAGGGAACAACAATTTCCCTATTAATGTTGTTATAATTCACAACTTTAGGTAAAAACTTAAATTAAGTCTGCAAAACTGCCTTATCCTGATGGAAAATCAGCAAAGGAGATTCACAAGAAAGAGCAGATAACTCGGAAACTCTTCTAGCAGAATAGATAGCCAAAAGGAACAACACTTTCCAAGAAAGTAGTTTAATATCCAAAGAATGCATAGGCTCAAAAGGAGGAGCCTGTAAAGCCTTCAAAACCAAATTAAGACTCCAAGGAGGAGAGATTGATTTAATGACAGGCTTGATACGGACCAAAGCCTGCACAAAACAGTGAATATCAGGAAGCTTAGCAATATTTCTGTGAAATAAAACAGAAAGAGCAGAGATTTGTCCCTTCAAGGAACTTGCAGACAAACCTTTATCCAAACCATCCTGAAGAAACTGTAAAATTCTAGGAATTCTAAAAGAATGCCAGGAGAATTTATGAGAAGAAAACCATGAACTATAAGTCTTCCAAACTTGAAAATAAATCTTCCTAGAAACAGATTTACGAGCCTGTAACATAGTATCAATCGCTGAGTCAGAAAAACCTCTATGACTAAGCACTAAGCATTCAATTTACATACCTTCAAATTTAACGATTTGAGATCCTGATGGAAAAACAGTCCTTGAGACAGAAGGTCTGGTCTTAAAGGAAGTGGCCAAGGTTGGCAACTAGACATCCGGACAAGATCTGCATACCAAAACCTATGAGGTAATGCTGGTGCTACCAGAAACACAAACAATTGTTCCATGATGATCTTGGAGATCACTTTTGGAAGAAGAACTAGAGGCGGGAAGATGTAAGCAGGTTGGTAAAACCAAGGAACTGCTAACGTATCCACCAACTCCGCCTGAGGATCCCTGGACCTGGACAAGTACCTGGGAAGTTTCTTGTTTGATGGGAAGCCATCAGATCTATTTCTGGAAGACCCCACATCTGATCAATCTGAAAAAAATACATCTGGATGGAGAGACCACTCCCCCGGATGTAAAGTCTGACGGCTAAGATAATCCACTTCCCAATTGTCTACACCTGGGATATGTAGTGCAGAAATTAGACAAGAGCTGGATTCCGCCCAAGAAAGTATCCAAGATACTTCTTTCATAGCTAGGGGACTGTGAGTCCCACCCTGATGATTGACATATGCCACAGTTGTGATATTGTCTGTCTGAAAACAAATAAATGGTTCTCTCTTCAACAGAGTCAAAACCTGAAGAGCCCTGAAAATAGCATGGAGTTCTAAAATATTGATTGGTAACCTCGCTTCTTGAGATTTCCAAACCTCTTGTGCTGTCAGAGATCCCCAGACAGCTCCCCAACCTGAAAGACTTGCATCTGTTGTGATTATAGTCCAGGTTGGATGAACAAAAGAGGCCCCTTGAGCTATACGATGGTGATCTAACCACCAAGTTAGAGAGAGTCAAACATTGGAATTTAAGAATATTAATTGTGATATACTTGTATGATCCCTGCACCATTGATTCAGCATACAAAGCTGAAGAGGTCTCATATGAAAACGAGCAAAGGGGATCGCATCCGATGCTGCAGTCATAAGACCTAAAACTTCCATGCACATAGCCACTGAAGAGAATGATTGAGACTGAAGGTTTCGACAAGCTGAAACCAATTTTATTAGTCTCTTGTCTGTAAGAGACAGAGTCATGGACACTGAATCTATCTGGAAACCTAAAAAGGTTACCTTTGAGGAATCAAGGAACTTTTTGGTAAATTGATCCTCCAACCATGTCTTTGAAGAAACAACACTAGTTGATTTGTGTGAGATTTGGCAGAATGTAACGACTGAGCTAGTACCAAGATATCATCCAAATAAGGAAACACCGCAATACCCTGTGGGCACCAAGAACCTTCGAAAAAATTCTTGGAGCTGTCACTAGGCCAAATGGAAGAGCGACAAATTAGTAATGCTTGTCTAGAAAAGAGAATCTCAGAAACCGATAGTGCTCTCGATGAATAGGAATATGAAGATATGCATCCTGTAAGTCTATCGTGGATATATAATGACCTTGCTGAACAAAAGGCAGAATAGTCCTTATTGTCACCATTTTGAAAGTTGGCACTTTTACAAAATTATTCAAAATTTTCAGATCCAGTATTGACCTGAATGAATTTTCTTTCTTTGTGACAATGAATAGATTTGAATAAAACCCCAGACCCTGTTCCTGAAACGGAACTGGTATGATTACCCCTGAAAGCTCTAGATCTGAAACACACTTCAGAAAAGCCTGAGCCTTCACTGGATTTGCTGGAACATGTGAGAAAAAATCTTCTCACAGGGAGGTCTTACTCTGAATCCTATTCAATACCCTTGAGAGACAATACTCTGAATCCACTGATTTTGGACAGAATCTGCCCAAATGTTTTGGAAAAATTTTAATCTGCCCCCCACCAGCTGAGCTGGAATGAGGGCCGCACCTTCACGCAGACTTTGGGGGCTGGCTTTGGTTTCTTGAAAGGCTTGGATTTATTCCAACTTGAAGAAGGTTTCCAATTGGAACCAGATTCTTTGGGGGAAGGATTGGCTTTCTGTTCCTTATTCTGTAGAAAAGAACAAAAACGATTAGAAGCTTTAGATTTACCCTAAGGTCTTTTATCCTGAGCCAAAAAAACTCCTTTCCCCCCAGTGACAGTTGAAATTATTGAATCCAACTGAGAACCAAATAAATTGTTACCTTGGAAAGAAAGAGATAGTAATCTAGACTTAGATACAATGTCAGCATTACAATATTTAAAGCCACAAAGCTCTTCTAGCTAAAATAGCGAAAGACATAGATTTAACATCAATTTTGATGATATCAAAAATAGCATCACAGATAAAATGATTAGCATGTTGAAGCAAGCGAACAATGCTAGACAAATCAGAATCTGTTTCCTGTTGCGCTAAGCTTTCCAACCAAAAAGTTGATGCAGCTGCAACATAAGCAATGGATATAGCAGGCCTAAGAATATAGCCAGAAAATAAATAAGCTTTCCTTAGATAAGATTCAAGTCTCCTATCCTTAAAAGAAGTACTATCTTCCATAGGAATAGTAGTACGTTTGGCAAAAGTAGAAATAGCCCCATCAAGTTTGGGGATTTTTTTCCCAAAACTCCAATCTAGCTGCTGGCAAAGGATACAACTTCTTAAACCTAGAAAAGGGAATAAAAGAAGTACCACGCCTATTCCATTCCTTAGAAATCATATCAGAAATAGCATCAGAAACTGGAAAAACCTCTGGAATAACCACAGGAGGTTTGTAAACAGAATTTAAACGTTTACTAAATTTAGTTTCAAGAGGACTAGATTCCTCAATATCCAAAGTAACCAACACTTATTTTAATAATTTACAAATATATACTCCATCTTAAAGAGATAAGTAGATTTGTCGGTGTCAATATCTGAGGTAGGTTCTTCTGAATCAGACAGATTCTCATCAGAGGAGGATAATTCAGTATGTTGTCGGTCATTTGAAATTTCATCAATCTTATGAGAAGTTTTAAAAAGACCTTTTACATTTATTAGAAGGCGGAATAGCAGACAAAGCCTTCTGAATCGCATCAGCAATAAAATCTTTAATATTCACAGGGATATCATCTACATCAGATGTTGAAGGAACAACAGGCATTGTACTTGTACTGATGGATACATTCTCTGCATGCAAAAGCTTGTCATGACAATTGTTACATACCACAGCTGGAGATATAATCTCAACAAACTTACAACAGATACACTTAGCTTTGGAAGAACTGTTATCAGGCAGCAGGATTCCAACAGTGGTTTTTGAGACAGGATAAGATTGAGACATCTTGCAAATGTAAGAGAAAAAAACAACATATAAAGAAAAATGATCAATTTCCTTATATGGCAGTTTCAGGAATGGGAAAAAAAAGCAAACAGCATAGCGCTCTGAGCATAAAAAGAGCAAGAGGCATATAGGAAGTGGGGTTTAAATAATTAAATTTGGCACCAAGAATGACGCACAACGCAAATGAAATTTTTTTGGTGCTGACGGCAACCAGAAATGACACAACTCGCGTCATGGCAAACTCAACCTTGTGCAAGGAAACCTAGCCTCAACTAAGACGCCGGAAATGACGAATTTGCATCACCAAATGTACCTTCTCCACTGATTTTGGACAGAATCTGCCCAAATGTTTTGGAAAAATTTTAATCTGCCCCACACCAGCTGAGCTGGAATGAGGGCCGCACCTTCACGCAGACTTTGGGGGCTGGCTTTGGTTTCTTGAAAGGCTTGGATTTATTCCAACTTGAAGAAGGTTTCCAATTGGAACCAGATTCTTTGGGGGAAGGATTGGCTTTCTGTTCCTTATTCTGTAGAAAAGAACAAAAACGATTAGAAGCTTTAGATTTACCCTAAGGTCTTTTATCCTGAGCCAAAAAAACTCCTTTCCCCCCAGTGACAGTTGAAATTATTGAATCCAACTGAGAACCAAATAAATTGTTACCTTGGAAAGAAAGAGATAGTAATCTAGACTTAGATACCATGTCAGCATTACAATATTTAAAGCCACAAAGCTCTTCTAGCTAAAATAGCGAAAGACATAGATTTAACATCAATTTTGATGATATCAAAAATAGCATCACAGATAAAATGATTAGCATGTTGAAGCAAGCGAACAATGCTAGACAAATCAGAATCTGTTTCCTGTTGCGCTAAGCTTTCCAACCAAAAAGTTGATGCAGCTGCAACATAAGCAATGGATATAGCAGGCCTAAGAATATAGCCAGAAAATAAATAAGCTTTCCTTAGATAAGATTCAAGTCTCCTATCCTTAAAAGAAGTACTATCTTCCATAGGAATAGTAGTACGTTTGGCAAAAGTAGAAATAGCCCCATCAAGTTTGGGGATTTTTTTCCCAAAACTCCAATCTAGCTGCTGGCAAAGGATACAACTTCTTAAACCTAGAAAAGGGAATAAAAGAAGTACCACGCCTATTCCATTCCTTAGAAATCATATCAGAAATAGCATCAGAAACTGGAAAAACCTCTGGAATAACCACAGGAGGTTTGTAAACAGAATTTAAACGTTTACTAAATTTAGTTTCAAGAGGACTAGATTCCTCAATATCCAAAGTAACCAACACTTATTTTAATAATTTACGAATATACTCCATCTTAAAGAGATAAGTAGATTTGTCGGTGTCAATATCTGAGGTAGGTTCTTCTGAATCAGACAGATTCTCATCAGAGGAGGATAATTCAGTATGTTGTCGGTCATATGAAATTTCATCAATCTTATGAGAAGTTTTAAAAAGACCTTTTACATTTATTAGAAGGCGGAATAGCAGACAAAGCCTTCTGAATCGCATCAGCAATAAAATCTTTAATATTCACAGGGATATCATCTACATCAGATGTTGAAGGAACAACAGGCATTGTACTTGTACTGATGGATACATTCTCTGCATGCAAAAGCTTGTCATGACAATTGTTACATACCACAGCTGGAGATATAATCTCAACAAACTTACAACAGATACACTTAGCTTTGGAAGAACTGTTATCAGGCAGCAGGATTCCAACAGTGGTTTTTGAGACAGGATAAGATTGAGACATCTTGCAAATGTAAGAGAAAAAAACAACATATAAAGAAAAATGATCAATTTCCTTATATGGCAGTTTCAGGAATGGGAAAAAAAAAGCAAACAGCATAGCGCTCTGAGCATAAAAAGAGCAAGAGGCATATAGGAAGTGGGGTTTAAATAATTAAATTTGGCACCAAGAATGACGCACAACGCAAATGAAATTTTTTTGGTGCTAACGGCAACCAGAAATGACACAACTCGCGTCATGGCAAACTCAACCTTGTGCAAGGAAACCTAGCCTCAACTAAGACGCCGGAAATGACGAATTTGCATCACCAAATGTACCTTCTCCACTGATTTTGGACAGAATCTGCCCAAATGTTTTGGAAAAATTTTAATCTGCCCCACACCAGCTGAGCTGGAATGAGGGCCGCACCTTCACGCAGACTTTGGGGGCTGGCTTTGGTTTCTTGAAAGGCTTGGATTTATTCCAACTTGAAGAAGGTTTCCAATTGGAACCAGATTCTTTGGGGGAAGGATTGGCTTTCTGTTCCTTATTCTGTAGAAAAGAACAAAAACGATTAGAAGCTTTAGATTTACCCTAAGGTCTTTTATCCTGAGCCAAAAAAACTCCTTTCCCCCCAGTGACAGTTGAAATTATTGAATCCAACTGAGAACCAAATAAATTGTTACCTTGGAAAGAAAGAGATAGTAATCTAGACTTAGATACCATGTCAGCATTACAATATTTAAAGCCACAAAGCTCTTCTAGCTAAAATAGCGAAAGACATAGATTTAACATCAATTTTGATGATATCAAAAATAGCATCACAGATAAAATGATTAGCATGTTGAAGCAAGCGAACAATGCTAGACAAATCAGAATCTGTTTCCTGTTGCGCTAAGCTTTCCAACCAAAAAGTTGATGCAGCTGCAACATAAGCAATGGATATAGCAGGCCTAAGAATATAGCCAGAAAATAAATAAGCTTTCCTTAGATAAGATTCAAGTCTCCTATCATTAAAAGAAGTACTATCTTCCATAGGAATAGTAGTACGTTTGGCAAAAGTAGAAATAGCCCCATCAAGTTTGGGGATTTTTTTCCCAAAACTCCAATCTAGCTGCTGGCAAAGGATACAACTTCTTAAACCTAGAAAAGGGAATAAAAGAAGTACCACGCCTATTCCATTCCTTAGAAATCATATCAGAAATAGCATCAGAAACTGGAAAAACCTCTGGAATAACCACAGGAGGTTTGTAAACAGAATTTAAACGTTTACTAAATTTAGTTTCAAGAGGACTAGATTCCTCAATATCCAAAGTAACCAACACTTATTTTAATAATTTACGAATATACTCCATCTTAAAGAGATAAGTAGATTTGTCGGTGTCAATATCTGAGGTAGGTTCTTCTGAATCAGAAAGATTCTCATCAGAGGAGGATAATTCAGTATGTTGTCGGTCATATGAAATTTCATCAATCTTATGAGAAGTTTTAAAAAGACCTTTTACATTTATTAGAAGGCGGAATAGCAGACAAAGCCTTCTGAATCGCATCAGCAATAAAATCTTTAATATTCACAGGGATATCATCTACATCAGATGTTGAAGGAACAACAGGCATTGTACTTGTACTGATGGATACATTCTCTGCATGCAAAAGCTTGTCATGACAATTGTTACATACCACAGCTGGAGATATAATCTCAACAAACTTACAACAGATACACTTAGCTTTGGAAGAACTGTTATCAGGCAGCAGGATTCCAACAGTGGTTTTTGAGACAGGATAAGATTGAGACATCTTGCAAATGTAAGAGAAAAAAACAACATATAAAGAAAAATGATCAATTTCCTTATATGGCAGTTTCAGGAATGGGAAAAAAAAAGCAAACAGCATAGCGCTCTGAGCATAAAAAGAGCAAGAGGCATATAGGAAGTGGGGTTTAAATAATTAAATTTGGCACCAAGAATGACGCACAACGCAAATGAAATTTTTTTGGTGCTAACGGCAACCAGAAATGACACAACTCGCGTCATGGCAAACTCAACCTTGTGCAAGGAAACCTAGCCTCAACTAAGACGCCGGAAATGACGAATTTGCATCACCAAATGTACCTTCTCCACTGATTTTGGACAGAATCTGCCCAAATGTTTTGGAAAAATTTTAATCTGCCCCCCACCAGCTGAGCTGGAATGAGGGCCGCACCTTCACGCAGACTTTGGGGGCTGGCTTTGGTTTCTTGAAAGGCTTGGATTTATTCCAACTTGAAGAAGGTTTCCAATTGGAACCAGATTCTTTGGGGGAAGGATTGGCTTTCTGTTCCTTATTCTGTAGAAAAGAACAAAAACGATTAGAAGCTTTAGATTTACCCTAAGGTCTTTTATCCTGAGCCAAAAAAACTCCTTTCCCCCCAGTGACAGTTGAAATTATTGAATCCAACTGAGAACCAAATAAATTGTTACCTTGGAAAGAAAGAGATAGTAATCTAGACTTAGATACCATGTCAGCATTACAATATTTAAAGCCACAAAGCTCTTCTAGCTAAAATAGCGAAAGACATAGATTTAACATCAATTTTGATGATATCAAAAATAGCATCACAGATAAAATGATTAGCATGTTGAAGCAAGCGAACAATGCTAGACAAATCAGAATCTGTTTCCTGTTGCGCTAAGCTTTCCAACCAAAAAGTTGATGCAGCTGCAACATAAGCAATGGATATAGCAGGCCTAAGAATATAGCCAGAAAATAAATAAGCTTTCCTTAGATAAGATTCAAGTCTCCTATCCTTAAAAGAAGTACTATCTTCCATAGGAATAGTAGTACGTTTGGCAAAAGTAGAAATAGCCCCATCAAGTTTGGGGATTTTTTTCCCAAAACTCCAATCTAGCTGCTGGCAAAGGATACAACTTCTTAAACCTAGAAAAGGGAATAAAAGAAGTACCACGCCTATTCCATTCCTTAGAAATCATATCAGAAATAGCATCAGAAACTGGAAAAACCTCTGGAATAACCACAGGAGGTTTGTAAACAGAATTTAAACGTTTACTAAATTTAGTTTCAAGAGGACTAGATTCCTCAATATCCAAAGTAACCAACACTTATTTTAATAATTTACGAATATACTCCATCTTAAAGAGATAAGTAGATTTGTCGGTGTCAATATCTGAGGTAGGTTCTTCTGAATCAGAAAGATTCTCATCAGAGGAGGATAATTCAGTATGTTGTCGGTCATTTGAAATTTCATCAATCTTATGAGAAGTTTTAAAAAGACCTTTTACATTTATTAGAAGGCGGAATAGCAGACAAAGCCTTCTGAATCGCATCAGCAATAAAATCTTTAATATTCACAGGGATATCATCTACATCAGATGTTGAAGGAACAACAGGCATTGTACTTGTACTGATGGATACATTCTCTGCATGCAAAAGCTTGTCATGACAATTGTTACATACCACAGCTGGAGATATAATCTCAACAAACTTACAACAGATACACTTAGCTTTGGAAGAACTGTTATCAGGCAGCAGGATTCCAACAGTGGTTTTTGAGACAGGATAAGATTGAGACATCTTGCAAATGTAAGAGAAAAAAACAACATATAAAGAAAAATGATCAATTTCCTTATATGGCAGTTTCAGGAATGGGAAAAAAAAAGCAAACAGCATAGCGCTCTGAGCATAAAAAGAGCAAGAGGCATATAGGAAGTGGGGTTTAAATAATTAAATTTGGCACCAAGAATGACGCACAACGCAAATGAAATTTTTTTGGTGCTAACGGCAACCAGAAATGACACAACTCGCGTCATGGCAAACTCAACCTTGTGCAAGGAAACCTAGCCTCAACTAAGACGCCGGAAATTACGAATTTGCATCACCAAATGTACCTTCTCGCCAAAAAAATTCTCGCAACAAGAATGACGCAATAAATATCAGCATTTTGCGACCTCGCAAGCCTAATTTTGCCCGCAAAATTAATGAAAAAATAGTCAATTTTGAAGAAAAGACTATACCCCAGGTAAGAAAAAATAACTTCCTAAATATGTTTCCCAATTTGAAACTGATAGTCTGCAAAAGGAAATATACATAAACCTGACTCATGGCAAATATAAGTACAATACATATATTTAAAACTTTATATTAATACATAAAGTGCCAAACCATAGCTGAGAGTGTCTTAATTAATGAAAACATACTTAGCGAAAGACACCCATCCACATATAGCAGATAGCCAAACCAGTACTGAAACAGTATCAGTGAAGGTAATGGAATTTGAGAGTATATCGTCAATCTGAAAAGGGAGTTAGGAGATGAATCTCTGCGACTGATAACAGAGAACCTTTGAAAAGATTTCCGTGAGGAAAACCATTGCATTCAATAGGTGATACTCTCTTCACATCCCTCTGACAAACACTGTACTCTGAGAGGAATCGGGCTTCAAAATGCTGAGAAGCGCATATCAACGTAGAAATCTTAGCACAAACTTACTTCACCACCTCCATAGGGAGGCAAGGTTTGTAAAATTGAATTGTGGGTGTGGTGAGGGGTGTATTTATAGGCATTTTGAGGTTTGGGAAATTTTGCCCCTCCTGGTAGGAATGTATATCCCATACGTCACTAGCTCATGGACTCTTGCCAATTACATGAAAGAAAACATTATTCGGGAATATTCCTTTCTAATCATTATTGTATATTGTAAGGGAGATGCTTGCATAACCCGAGATATATATATATATATCATTAATTTTTTATCTCAATTCCATATGTAGCAATTTCTCACTAGCCAGAAACATGTGAATTCTGTCTTATGTGTTTTGGACTCGCAGGTATATAATTTTGATCCAGATTGTGGATCCGCCAAATATCCTTTAATTTAAAATCTTTCATATATTGGAGAGTATTTTAGCTTCCTTGTTGTATTGCTTGCTTTATCTTTTACTCATTCTATCTAGTTTTGGATCCATGGTCATATTATAGTCCCCAGCCAGAATTAGGTATGACTCAGCGTATGGTGTTAATTTTAGCATTAGCCTACTCCAGAATTTGTCATCTAAATGGTTTGGTCCATAAACATTACATATGGTATATCTCTATTTGTAAAATAATAAACCTTTCCTCCTCGTCTAGTACCTGTGTCAGGATTGTATATTACACATTTTTATTAAATAGACATGATACACCTTTGCTCCTCCCCCTGCATGGGGTGGCGATAATTTCTCCCAGCTATTCCATTTTTAATGTATTCACTTCTATACTACTTAAGTGTGTTTCCTGAATAACAGCAATGTTGGGTGAGTATTTTTGAAGAGAACTTATAATCAGTTTCCTACCCCCTACATTCCAGGAAACAATTTTCAACCCTGTTTTACCCATCTAGCATAGACAATAAAACATAGAAGATGTAACACCCTATGGAGAGGGGGAGAAGGCAGAGGGGGGAACAGAAAAGGGGGAGGGAGGAAAAGAGGCAAAAAAAAGGGAACTTTGACTCAAGGAATCATGGATATCGTATTCATTCTTTATATAAAACTTTATCATATTAAAAATTAGTGGTATCTATACATATAATTTTATTACCAGTCATAGTCAACGTCTTCCTATATATTTTAGGTATATGATTAACCATACTAGACTTAAACCTTATCCCAGACTATCAATAAACTGTTTTGCCTGGACTCAAATATTTTTACTTCTGACTTGTAGACCACCCTCAATTTTGCTGGATAATTAACAGTTGCCTGAATGCCCATGATAATTAGTTGTGTACATATTGGTGTTAGTTCTCACCTTTTTTTAGATGTATCTATAGAAAAACCCTGGAATAACGCAATTGTCTCCTCATTTATCTTTAGGGGGGATGCTTTTTTGTATTGTTTTAGGATGTTCACCTTATCTTGAAAATTGAGAACATTTATAATTACAGTTCTTCTAGAATATTTGACTAAGGCTTGTTCTCGGGGCTGTCCTATTCTATGTGCCCTTTCTATAGGTAGGGGGCTCTTGATTCCCAGCAATTCTGGTAATCTTACTGCTGCAAAATATATAAGGTCTTTATATTCTGGAGCTTCGGGCAGACCTATAATCCTTAGGTTATTTCTACATGCCCTGTCTTCCATATCCTCCATTCTGTTTTGTAATATCGTAATGGACTTCTCATGGCTTTTTATCAATTGGTCTTGTGTGTTAGTTAGATCCTCCAGATCTGAAACCCTATTTTCTACTTCTGCAATTCTAGCAGCAAATTATCTTACTTCTGAAGTTAAAAGGGAAAAAACTTTACGTAACTGATCGAATTGTGGTGTGACCATCTCCGTAATCTGTCTCACTAGATTTTATGAGTCTATTATAGTTATTGGGGTACCTGCATCCATACTGATGTCTGGTGTTACCTCAGTATTATTTCTAGTGTTTTTCTCTTTTTGTTTGGGGGGCATCCCTGGTGATTTAGTCTTTATACTGTGCATATATTTTTCCATATAGAAGGAAAAAATAGTGCAAGGTGTGGGGGAGCAAAAAGAAAGGGAATTAAGTGTATTGTTTAAAGCGAGCAGGAAATCATACGCTGCCCTATATAATTGTGAATTACAGTGATGTGCTAATAAGTGATAGATTTTCCTTTAGCTTCATTTAGGTTTTAACTGTGTTTCAGCAGTAACCCCAAACCACTTCATTTACTCCCTCTTTTCTCTTTCCCCCTTTTTTCTTCAGATCGGCTGCAATTAATATAGACTGCTCACTTTGTACAGCTCTATAATTGTTAGTACCAAGAGTTTCCCCTGCATTGTTACATATAGGCGAATATTTGGCCTTTTCGAGAATTTTGGGCTCTTTTAGCTTGGACAAAAATAATAATGGAGGCTGCACTGGGCCTATGCCACACCCATTCAACCCTGTAGCATAATATTTTTCCAGCAATCATTCAACAATCATTTGAGAAAAGACAAAATGATCAGCCCTATACAATTTGATATTTGCACTAATTAGCTCACCACTTACTTTATTTTGTATTTTTTGCTTTCTATCCCCAACTTTCAGCAGAGTGCCCTGGCTCTTTGATTTTAGCAAGCTAGAAGCATTCACAAACCTTCGTTATTAATACACATCACAACTATATTATTTTAGCAGTGGCTTCAGGTACCTTAACTGCTACGCATATTTCAGCCTTGTTAACACAAACAATATTTTAAGCTTTTACATTTACCGCATTTCAATATATTCTTGAGTTTTACTAAATTATATTAAATTAGCCAGGGAGAAAAACAAACAAAAAAAGAAAAAAGCATTAATCTCTATAGAAAGTATAGATCACTTCTTTTCCAGTAATTAGTCAGATATTTCAGGACTCATAAGCAATAAACAAAGACCAATCGTGTCCGGTTTATCATACGTTATTTTGTCCTGCTGTTTGCCTTTTAACTCAGGCTTCCAACCACCGTGGATGACTGCTATACCAGACTGTCCCAGCTCTCTGTTTTAGCAAATCAGCGGAACTCACAGGCTGTCATCTCCTCCATTCATAAAGTAAGCCTGGGTCCCTGCCAACCTACTTCTGTGCAAGTTCAAAGGCAAACCCTGCCTTGTAACCCTTTACACCTCAGCCCTTTGTATTAGAGTATGGAACGACTGTCCAGAGCTTAAATCGACAAATCTCCAAGCCAGTGCAATTTTATTACATGGTAAAGTTACTTATCTTTTCAGGTGCTGTTAATATGTCCTTCGTGTAGCTGTCTGTATGTTTCTGAATGTTTTAGCGAGTGCTCGGCTCCTCTTATCTCTTGCAGTTTGTTTTGCTGGTAACTTAAAAATTCACCTCCCACTAATATGGGGACCCAGCTCCACCACACTTGACTATGTTTCTCCAATTGTCTTCCTTGTAAAGACGCTCTTCTTATCCCATATAGCTGTCTATTCGTTGGCTATCCTTTTGTGGCTCACCTCCTACTCTGGAGAACAAGTTACAGTGTATGCGTATGTCCGTCTGTGGCCGAAGCTTCCAGGACCGTCCCTGATGAGTGGGACCCAGTAAGTCAGTCAGTATGGTCGTCAATGCGTGCCTTAGCTCGTAGGCAGTACTCAAAACCAGTGCTTCTGAATCCGCCAAGCACTACTGGGACACTCCGCATCAATCTGTAGGGCGTGCGCTCTCCCAAACCATGAGCACTCTACTACACGTGTTGGGTAGCTCCGCCTTCACCGACCTCCCCTCATACACACCTTTTCTTAATTATATATATGCAATACACACACCTTTTCTTTTCTTAACTATATGCATGCAATACACACACCTTTTCTTTTCTTAATTATATACATGCAATACACACAACTTTACTTAATTATATACATGCAATACACACAACTTTACTTAATTATATACATGCAATACACACACCTTTACTTAATTATATACATGCAATACATACAACTTTACTTAATTGTATACATGCAATACACACAACTTTACTTAATTATATACATGCAATACACACAACTTTACTTAATTATATACATGCAATACACACAACTTTACTTAATTATATACATGCAATACACACACCTTTACTTAATTATATACATGCAATACACACACCTTTACTTAATTATATACATGCAATACACACACCTTTACTTAATTATATACATGCAATACACACACACCTTTACTTAATTATATACATGCAATACACACACACCTTTACTTAATTATATACATGCAATACACACAACTTTACTTAATTGTATACATGCAATACACACAACTTTACTTAATTATATACATGCAATACACACAACTTTACTTAATTATATACATGCAATACACACAACTTTACTTAATTATATACATGCAATACACACACCTTTACTTAATTATATACATGCAATACACACACACCTTTTCTTAGTTATATACATGCAATACACACACCTTTACTTAATTATATACATGCAATACACACACACCTTTACTTAATTATATACATGCAATACACACACCTTTACTTAATTATATACATGCAATACACACACCTTTACTTAATTATATACATGCAATACACACACACCTTTACTTAATTATATACATGCAATACACACACCTTTACTTAATTATATACATGCAATACACACAACTTTACTTAATTATATACATGCAATACACACACACCTTTACTTAATTATATACAAGCAATACACACACACCTTTACTTAATTATATACATGCAATACACACAACTTTACTTAATTATATACATGCAATACACACACACCTTTACTTAATTATATACAAGCAATACACACACACCTTTACTTAATTATATACATGCAATACACACACCTTTTCTTTTCTTAATTAAATACATACAATACACACACCTTTTCTTTTCTTAATTAAATACATACAATACACACACCTTTTCTTTTCTTAATTATATACATGCAATACACACACCTTTACTTAATTATATACATGCAATACACACACCTCTTCTTTTCTTAATTATATACATGCAATACACACACACCTTTACTTAATTATATACATGCAATACACACACCTCTTTTTTTCTTAATTATATACATGCAATACACACACACCTTTACTTAATTATATACATGCAATACACACACACCTTTACTTAATTATATACATGCAATACACACACACCTTTACTTAATTATATACATGCAATACACACACACCTTTACTTAATTATATACAAGCAATACACACACACCTTTACTTAATTATATACATGCAATACACACACACCTTTACTTAATTATATACATGCAATACACACATCTTTTCTTTTCTTAATTATATACATGCAATACACACACCTTTACTTTTCTTAATTATATACATACAATACACACACCTTTTCTTTTCTTAATTATATACATGCAATACACACACACCTTTACTTAATTATATACATGCAATACACACACCTTTACTTAATTATATACATGCAATACACACACCTTTACTTAATTATATACATGCAATACACACACACCTTTACTTAATTATATACATGCAATACACACACACCTTTACTTAATTATATACATACAATACACACACCTCTTCTTTTCTTAATTATATACATGCAATACACACACCTTTACTTAATTATATACATGCAATACACACACACCTTTACTTAATTATATACATGCAATACACACACCTTTTCTTTTCTTAATTATATACATGCAATACACACAAACCTTTACTTAATTATATACATGCAATACACACACCTTTTCTTTTCTTAATTATATACATGCAATACACACACACCTTTACTTAATTATATACATGCAATACACACACACCTTTACTTAATTATATACATGCAATATACACACCTTTACTTAATTATATACATGCAATACACACACACCTTTACTTAATTATATACATGCAATACACACACACCTTTACTTAATTATATACATGCAATACACACACCTTTACTTAATTATATACATGCAATATACACACCTTTACTTAATTATATACATGCAATACACACACCTTTACTTAATTATATACATGCAATACACACACCTTTACTTAATTATATACATGCAATACACACACCTTTACTTAATTATATACATGCAATACACACAACTTTACTTAATTATATACAAGCAATACACACACACCTTTACTTAATTATATACATGCAATACACACAACTTTACTTAATTATATACAAGCAATACACACACACCTTTACTTAATTATATACATGCAATACACACACACCTTTACTTAATTATATACATGCAATACACACAACTTTACTTAATTATATACAAGCAATACACACACACCTTTACTTAATTATATACATGCAATACACACAACTTTACTTAATTATATACAAGCAATACACACACACCTTTACTTAATTATATACATGCAATACACACACCTTTACTTAATTATATACAAGCAATACACACACCTTTACTTAATTATATACATGCAATACACACACACCTTTACTTAATTATATACAAGCAATACACACACCTTTACTTAATTATATACATGCAATACACACACACCTTTACTTAATTATATACAAGCAATACACACACACCTTTACTTAATTATATACATGCAATACACACACACCTTTACTTAATTATATACATGCAATACACACATCTTTTCTTTTCTTAATTATATACATGCAATACACACACCTTTACTTTTCTTAATTATATACATACAATACACACACCTTTTCTTTTCTTAATTATATACATGCAATACACACACACCTTTACTTAATTATATACATGCAATACACACACACCTTTACTTAATTATATACAAGCAATACACACACACCTTTACTTAATTATATACATGCAATACACACACCTTTTCTTTTCTTAATTAAATACATACAATACACACACCTTTTCTTTTCTTAATTATATACATGCAATACACACACACCTTTACTTAATTATATACATGCAATACACACACACCTTTACTTAATTATATACAAGCAATACACACACACCTTTACTTAATTATATACATGCAATACACACACCTTTTCTTTTCTTAATTAAATACATACAATACACACACCTTTTCTTTTCTTAATTATATACATGCAATACACACACCTTTACTTAGTTATATACGGTACATGCAATACACACACCTTTTCTTAGTTATATACATGCAATTAAAACACACACCTTTACTTAATTATATACATGCAATACACACACCTTTACTTAATTATATACAAGCAATACACACACCTTTACTTAATTATATACAAGCAATACACACACCTTTACTTAATTATATACATGCAATACACACACACCTTTACTTAATTATATACATGCAATACACACACACCTTTACTTAATTATATACAAGCAATACACACACACCTTTACTTAATTATATACATGCAATACACACAACTTTACTTAATTATATACAAGCAATACACATACACCTTTACTTAATTATATACATGCAATACACACACACCTTTACTTAATTATATACAAGCAATACACACACACCTTTACTTAGTTATATACGGTACATGCAATACACACACCTTTACTTAATTATATACATGCAATACACACACACCTTTTCTTAGTTATATACATGCAATACACACACACCTTTACTTAATTATATACATGCAATACACACACCTTTACTTAATTGTATACAAGCAATACACACACCTTTACTTAATTATATACATGCAATACACACACACCTTTACTTAATTATATACATGCAATACACACACACCTTTACTTAATTATATACATGCAATACACACACACCTTTACTTAATTATATACATGCAATACACACACACCTTTACTTAATTATATACAAGCAATACACACACCTTTACTTAATTATATACAAGCAATACACACACCTTTACTTAATTATATACATGCAATACACACACCTTTACTTAATTATATACAAGCAATACACACACCTTTACTTAATTATATACAAGCAATACACACACCTTTACTTAATTATATACAAGCAATACACACACCTTTACTTAATTATATACATGCAATACACACACCTTTACTTAATTATATACAAGCAATACACACACCTTTACTTAATTATATACAAGCAATACACACACCTTTACTTAATTATATACAAGCAATACACACACCTTTACTTAATTATATACAAGCAATACACACACCTTTACTTAATTATATACATGCAATACACACACACCTTTACTTAATTATATACATGCAATACACACACACCTTTACTTAATTATATACATGCAATACACACACACCTTTACTTAATTATATACATGCAATACACACACACCTTTACTTAATTATATACATGCAATACACACACACCTTTACTTAGTTATATACATGCAATAAACACACCTTTACTTAATTATATACATGCAATACACACACACCTTTTCTTAGTTATATACATGCAATACACACACACATTTACTTAATTATATACATGCAATATACACACCTTTTCGTAATTGTATACATGAAATATACACCTTTACTTAATTCTATGCATGCAATAAACACACCTGTACTTAATTATATGCATGCAATAAACACACATTTTCTTAATAAGTTTAACGCATTTGAATATATGTATTGCAAATAGAGCTGTGTGCTCTCCAGCAAGAGACATATCCCTCCCCACCTGCACAATTGCAATACAGGCAAAAGGATTAAAGAATTTGTCCCATCTGGGCTTTCGTATTCTGCCAGCACCAGACCACCGCAACAGAGCAATCTGCTCACCGACACAGTGGGTATGCTGATATCTGATCAGACAGAGTACACCCATTATTGAGAGTTCTAAACGTGAGTATTATCCACAGTTCTACTCTGAAGATACAGTGGGTATAGAAAATAATCACCCCCTTGAAAATAATCACTTGTTGTTGCTTTGCCGCCTGAAATAAAGACAGACACAGTTTTTGTTTATCCAGTTGTAATTACTCAGTGCAACTTATAACACCCAAGTGAAAGATATAACACCAACATGTCAGGCAATAATAAAGACAATTCAAAAACAGAATCACTGAGTTGGAAAAAGGATCACCCCCTCCTAAAATTACTTGTAAACTCAATCAGGTGTAGCTAATCACCTTCTCAATGGCACACACAAAGCCATTTGACCTTCAACTGTGATCAGCTGTGGGCATATTGATTAGCTCAGAATGAAAAGAGCTTTCCTGGGGCATCTCAGTCCCTATTAGTGCAACTGAAGCAAACAATCAATTATGGGTGTCAAGGCACTGTCAAAAGATCTGCGGGATAAAGTTGTGGACAGGCACAAGTCAGGAGATGAATACAAAAAAAAATCAAAGGCTTTATCAATGTCTAGAAGCACAGTGAAGTATATTATTAAGAAGTGGAAGGTATTTGGAACAATACAGACCGTCTCTGGATCAGGACGTTGCTCCAAACTGGATGAAAGAGCCAAGAGGAAACTGGCCAGAGAGGCTACCAAGAGACCCACAGCAATTCTGAGACTGTTACAGGAATTTATGACAAAGAGTGGTCAACAATATCACAAATTCTCCACAAATGTGGCTTGTATGGGAGGGTTGCAAGAAAAAGCCACTCCTCAAGACAGTCCACATGCAGTCACGAATGAGCTTTGCCATAACACACCTAGGAGATTCTGAGGCCACATGGAAAAAGGTGTTATGGTCAGATGAGACTAAAATTGAATTATTTGGCCTCAACAACAAACGATATGTCTGGAGGAAATCCAATACAGCTCACCATCCAAATAACACCATACCTACAGTAAAGCATGGAGGTGGTAATATCCTGTTATGGGGGTGCTTCTCTGCAGAAGGAACTGGAGCACTTGTCAGGATAGAAGGAATAATGGATGGGGCAAAATACCGTCAAATTCTTAAGGATAAACTGCTGCCCTCTGCCAGGAAGTTGTCAATGGGAAGAAGGTTTACCTTCCAACATGACAATAAACCAAAGAACACAGCAAAAATGACCACACAGTGGTTGAAGGAAAAAAGGTGAATGTCATTGCATGGCCTATTCGAAGCCCAGACTTAAATCCCACTGAACGTCTGTGGCATGACTTGAAGACTGTAGTCCACAAACAGTCACCATCAAATGTTATTCAACTGGAGCAGTTCTGCAAAGAGTGGGCAAATATTGCACAGTCTAGATGTGCAAAGTTAGCAGAGACAAATCCCAACAGACTAAAGGCTGTAATTAAAGCTTTCACTTGGATCTTATAAGTTGCCTTGAGTAAATACAACTGGATAAACAAGAAATGTGTCTCTCTTTATTTCAGGCTGCAAAGCAACAAAATATCATTATTTTCAAGGGGCTGATTCTTTTCAATACCCACTGTAACTCCCCACAGACTTTGGGTACACTTTTTTGCACTTGTATACCAGTGACATTTCCAACTCTTTTCCTGTTCATATTTTGTATCATTATCCTGCATCTCTACACTACAGACATAGTCCGCTCACTAACCCCTCCTGAACTGAGACTTTTCATTTATTGGTTTCTTCGGTTTGACTTAAGCCAGTTTAATAGTGGATACTTCACTTTTTAGTGTAGTGACAACACACAGGTCATATATACAGTTATACATAAAGGTCATGTCACTGGTAATCGTGGTGTCACTAGCAGCTGTGTAGTGACAACACATGAGTCATATATACAGTTATACATAAGGTCATGTCACTGGTAATCCTGGTGTCACTAGCAGCTGTGTAGTGACAACACACAGGTCATATATACAGTTATACATAAAGGTCATGTCACTGGTAATCCTGGTGTCACTAGCAGCTGTGTAGTGACAACACAAAGGTCATATATACAGTTATACATAAGGTCATGTCACTGGTAATCCTGGTGTCACTAGCAGCTGTGTAGTGACAACACACAGGTCATATATACAGTTATACATAAAGGTCATGTCACTGGTAATCCTGGTGTCACTAGCAGCTGTGTAGTGACAACACAAAGGTCATATATACAGTTATACATAAGGTCATGTCACTGGTAATCCTGGTGTCACTAGCAGCTGTGTAGTGACAACACACAGGTCATATATACAGTTATACATAAAGGTCATGTCACTGGTAATCCTGGTGTCACTAGCAGCTGTGTAGTGACAACACATGAGTCATATATATAGTTATACATAAGGTCATGTCACTGGTAATCCTGGTGTCACTAGCAGCTGTGTAGTGACAACACACAGGTCATATATACAGTTATACATAAAGGTCATGTCACTGGTAATCCTGGTGTCACTAGCAGCTGTGTAGTGACAACACACAGGTCATATATACAGTTATACATAAGGTCATGTCACTGGTAATCCTGGTGTCACTAGCAGCTGTGTAGTGACAACACACAGGTCATATATACAGTTATACATAAGGTCATGTCACTGGTAATCCTGGTGTCACTAGCAGCTGTGTAGTGACAACACACAGGTCATATATACAGTTATACATAAAGGTCATGTCACTGGTAATCCTGGTGTCACTAGCAGCTGTGTAGTGACAACACACAGGTCATATATACAGTTATACATAGGCTCATGTCACTGGTAATCCTGGTGTCACTAGCAGCTGTGTAGTGACAACACACAGGTCATATATACAGTTATACATAAAGGTCATGTCACTGGTAATCCTGGTGTCACTAGCAGCTGTGTAGTGACAACACACAGGTCATATATACAGTTATACATAAGGTCATGTCACTGGTAATCCTGGTGTCACTAGCAGCTGTGTAGTGACAACACACAGGTCATATATACAGTTATACATAAGGTCATGTCACTGGTAATCCTGGTGTCACTAGCAGCTGTGTAGTGACAACACACAGGTCATATATATAGTTATACATAAGATCATGTCACTGGTAATCCTGGTGTCACTAGCAGCTGTGTAGTGACAACACACAGGTCATATATACAGTTATACATAAGTTCATGTCACTGGTAATCCTGGTGTCACTAGCAGCTGTGTAGTGACAACACATGAGTCATATATACAGTTATACATAAGGTCATGTCACTGGTAATCCTGGTGTCACTAGCAGCTGTGTAGTGACAACACATGAGTCATATATATAGTTATACATAAGGTCATGTCACTGGTAATCCTGGTGTCACTAGCAGCTGTGTAGTGACAACACACAGGTCATATATACAGTTATACATAAGGTCATGTCACTGGTAATCCTGGTGTCACTAGCAGCTGTGTAGTGACAACACACAGGTCATATATACAGTTATACATAAGGTCATGTCACTGGTAATCCTGGTGTCACTAGCAGCTGTGTAGTGACAACACACAGGTCATATATACAGTTATACATAAGGTCATGTCACTGGTAATCCTGGTGTCACTAGCAGCTGTGTAGTGACAACACACAGGTCATATATACAGTTATACATAAGGTCATGTCACTGGTAATCCTGGTGTCACTAGCAGCTGTGTAGTGACAACATATGAGTCATATATATAGTTATACATAAGGTCATGTCACTGGTAATCCTGGTGTCACTAGCAGCTGTGTAGTGACAACACACAGGTCATATATACAGTTATACATAAGGTCATGTCACTGGTAATCCTGGTGTCACTAGCAGCTGTGTAGTGACAACACACAGGTCATATATACAGTTATACATAAGGTCATGTCACTGGTAATCCTGGTGTCACTAGCAGCTGTGTAGTGACAACACATGAGTCATATATACAGTTATACATAAGGTCATGTCACTGGTAATCCTGGTGTCACTAGCAGCTGTGTAGTGACAACACACAGGTCATATATACAGTTATACATAAAGGTCATGTCACTGGTAATCCTGGTGTCACTAGCAGCTGTGTAGTGACAACACACAGGTCATATATACAGTTATACATAAAGGTCATGTCACTGGTAATCGTGGTGTCACTAGCAGCTGTGTAGTGACAACACACAGGTCATATATACAGTTATACATAAAGATCATGTCACTTGTAATCCTGGTGTCACTAGCAGCTGTGTAGTGACAACACACAGGTCATATATATAGTTATACATAAGGTCATGTCACTGGTAATCCTGGTGTCACTAGCAGCTGTGTAGTGACAACACATGAGTCATATATACAGTTATACATAAGGTCATGTCACTGGTAATCCTGGTGTCACTAGCAGCTGTGTAGTGACAACACACAGGTCATATATACAGTTATACATAAGGTCATGTCACTGGTAATCCTGGTGTCACTAGCAGCTGTGTAGTGACAACACATGAGTCATATATACAGTTATACATAAGGTCATGTCACTGGTAATCCTGGTGTCACTAGCAGCTGTGTAGTGACAACACACAGGTCATATATACAGTTATACATAAGGTCATGTCACTGGTAATCCTGGTGTCACTAGCAGCTGTGTAGTGACAACACATGAGTCATATATACAGTTATACATAAGGTCATGTCACTGGTAATCCTGGTGTCACTAGCAGCTGTGTAGTGACAACACATGAGTCATATATACAGTTATACATAAGGTCATGTCACTGGTAATCCTGGTGTCACTAGCAGCTGTGTAGTGACAACACACAGGTCATATATACAGTTATACATAAGGTCATGTCACTGGTAATCCTGGTGTCACTAGCAGCTGTGTAGTGACAACACACAGGTCATATATACAGTTATACATAAGGTCATGTCACTGGTAATCCTGGTGTCACTAGCAGCTGTGTAGTGACAACACACAGGTCATATATACAGTTATACATAAGGTCATGTCACTGGTAATCCTGGTGTCACTAGCAGCTGTGTAGTGACAACACATGAGTCATATATACAGTTATACATAAGGTCATGTCACTGGTAATACTGGTGTCACTAGCAGCTGTGTAGTGACAACACACAGGTCATATATACAGTTATACATAAGGTCATGTCACTGGTAATCCTGGTGTCACTAGCAGCTGTGTAGTGACAACACACAGGTCATATATACAGTTATACATAAGGTCATGTCACTGGTAATCCTGGTGTCACTAGCAGCTGTGTAGTGACAACACATGAGTCATATATACAGTTATACATAAGGTCATGTCACTGGTAATACTGGTGTCACTAGCAGCTGTGTAGTGACAACACACAGGTCATATATACAGTTATACATAAGGTCATGTCACTGGTAATCCTGGTGTCACTAGCAGCTGTGTAGTGACAACACACAGGTCATATATACAGTTATACATAAGGTCATGTCACTGGTAATCCTGGTGTCACTAGCAGCTGTGTAGTGACAACACACAGGTCATATATACAGTTATACATAAGGTCATGTCACTGGTAATCCTGGTGTCACTAGCAGCTGTGTAGTGACAACACATGAGTCATATATACAGTTATACATAAGGTCATGTCACTGGTAATACTGGTGTCACTAGCAGCTGTGTAGTGACAACACACAGGTCATATATACAGTTATACATAAGGTCATGTCACTGGTAATCCTGGTGTCACTAGCAGCTGTGTAGTGACAACACATGAGTCATATATACAGTTATACATAAGGTCATGTCACTGGTAATCCTGGTGTCACTAGTAGCTGTGTAGTGACAACACGAGTCATATATACAGTTATACATAAGGTCGTGTCACTGGTGCTATATACAACCAGCTACTACCCTTGAACAGATAAGTAAACAAACAGCTTATGCCGTGTATTATAGTCTATGGTGCTTATAAACACAATGTACAGTATATATTTAACTCATTTGTATGTGACATATGTTAAGGCCATATTGGTGCTTATTCACAGTAAACAGCTGCATACGTCAGGATATACTCAGTGCTGGGAATCCCACACAGTGTACTTTAGTCACTTGTTAAATGATAATAAATAGTAAAACTGAGAGGTGCTTTTATTACACAAATCCAGATAAATACATTATGGGGAACGTAATTCTCAGGTGCATTTTGTCCTTTATTTCTTTCCACCACAACAAGTCCTGTATAAAAACAAATGTACTGACATGTAGACAAAGGGACATTCTGTAACACTCCCACCTGCTACACCGCAAACTGCAGCTACTATAAATATTTATTAGAAACACCAAACTCACAATAACTTCCCCTTTTGGTCATTTTTCATGTTAATCCCATTAGAGGAGCAAATTGTCCTCAGACAATGGGCTTTGTCACCGGGTTCACGACAAGCTGCGACTTGGTGTAATGACTTGAAAGGCAGCGAGCGATACTTTTGTTTAAAAGCATTTTATGTATTTAGGGTTTACTAAGTTGTGTGTAAACTGCTGTTTGCTGATGTAAATTACTGATGTGTCGCTTAACTCGCTTATTGAGGTTTAGATGAAAGGGCCCAACAGCTGCTCCTGAAAAACCCTATTCATGACATATTTATCTAAGTGATCTATGATGAAAAGCTTAAGATTCTGTTGCTACTAAATACCTATAATCTGTGCTCGCTAACAATACCATCAGTATAGGTTTAGTTATGCTGCACTAATACCTAGGTTTAAAGGGACATTCCAGGCAAAATGTAAATGCAAACCTTACAGAGTGAGCGCTAATAAATATCAGCTAAAGGTAAATATGGAATAATTGACACAATCACTACTTGCTAAATGTAACGTATACAACAGTATTTAATTGGTTCTTTTAAAACCTATTTGCTAAAAAAAAAAGGCAGTATTTAAAACTCAAGTTATTTTATCTTCTAAAATACAATCATAAAATCACAATTCATATAGGATAACAATATAGAGCGCGCACTCTTAAAAACATGTAAAACTAAAAAATGGGGGTCTTCCCTCTCTGGTTTAAATTAAATTAAGTGGGGCTATAGCCACAACTAAGTAATGTTCCTTATTGGAGGATCGCAAAAAGATATGGCTCGCACCTTCTGCTGTGAGGGCTCACTGAAATGCCACTTTTATTATGTGTTTATACTTGCACTGTTTTAGCACTCTCCTATATGCAGATTGTTGTCTGTGTTTTCTGTTACCTCTTTCCCCAGGTTCCTTTATGCAGTCAGAATCTCGTTAGGACTGAAAGGTTACTGTATTAGCAGCTTTTTCATCCGGTCTCTAATTGTGTAGGTGATCCGGTCTGTAATCACAGCTTAGGGGTCATTCCAGAAAGACACAATAGTTTTCTTTAAGCAGTTCTTTTTCTCTTGTTTGCAGTCTTGGAGTCTCTAGCACTGTTAAACTAGGGCCTTAAAGGAGTTCAATCAGAATGTTGTTTTTTGCTCCTTGTAGCTCCTTGTAACAAACAGTCGGCTAGATTACGAGTTTTGCGTTATAGTGAAAAAGCAGCGTTATCAGGTTATAACGCTGCTTTTTCACTACCGCTGGTATTACAAGTCTTGCAGGTTTAGGGGCACCGCACACTTTTTTGGCCTTACCGCAAATCAACTTACGCAAATTGCGTAAAGTCTTTTTTCAATGGGACTTCCATAGCGCCGGTATTACAAGCTTGTCCTGGGAGGCCAAAAAGTGAGCGGTACACCCTATCCGCCAAGATTCGTAACGCATTCTAAAGTCAGTAGTTATAAGTTTTACACTACAAAGCTGTAGCATAAAACTTATAACTAAAGTGCTAAAAAGTACACTAACACCCATAAAGTACCTATTAACCCCTAAACCGAGGCCCTCCCGCATCGCAAACACTAAAATAAAATTATTAAACCCTAATCTGCCGCTCAGGACATCGCCGCCACTAGAATAAACATATTAACCCCTAAAGCGCCGCACTCCCGCCTCGCAAACACTAGTTAAATATTATTAACCCCTAATCTGCCGCTGCTGACATCGCCTCCACTAGAATAAACATATTAAACCCTAAACCGCAGTACTCCCGAATCGCAAACACTAGTTAAAAAGTATCAACCCCTAATCTGCCATCCCTAACATCGCCGCCACCTACCTACATTTATTAACCCCTAATCTGCCACCCCTAACATCGCCGCCACTATACTAAAGTTATTAACCCCTAACCCTAAGTCTAACCCTAACCCTAACACCCCCTAACTTAAATATAATTAAATTAAATCTAAATCAAACCTACTATTAATAACTAAATAATTCCTATTTAAAACTAAATACCTATAAAATAAACCCTAAGCTAGCTACAATATAACTAATTGCTACATTGTATCTATCTTAGGGTTTATTTTTATTTTACAGGCAAGTTTGTATTTATTTTAACTAGGTAGAATAGTTATTAAATAGTTATTAACTATTTAATAACTACCTAGTTAAAATAAATACAAATTTACCTGTAAAATAAAACCTAACCTGTCTTACACTAACACCTAACCTTACACTACAATTAAATAAATTATCTAAATTAAATACAATTAACTAAATTCAATACAATTAGCTAAATTACAAAAAAAAACACTAAATTACAGAAAAAAAAACCAAATTACAAGATATTTAAACTAATTACACTTAATCTAATAGTCCTATCAAAATAAAAAAAGCCCACACAAAATTTAAAAAACCCTAGCCTAAACTAAACTACCAATAGCCCTTAAAAGGACCTTTTGCGGGGCATTGCCCCAAAGAAATCAGCTCTTTTACCTGTAACAAAAAATACAAACAACCCCCCCAACAGTAAAACCCACCACCCACACAACCAACCCCCCAAATAAAACCCTAACTAAAAAAAAAAAAGCTCCCCATTGCCCTGGAAAGGGCATTTGGATGGGCATTGAAAAAATCCTATTGGTTGATGCAATCAGCCAATAGGATTGAACTTAAATCCTACTGGGTGATCCAATCAGCCAATAGGATTGAGCTCACATTCCATTGGCTGTTTCAATCAGCCAACAGAATGCAAGCTCAATCCTATTGGCTGATTGGATCAGCCAATATGATTTTTTCAACCTTAATTCCGATTGGCTGATAGAATTATATCAGCCAATCGGAATCTAAGGGACGCCATCTTAGATGACGTCACTTAAAGGAACCTTCATTCGTCGGGTAGTGATGAAGAAGAGGATGCTCCACGTCAGATGTCTTGAAGATGGACCCGCTCCACGCCGGATGGATGAAGATAGAAGATGCCGTCTGGATGAAGACTTCTGCCCGTCTGGAGGACCACTTCTGCCGGCTTGGATGAAGACTTCTGCCAGCTTCGTTGAGGACATCTTGCCGCTTGGATGAAGACTTTTCCCGGCTTCGCTGACGATGGATGTCGGCTCTTCAAAACTGTAAGTGGATCTTCGGGGGTTAGTGTTAGGATTTTTTAAGGGTGTGTTGGGTGGGTTTTATTTTTAGATTAGGTGTTTGGGCTGCAAAAGAGCTAAATGCCATTTTAAGGGCAATGCCCATCCAAATGCCCTTTTTAGGGCAATGGGAAGCTTAGTTTTTTTTAGTTAGGGTTTTATTTGGGGGTTGGTTGCGTGGGTTGTGGGTTTTACTGTTGGGGTGGTTGTTTGTATTTTTTTTTTACAGGTAAAAGAGCTGATTTCTTTGGGGCAATGCCCAGCAAAAGGGCCTTTTAAGGGCTATTGGTAGTTTGGTTTAGGCTAGGGTTTTTTTTTATTTTGGGTGGGCTTTTTTTATTTTGATAGGGCTGTTAGATTAGGTGTAATTAGTTTAAATATCTTGTAATTTGTTGTTTTTTATTTTCTGTAATTTAGTGGGCTTTTTTTGTAATTTAGCTAATTTTATTGAATTTAGTTAATTGTATTTCATTTAGGTAATTTATTTAATTGTAGTGTAAGGTTAGGTGTTAGTGTAAGACAGGTTAGGTTTTATTTTACGGGTAAATTTGTATTTATTTTAGCTAGGTAGTTATTAAATAGTTAATAACTATTTAGTAACTATTCTACCTAAAGTTTACTATTTAGTAACTATTCTACCTAAATAGTTATTCTACCTAGTTAAAATAAATACAAACTTGCCTGTAAAATAAAAATAAAATAAAAATAAAATTAAAAATAAACCCTAAGATAGATACAATGTAACTATTAGATAAAAATAAACCCTAAGATAGATACAATGTAACTACTAGTTATATTGTAGCTAGCTTAGGTTTTATTTTATAGGTAAGTATTTAGTTTTAAATAGGAATTATTTAGTTATTAATAGTAGGTTTGATTTAGATTTAATTTAATTATATTTACGTTAGGGTGTGTTAGGGTTACACTTAGGGTTAGTGGTTAATAACTTTAGTATAGTGGTGGCGACGTTGGGAGCGGCAGATTAGGGGTTAATAAATGTAGGTAGTTGGCGGCGATGTTAGGGATGGTAGATTAGGGGTTGATAATATTTAACTAGTGTTTGCGAGGCGTGAGTACGGCGGTTTAGGGGTTAATATGTTTATTATAGTGTCGACGATGTCGGGAGCGGCAGATTAGGGGTAAATCTATCCCAATATGTTGATTCATTTTCTCAAGTACTGGCTGAAGATGTTTTCGATTTCGACGTATGACTGTCCCTCCATCAGTAAGGACTACATAAGACCTTGGTTCTGGAGAGTGTCCAATTACCGTAGCAGGCGTCTTCAATTTCTTCTCATCATCCAGTTTAACGCTGACACTTTGCCCCACATTCAGCTCCTGCAAGGGCCTCACAGAGTGTTTCCTGTCGTAGAAGAATCAATAGCCCCTTTTAGCCTCTTCATCCCTCCTAAAGGACCTCGTCCTGAGGAACAGGCTGGAAGACACCCACAGAGGGTAAAGTTGTGTGAATCTGACGTCCTAGCATCATCTGTGCCGGGCTAAAACCCGTGGCTTGAATGGGAGTCGCCCTATATGCCAAGAGGGCTAGGTACGGCTCAGATTGCTTCAAAATGAACTTTGTTGTTTGAACTGGCCTTTCAGCCATTCCATTGGCCTGTGGATAATGTGGACAAAATCATATTCACTACTGAAAGAACTGAACTTCGTGGAAGCAAACTGCATTCCGTTATCACTCACTAACTCCATTGCTATGCCCCACCGGACGAGCAAGCTCTTGAAACAAGTGATAACGGCTTGACTTGTGATCTAATTCAAGGGTGCAATCTCCAAATACCTGGAATAGTAGTCAATCACAACTAGGTACTTTTTCCCGTGCAGTTCGCACAAATCAGCAGCTATTTTCTGCCACGGGCCCGCAGGCAGCGGAGTAGAAATCAAGGGCTCCCTTCTCTGAGTAGGCCGGCGTTCCCAGCAAAAGTCACATTTTGACACATGGCCTGCGATGTCTGAAGTGATCCCAGGCCACCATACTGCCGTAGCTGCCCTTTCTCTGCACTTTGTAATGCCCAAGTGGCGATCATGAATCCTGCTTAACATCTCCTGCCGCATGCTAACAGGAATAACAATGCGGTCCTGGAACAGCACCAACCCATCCAGCTCTGTGAGCTGTGACCTTTCTGACTGGTAAGAACTTAAAGACATCTAGGCTGCATGGCTCTCGGCCAACCTTCTTTTATGTACTTAATAACTTCTTGAAGGTCAGTATCTAAATATGTCTCCTTTCTTATTTGCTCTAGCTTCCCTGATGAAATGGATTTGGATGCCAGAACTGAATCTACATCCACTTTCACATCTGATTCCGTTGAAGATTCTTCAGTAGCAGCCAGCGGGAACCTGGAAAGTGTATCTGCCACTACCAGTTGTTTCCCCGGCACATGCACTGCCTGAACGTTGAACCTGAGCAGCCTCATCAGAAATCTCTGGCATCTTAGGGATGTTTTTTCAATATCATGGGAGTTGATTAGAGGGACTAGCGGTTTATGGTCGGTCTCCAGACTAAATTTCTCTAAACCCACTAGGTAACGCTGGAAGCGCTCACAGGCCCAAACTGCAGCCAGGCACTCTTTCTCAATTTGGGCATATTTCGACTCAGCAGCCGTCAGTGTACGGGAACAGTAGGCGATGGGCTGTAGTTTGTTCTCATTCAACTACTCGCATCAGCACTAATCACAGTCTTTTTAGAAGGGTCGTAGAACCCCCAACACTGGGGCAGACCCCAGCAGGGACTTGACCTGTACAAAAGATTCTACCTGTGAAGGTCCCCAGACCCAGGCAACATCTTTCTTTAACAACTCTGTGATAGGGTGTAGTATTGTGTGCATAAATCTGGAAGGAACCTGCCCACATAATTCACAAGGCTCAATATTTATCTCAGCTCATGTATATCAGATGGACTTTTCATCTGTTCAATAGCAAGGATTTCATCAGGGTCCGGCTTGATGCCATCCCCATTGATAATATGCCTAAAGTACATAACATAACTCAGCCTTACTAAAATGGCATTTCTCCTTATTTAATTTCAGCCCGGACTCTCTAATGGTCTGCAGCACACAGCTCAATCGCTGATCATGTTTTTCCAATGTAGACCCATACACCAAAATGTCATCCATGACGACTGCCATGCCCTTGTGGTCCCTTAGGAGAGAACTCATCTCTCTTTGAAAGATTTCAGGAGCAGAGGATATCCCGAAGGGGAGTCTGCAGAAGCAAAACCGACCTACCGGTGTAATGAAGGTAGTCAGTTTGCGGCACTTTGGATCTAGAGGTATCTGCCAGAAGCCGCTGGAAGCATCCAGTGTAGCGAAGAACTTCGCCCCCGCCAATTTCAGAGCTAAGTCTTTAAGTGTCGGCAGCACATATCTCTCTCTCTTCACCACCTCATTCAGCCTTTTCAAGTCTACGCAGGTACGTACCTTCCCGTTTTTCTTCGCAACAAGCACAATGGGGGCACACCAGTCAGATGCTTCAATAACTCCCATATTCTTTATATGCAGAAATTCCTTCTCCACTTGAGGCATGAGCGGGAAAGGAATTCTACAAGGAGTGGTAATGCAGTATGGGACTGCGTCACCTTTAAGTGATATTCAGACTGGGTTGCAATTCAGTAGGCCCAATTCACCAAACATGTCTTCTGAAATCTCATTCACTCTGGCAACCAGGCCCAAACCACAGGCTGCTTTTCTGCTCAATAGGTTGTTAACACACTGACCTCTAATCAAATGTACCCACATGGTAAATTTCCTCTGCTTGTACTCGCAGCTAGCAAGAAATTTCCCCGCACAATTGATGCAGCCTGTCAGGGTGCCAGGAATCAGACTGAGACGAGAAGTGCAAAAATAATCACACCTTTATTAATAGCAAAAAATAATAAAAAGTCCATAAGTCAAATAACAAGCCAGGAATCAAAAACCAGAGCTGGTAGTCAGACGAGCCGAGTCAGGAGCCAAAGCGAGTAGTCAGATGAGCCGGAATCAGGAACAAGGAAAACAGCAGAGTCAGGAACAAGCCAGGGATCAGGAACCAGGAGGGACGTCAGATAGCCAGGTAATATACAGGAGCTCTCACAAACAGGTCTGAGACAACGCAAAGGCAAAGCATACTGAACAGAGGCCCTTTAAATAATAAGTGATGACATCACAAATCTGAGACTGCATCCTGTCTCACATGGATGATGCACA
Source organism: Bombina bombina (assembly GCF_027579735.1). NCBI lineage: Eukaryota > Metazoa > Chordata > Amphibia > Anura > Bombinatoridae > Bombina > Bombina bombina. Next base: position 3,519,161 of record NC_069506.1, on the reverse strand, counting down.
CCAGTCTGGCCATAAAAGGAAGTGCAGGAAATGAGCAGCATCCCCCACAATGCACCATAGTCTGCAAGAGAGGTGAGTAAAATGGCTGCCAGCAGCACATGGCAAACAAAACAGGTAAAAACCCTGACAGTACCCTCCCCTCAACGACCCCTCCCCGCGGGAGGACAAAAGGCTTATTGTGGAAACGGGCATGGAAGGCATGGAGGAGGGCGGGAGCATGAACATCAGAGGAGGGAACCCATGAACGCTCCTCCGGACCGTAGCCCCTCTAGTGAACCAAATACTGTACGTGGCCCCTGGACATACGAGAGTCAATAATGCTGCTGACCTCATACTCCTCATGGTTGTCAACAAAGATATGACGGGGACGAGGCAACACAGTGGTAAACTGATTACAAACCAATGGTTTCAAGAGGGAGACATGAAAAACATTGGAGATGCGCATTGCAGGAGGAAGGTCAAGAGCGTAAGTCACAGGATTGACCCGTCCGAGTATTCGAAAAGGACCAGTTTATTGCAAGGCACACGAAGGTTCAAGTTGCGGAACGACAGCCAAACTCTCTCACCAACCTGGTAGGAAGGCACGGGCAGACGCCTACGATCAGCCTGGAACTTTTGGCGCTGCATAGACCGATGAAGGCAATCCTGAATCTGCACCCACATGGAAAGGAGTTGCCAGAGATGCTCCTCCAAAGCCGGAATACCCTGAGACATGAATGAATCAGGCAACAAGGATGGTTGAAAACCATAATTCGCCATGAACGGGGATAACTTGGAGGAAGCATTAATAGCACTATTACGAGCAAACTCAGCCTAAGGTAACAGTTCAGACCAATTATTGTGATGATCTGAGACAAGGAACGGAGGAACTGTTCCAGAGCTTGATTAGACCGTTCCGCAGCCCCATTGGATTGAGGGTGATATACCAAGGAGAAGGAAAGCTGGATCCCCATTTGAGCACAAAAGGAACGCCAAAATCTGGAGACAAACTGGCTACTCTGGTCCGACACTATCTCCTTGGGTAGCCCATGTAAACGGAAGACCTCCCGGGCAAAAAATTGAAGCAAGCTCTTGATGGGTAGGCAACTTCTTCAAGGGAATGCAATGTGACATTTTAGAAAAACGGTCAGCCACCATAAGGATAACAGTATTGCCATTGGAAACAGGGAGCTCGACAATGAAGTCCATGGAAAGATGTGTCCAAGGACGCTCACCATTAGCAATAGCTTGAAGAAGACCCACAGGAAGACGTCCAGGAGTCTTATTCTGTACACAAACTGAGCAGGAGGCAACATACGCAGCAACATCAGAACGAAGACCTGGCCACCAGAATTGTCGAGTGACAGACCAAATCATTTGGTTCTTGCCTGGGTGACCTGCGGCTTTAGGATAGTGGTAAGTGTGCAAAAGTTTAGTTCGAAGATTCTCAGGAACAAAACACTTACCACTAGTTTTTTCAGGAGGTGCATTTGTTTGTGCATCCAGGATCTCCTCCCCCAAGGGAGAAGTTAAATTAGTACGTATAGTAGCCAAAATATGGTCAGGAGGTATAACTGGAGTAGGTACAGACTCCTTCTTGGACAGAGGCGAAAATTGTTGAGAGAGGGCATTAGCCCTAACATTCTTACTACCAGGCAGGTAGGAGACCACAAAATTAAACTGAGACAAAAATAGCGCCCATCTGGCCTGTCGGGGGTGACTAACGTTTTGCTTCAGAAAGATAAGTTAAATTCTTGTGGTCAGTAAGAATGAGCACTGGCACGCTACTACCCTTGAGAAGATCCCACCATTCCTTGAGTGCCAAAATTATAGCCTGTAATTCCCTGTTGCCAATTTCATAATTGCTCTCCGCTGGAGACAATTTCTTAGAGAAGAAACCACCCAGATGCAAAGAACCGTCAGGCGTAGGACGTTGAGACAAGAGGGCACCTTCTCCAGTCTCAGATGCATCGACCTCAAGAACGAAAGGTAGGACAGGGTTAGGATGAGCCAGAACTGGAGCGGCAGCAAAGGCAGTCTTAAGACTATCAAAGGCCTTAATAGCAGAGGGTGACCAATTGAGTGGATCATTCTCTTTACGGGTGATATCTGTGATAGGTTTGACCAAGGAATAAAAGTTTTTAATAAACTTTCTATAGTAATTGGATAACCCCAAAAAATGTTGAATAGACCTAAGACCAACTGGGCGAGGCCACTGCAGAACTGCAGATAACTTGTCAGGATCCATGGAGAACCCTGCAATGGAGATAACATAAACTAGGAAGCTTACTTGAGTCTGATGGAACTCACACTTCTTGAGTTTACAAAACAGGCCGTTCTCACATAGTCTCTGAAAAACCTGTGTAACATCAGAACGATGAGCCTCAAGTGTGGGTGAGTGTATGAGGATGTTGTCTAAGTACACCACAACACACTGTTGCAACATATCTCGTAGGACATCATTTATAAATTCCTGGAAAACAGCAGGAGCATTACATAGGCCAAAGGGCATTACAAGATACTCATAATGCCCGCTCCTGGTGTTAAATGCTGTTTTCCATTCGTGGCCCTTCTTGATCCTAATGAGATTGTACGCTCCTCAAATCAAGTTTAGTAAAGACCATAGCTCCCTTGAGGTGGTCAAAGAGTTCCGTAATGAGCGGAATAGGGTAAGCATTCTTAATGGTAAGATGATTAAGACCCCTATAATCGAGGCATGGTCTTAACTTGCCATACTTCTTCTTTAAGAAGAAGAAGCCAGCCCCTGCAGGAGAGCAGGATTTGCGGATGATCCCCCGTGACAGAGCATCGGCAACATACTCCTCCATAGCACAATTCTCCGCAACAGACAGAGGGTAAACCCGGCCCGAGGAGGAATGGCTCCAGGTTGCAGGTCTATGGCACAATCGTAAGACTGGTGAGGAGGCAACGTACCGACACGCACCTTGTCAAAGGAACTCTCGGTACTCCTCTGGCAATTGAGATACCAAAGAAAAGCTCAAGACTTTAACTGGTTTCCAAAGACAAGTGGAAATACATTGTGGAGACCACAACAAAATTTCGGACCTGTGCCAACCGAGACTGGGATTGTGCTTTTGGAGCCAGGGATAACCCAGAACAACTGGAAAATGCAGAGAGTTTATCACCTGGAACTGGAGGGTTTCAAAATGGAGAGCCCCAACAGCCATGTATAACAGAGCAGTTTCGTGAGTTACGAGTGCGGGCTGAAGGGGCCTGCCATCAATGGCCTCAATAGCAAGCGGAACGAACCGAGGAAAAACAGGAATGGAGTGTTTTGATACAAAAGCACTGTCAATTAAATAGCCCGCAGCACCAGATTCAACAAGAGCCTGGGTAACCATGGAGGAGTCCACCCAGGAAAGGACAACCGTGACCAAAGGTTTCTCCTTTAGCGGTTCCGGGGACAAGGATAAACCACTCAACGTCTGCCCCCGACAAGACCTTAGGTGTGAGCGTTTCCCGGCTGTGTAGGACAAGACTTCAAAAGGTGGCCCTGTAACCCACAATAGAGGCAGAGCCCCTCCCTCCTCCTAAAGGCCCTCTCCGCCGCGGAGAGACAGGTGAATCTCAACTGCATCGGCTCAGCAGTACCTGGTGACTCAGGACCAGGAGGCAAGGGAGGAGAGGGAGGCATGGGTGGGAACGAACACATAGGAGACAGCACAACAGGAGGCTTCCACAAGCGTTCCTTGAAAGAGGACCTCTCAGTCTGATGTCAATTAGGATAAAAAAAAAAAACACCAATGCCTCAAGATCCTCTGGTAAATCTCTGGCAGCAAATTCGTCTTTAATCGCATCAGAGAGCCCATGAAAGAAGGCGGCAACAAGGGCTTCATTGTTCCAACCTACCTCTGCGGCAAGTGTACGGAACTCAATTGCATACTGAGCAACAGATCTTGTACCTTGCTGAATGGACATGAGTCGTTTAGCAGCAGAGGAGGAGCAAGCCGGAACATCAAATACCCTTCGAAAGGAGGCCACAAATTCAGGGTAATTTGAAATCACCGGTTTATTATTCTCCCACAAGGGATTAGCCCAGGCAAGAGCTGTGTCAGAGAGTAACGAGATGAGAAATCCCACCTTAGCTCTGTCAGAGGGAAATGCCTGAGGTAACATCTCAAAGTAAATGCCCACCTGGTTCAAAAAGCCTCTGCACTGATTAGGATCGCCTCCATATCGCTGAGGTAGAGGTGCAGAACTGGTCATGCTCCTGGTAGGACTAGGTGCAGCAGCGGAAACAGGAGCAGCCATAACTTGCGGGACATTTTGGTCGAAATGTGCAGTGTGAGTCAGCAGGGTTTGCAGGGCTAGTGCAAATTGATCCAATCAGTGATCCTGTTCATCCATCCTGGAAATTATGGCAGGTAAAGGTGTATTATCAGCACCATCAGGATTCATGGCCTTTGCGTAATATCAGGGTGCCAGGAATCAGACTGAGACGAGAAGTGCAAAAATAATCACACCTTTATTAATAGCAAAAAATAATAAAAAGTCCATAAATCAAATAAGCCAGGAATCAAAAACCAGAGCTGGTAGTCAGACGAGCCGAGTCAGGAGCCAAAGCGAATAGTCAGACGAGCCGAGTCAGGAGCCAAAGCGAGTAGTCAGATGAGCCGGAATCAGGAACAAGGAAAACAGCAGAGTCAGGAACAAGCCAGGGATCAGGAACCAGGAGGGACGTCAGATAGCCAGGTAATATACAGGAGCTCTCACAAACAAGTCTGAGACAATGCAAAGGCAAAGCATACTGAACAGAGGCCCTTTAAATAATAAGTGATGACATCCCAATTCTGAGACTGCATCCTGTCTCACATGAATGATGCACACCAGTCTGACCATAAAAGGAAGTGCAGGAAATGAGTAGCATCCCCCACAATGCACTATAGTCTGCAAGAGAGGTGAGTAAAATGGCTGCCAGCAGCACATGGCAAACAAAACAGGTAAAAACCCTGACACAGCCACCAGGACTATTAACTTTTTTTGTAACTTTCACCAGCTGAGGCTGTCGAGGCAGTGTTATGAATGCTGCAAGGGACATAACAGTGATGTCTGCTCATGTGTCAATCTTAAAGGCAACTTTGGCTCCCATTAAAGTAAGAGTAACCCACCAATCTTCATCTGAACCAGACCGTTCAACAACGAACCCTACAAAGGACACTTCTTGACCCACCTGGTCACTATCCACCTGCATCTCCTTAATGTATTCAGTTTTACATGCCACTTCAAAATGGCCCATTTGGTTAAATTTTCTACATCTTTTTAGCAGGGCATACAACACTCTGATCATTGGTACGTTTACACCGCGTGCAGCGAGCATGCTGCGCCCATCCGCTTCTGGGCCTATCTGTTGTCCTTGGTCTACCGCTCACACTGTGCCTTTCACCTGCAGCTCTCCTGAACTGCCGCACTTCATCCACAATACTCTCAGACCTCAGATCAGCACTTTGCTTTTTCACCAGTTCACTCTGGCGGGCCATCCTAATAGCCCCATTCAATGTTAAATCAGCCTCCAATTGTAGCTTCAGTGAGACTTCAGCATCTGCAATTCCTATGACTATTCTGTCTCTGATTTGCTCCTCTTTAGCAACACCAAACTCACAGAATTCAGCTAGTTCATACAGGCTGCGCACAAATTACTCCACAGATTCTCCCATATGCACGCTGAGCACAATTGTGAAAACAAGCCCTCTCATGAATTACATTTCTTTTGGGCACAAAGTGAGCACTGAGTTTGTTCATAACTATTTCAAAATCAAATTCTTCCCCTTCTTGGAAAGTAAAGGCATTGAACACTGGCTCCACATCTTTCCTCATAGAGTATAAAAGAGAATTAATTTTTACTTCACCAATCTCCTTGTCCAGCTTGGAATCAATCCTGAAGCGTTGAAACCGCTGACGCCATGTGGGCCAAGCTGCAGGCTGAGAGAAATCAAAAGGCTCAGGTGGGGTAAATTTCGACATCGTCATTAATCAGGAAACAGAAGCGCAGGCAAGTACTTCTGACACCATGTCATGAGATGCAGGACACATGCATAGAAGGTACAACGCTATTTTATTGCAGAGCATAGAAGTATACAGCTTGTGCAACACATCTAACTTGGTAACTGCAACATAGACAATCAACCCCCTAAACCACGCCCCCATACGGTGATGTAACTTCCCACTCTCATCACAGAAACCAAATTATATTTTAGTAAGTTGTAACGTATCTTCTTTATATGCTGTCATTGATCACCATTTGGGTTTGAATGCAGTATCACATTTTTAAAAAAAAGACAAAAACATGTCATGTTTACAAGCAAGCTTCTTAATAAGATGTATAAAATTTATACTAAATAGCGCTGCTATTACAGGTTTTCCAAAAACCGGCATTTGTGGGCAATATGGCAGCGTTGAGCTCCATACCGCACACAAATACCAGCACTGCTTTGAGCTGCTTTGACGTGCTCGTGCACGATTTCCCCATAGACATCAATGGGGAGAGCCGGCTAAAAAAAAGCCTAACACCTGCAATAACGGAGCGTAAAGCTCTGTAACGCAGCCCCCTTGATTCCTATGGGGAAAGAAAATGTATGTTTAAATCTAACACCCTAACATAAACCCTGAGTCTAAACACCCCTAATCTGCCGCCCCAGACATCGCCGACACCTACAGTACACTTATTAACCCCTAATCTGCCACCCCCGACATCGCCACCACCTACCTATGTAACGGTACCAACAGGATACCAAGGGTTAACACCAGGGAACAATGTCCTGCATAGGGAATCAGCAATTCACAACCCAGCCAGTTTTCAGGTTTAAACAGAAAGACATTTATTAAAAGGCTATGCCTAGTATTTATGCAGGTTTGACCCCCCAGATCGGGGGGGTTGAAAGAATGTTGTACATTAGATGGAGGGAACACGCCCTTGACATGATACAATAGATTTACCTTGCTTAAGCTGATAACAATTTAAACACAAGACACATTTGGCTTTTCTTATCACCTAAGCATTTGCTCTCTGAGGGTGATTAAACAATGGACTGTTTATCAATAACATTAATGACAGTGCACAATAGCTGAGGCTAAAGCTGAACACAGTTAACTCCTTCAGTGCTGACAGAAGGGTCTGTCACATCTACATAGCACAATATACAGCCTATAGACAACCTTTCTTACGTTATAGTCCAGAAGTGGCTAGGTTTGCCACAATGCTCCCCCAGAACCAAGCTGGCATACACAGTCTGATCCCAACGGATCGGCTTGGGGATGTCCGGGGCAACAACTTTCGGCTCAAGTAAGCTACGGGGTGTTCTCCGCCATCTGCTCCAACTTGGCTCAGTACTGCCCCCACTCCAAACATGGAAGCGTCTCTTCCCGGAGGGACTGGGCTTGGGTAGTCACAGGGTTAACATCAGCGGGATCCATGGGAGCATAGGCAGAAACAAGGGGGGCCAAGTCATTTCCAAGGAGAACATCAGCAGGTAAGTCCTTCTTGACCCCCACATTCACAAGTCTAGCGCCCACTCCCCAATCCAAATGTACCCTGGCAACAGGTAGGCGGAACACAGTGCCCCCTGCTACCCTCACAGCCATAGTGTCTCCAGTGTGCTGTTTCTCAGACACCAAGTTCTCTTGAAGCAAGGTCATGGTAGCACCAGTATCCCGTAGACCACTGACCTCCTTCCCATTCACTTTAACCCGCTGCCGGTTATTCCGGTGGGCAGCTTGCACGGGGTCTGCTTCATGTAGGCTGCCCCAGCATTCTGGCGCCTCTACGTAGCGGGCCGCAGGCTGAGGATTATGTGGGATTCCGCCGGCGGGTCTTCTCCAGGACTGTGCTTGATTTGCTGCGTTTAGGGGACACTCTGGTCTTTTGTGCCCTAGTCGCTTACATCCAAAGCACCGAATAGGTTGTGAGTAGCCCCGCGAATTGAACCAGCCTCTCTGAGGGTAGTTCGTGGCCGGAGGCCGTGTGGTATAGCGGTGCGCCGGGGGTTGGTAACTGGCAGCTGCTGGGGTGACTGGGGGTCTGTACTCCACTCTAGCAGTGGGCAATCGGTATACTGCTCCCCCTGCCCCTCGTACTGCCACGGATCCGCCAGTGGGTGCTGTATCCGGCACCGAATGGGGAGCTATCAGGGTTAAAGTAGCTCCCGAATCCCGAAGTCCCTGGACCGACATCACCTCATGCAGAATTCCCAGGGGTTCCTCGGCTTGGGTGCTCAACACCTCATGAGCGGCTGGCTCCGTTTGGTAATGGTGAGCAGCCGCCCTTGGGGCCAGGTTCTGTCTGACCTGGTTCCAAGCTTGTCTGCTCCGATTTTGGGTGCACTCACGTGCCATATGTCCCCACTGCTTGCAGGTGTGGCATTGTATATTCGCCCGTCCGTTGTTAGGCTGTAGTCCATGGTGCCTCCTGGCATCAAAATGCTGGTCTGCTAATCTGGCTGCTTCGGTTAAGGTGAGGGGTTTTCGATCTCTCACCCATTCTTGGGCTTCTGGGGACAAGCCGTTAAAGAATTGCTCCAACAGCATCAGTTGTCGCAATTCTTCCATGGTGGTAGCTTGGCTGGCCTGTATCCACCCTTGAGATGCTTGATCCAGCTTGTGGGCCCACTCTGCATGTGAATCTCTTTCTGGCTTGCGCAGGCCTCTAAACTTGCGCCGGTATGCCTCTGAGGTAATGGCATATCTTTCCAAGATCGCTCTCTTCACTTTAGCGTAATCCTTGCTGTCCTCCCTGGGTACAGCGCGATACGCTTCCGCTGCTCTACCGGCTAGCTTGCCTGCTAGCACCGGCACCCATACGGACTGCTCCAAATCATGTAACTCACACAGTCTCTCAAAATCCTGTAAATACCCATCGATCTCATCCTTCTCCTCACAAAACATTTTAAATGCATGGTATGGGATTTTGGGTCTTACTGGGTTGCTGAGTGCGTCCAAAATGGATTCTGCTCGGGAGGATGCATTCCGCGGACTGTGTGCCATCACGTACTCCTGCACATCTGCCATTACCACGGATAGCATATGCCGTGGTACAGGTTGGGGTAAAAATTCCAGCCTGGTCCTCATTTCCCTCTGGTATAGGGTCTCCTCCATGGCTGCTGGAGGCGTAGCGCTGCGAGCTCTGTCTCCCTCCATCAACTCAGCAATTAATATAGCCTTGGGTTTGCTGCTGCCTATCTTTCCCCTGGCTTCTAGCAGTTCCTTTAACGTTTGTCTCTTTAGCTTAGAATAATCCATCTCCATTCACTTTGGTCTCTGGTACTCCTTCCATCTTAGTCAGTATTGTAGTAATCCCCCTCTTCCTGAGGTTACTGGCTTGTGTAGTTGCTCTTCTGGGCGATAAGGTTCATTCCGTCGCTTGCCACCAATTGTAACGGTACCAACAGGATACCAAGGGTTAACACCAGGGAACAATGTCCTGCATAGGGAATCAGCAATTCACAACCCAGCCAGTTTTCAGGTTTAAACAGAAAGACATTTATTAAAAGGCTATGCCTAGTATTTATGTAGGTTTGACCCCCCAGATCGGGGGGGTTGAAAGAATGTTGTACATTAGATGGAGGGAACACGCCCTTGACATGATACAATAGATTTACCTTGCTTAAGCTGATAACAATTTAAACACAAGACACATTTGGCTTTTCTTATCACCTAAGCATTTGCTCTCTGAGGGTGATTAAACAATGGACTGTTTATCAATAAAATTAATGACAGTGCACAATAGCTGAGGCTAAAGCTGAACACAGTTAACTCCTTCAGTGCTGACAGAAGGGTCTGTCACATCTACATAGCACAATATACAGCCTATAGACAACCTTTCTTACGTTATAGTCCAGAAGTGGCTAGGTTTGCCACAACCTACACTTATTAACACCTAATTTGACGCCCCCAATGACGCCACCACCCACCTACACTTATTAACCGCTAATCTGCCGCCCCCAACATAGCTGCCACCTACCTACACTTATTAACCCCTAATCTGCCGCCCCCAATGTCGCCGCCACTAAACTAAAGTTATTAACCACTAAACCTCTGGCCTCCCACATCACTAACACTAAATAAATATATTAACCCCTAAACCTAACCCTAAGTCTAACCCTAACACCCCTAACTTTAATATAATTAAAATAAATCTAAATAAAAATTACTATTATTACCTTAATAATACCTATTCAAGACTAACGGCTAGATTTAGAGTTTTGTCGTTAACGACCCGCGTAGCTAACGCTGGCTTTTTTCTGGCCGCACCTTTTAAATATCTCTGGTATTGAGAGTTCACAGAATGGCTGCGTTAGGCTCCAAAAAGGAAGCGTACAGGCATATTTACCGCCACTGCAACTCTCGATACCAGAGTTGCTTACGGACGCGGCCAGCTTCAAAAACGTGCTCGTGCACGATTCCCTCATAGGAAACAATGGGGCTGTTTGAGCTGAAAAAAAACCTAACACCTGCAAAAAAGCCGCGTTCAGCTCCTAACGCAGCCCCATTGTTTGCTATGGGGAAACACTTCCTACGTCTGCACCTAACACTCTAACATGTACCCCGAGTCTAAACACCCCTAACCTTACACTTATTAACCCCTAATCTGCCGCCCCCGTTATCGCTGACCCCTGCATATTATTTTTAACCGATAATCTTCCGCTCCGTACACCCCCGCCACCTACATTATCCCTATGTACCCCTAATCTGCTGCCCTAACATTGCCGACCCCTATATTATATTTATTAACCCCTAATCTGCCGCCCCCAATGTCGCCTCCACCTAACTACACTTATTAACCCCTAATCTGCCGACCGGACCTGAGCGCTACTATAATAAATGTATTAACCCCTAATCCGCCTCACTCCCGCCTCAATAACCCTATAATAAATAGTATTAACCCCTAATCTGCCCTCCCTAACATTGCCGACACCTAACTTCAAGTATTAACCCCTAATCTGCCGACAGGAGCTCACCGCTACTCTAATAAATTTATTAACCCCTAAAGCTAAGTCTAACTTTAACCCTAACACCCCCCTAAATTAAATATAATTTAAATCTAACGAAATAAATTAACTCTTATTAAATAAATTATTCCTATTTAAAGCTAAATACTTACCTGTAAAATAAACCCTAATATAGCTACAATATAAATTATAGTTATATTATAGCTATTTTAGGATTTATGTTTATTTTACAGGTAACTTTGTATTTATTTTAACCAGGTACAATAGCTATTAAATAGTTAAGAACTATTTAATAGCTAAAATAGTTTAAATAATTACAAAATTACCTGTAAAATAAATCCTAACCTAAATTACAATTAAACCTAACACTACACTATCAATAAATTAATTAAATAAAATACCTACAATTATCTACAATTAAACCTAACACTACACTATCAATAAATAAATTAAATACAATTCCTACAAATAAATACAATTAAATAAACTAACTAAAGTACAAAAAATAAAAAAGAACTAAGTTACAAAAAATAAAAAAATATTTACAAACATTAGAAAAAAATTACAACAATTTTAAACTAATTACACCTACTCTAAGCCCCCTAATAAAATAACAAAGACCCCCAAAATAAAAAAATGCCCTACCCTATTCTAATTCTAAATCCATTACTTGTGGGATATTCTCCTTCCCAACAGGAAGCTGCAAGAGGATCACCCACAGCAGAGCTGTCTATATAGCTCCTCCCCTAACTGCCACCCCCAGTCATTTGACCGAAGACAAGCAAGAGAAAGGAGAAACTATAGGGTGCAGTGGTGACTGTAGTTTAAAAATAAAAAACACCTGCCTTAAAATGACAGGGCGGGGTGTGGACTGGATACACCACAAGAGAAATAAATTTATCAGGTAAGCATAAATTATGTTTTCTCTTGTAAGGTGTATCCAGTCCACGGATCATCCATTACTTGTGGGATACCAATACCAAAGCTAAAGTACACTGATGAAGGGAGGGACAAGGCAGGTACTTAAACGGAAGGCACCACTGCCTGCAAGACCTTTCTCCCAAAAATAGCCTCCGAAGAAGCAAAAGTATAAAATTTATAGAACTTTGAAAAAGTATGAAGCGAAGACCAAGTCGCCGCCTTACAAATCTGTTCAACAGAAGCCTCATTTTTAAAAGCCCATGTGGAAGCAACCGCTCTAGTAGAATGAGCTGTAATCCTTTCAGGAGGCTGCTGGCCAGCAGTCTCATAAGCTAAGCGTATTATACTCCTTAGCCAAAAAGAAAGAGAGGTTGCGGAAGCCTTTTGGCCTCTCCTCTGTCCAGAGTAGACAACAAACAATGCAGATGTTTGACAAAAATCTTTAGTAGCTTGTAAATAAAACTTTAAAGCACGAACCACGTCAAGATTGTGTAAAAGACGTTCCTTCTTTGAAGAAGGATTAGGACACAGTGACGGTACAACAATCTCCTGATTGATATTTTTATTAGATACCACCTTAGGTAAAAAAACAGGTTTGGTACGTAACACTACCTTATCTGCATGAAAAATGAGATAAGGGGAATCACATTGTAAAGCAGATAACTCAGAAACTCTTCGAGCCGAGGAGATAGCTACTAAAAACAGAACCTTCCAGGATAAGAGCTTAATATTTATGGAATGCAAAGGTTCAAACGGAACCCCTTGAAGAACCTTAAGAACTAAATTTAAACTCCAAGGCGGAGCAACAGGTTTAAACACAGGCTTGATTCTGACTAAAGCCTGACAAAACGCCTGCACGTCTGGAACCTCAGCCAGACGTTTGTGCAAAAGAATAGACAGAGCAGAAATCTGTCCTTTTAAGGAACTAGCTGACAAACCCTTCTCCATTTCTTCTTGGAGAAAAGATAATATCCTAGGAATCCTGACCTTACTCCATGAGTAACCCTTGGATTCACACCAATGAAGATATTTACACCATATCTTATGATAGATTTTCCTGGTGACAGGCTTTTGCGCCTGTATTAAGGTATCAATGACCGACTCAGAGAAACCACGCTTTGATAAAATCAAGCGTTCAATCTCCAAGCAGTCAGCCGCAGAGAAATTAGATTTGGATGGTTGAAAGGACCCTGAAGTAGAAGGTCCTGCCGCAGAGGCAGAGTCCATGGTGGAAAGGATGACATGTCCACCAGATCTGCATACCAAGTCCTGCATGGCCACGCAGGTGCTATCAAAATTACCGATGCTCTCTCCTGTTTGATCTTGGCAATCAGACGAGGGAGCAGAGGAAACGGTGGAAACACATAAGCCAGGTTGAAGGACCAAGGCGCTGCTAGAGCATCTATCAGCGCTGCCTTGGGATCCCTGGACCTTGATCCGTAACAAGGAAGCTTAGCGTTCTGGCGAGACGCCATGAGATCCAGTTCTGGTTTGCCCCAACGTTGAATCAACTGTGCAAACACCTCCGGATGGAGCTCCCACTCCACCGGATGAAAAGTCTGACGACTTAGAAAATCTGCCTCCCAGTTCTCTACTCCTGGGATATGGATAGCTGATAGATGGCAAGAGTGAATCTCTGCCCATTGAATTATCTTTGAAACCTCCAACATCGCTAGGGAACTCCTTGTTCCCCCTTGATGGTTGATGTAAGCTACAGTCGTGATGTTGTCCGACTGAAATCTGATGAACCTCACTGCCGCTAGCTGAGGCCAAGCCTGAAGAGCAGTGAATATCGCTCTTAGTTCCAGAATGTTTATTGGAAGGAGTGCCTCCTCCTGAGTCCACGACCCCTGAGCCTTCAGAGAGTTCCAGACTGCACCCCAACCCAGAAGGCTGGCATCTGTTGTTACTATTGTCCAATCTGGCCTGCGGAAGGTCATACCTTTAGACACATGGACCCGAGATAGCCACCAGAGAAGAGAATCCCTGGTCTCTTGATCCAGATTTAGTAGAGGGGACAAATCTGTGTAATCCCCATTCCACTGACTGAGCATGCAGAGTTGCAGCAGTCTGAGATGTAGGCGGGCAAACGGAACTATGTCCATTGCCGCTACCATTAAGCTGATTACTTCCATACACTGAGCCACCGAAGGGCGAGAAGTATAATAAAGAACACGGCAGGAATTTAGAAGTTTTGACAACCTGTCCTCTGTCAGGTAAATCCTCATTTCTACAGAATCTATCAGAGTTCCCAAGAAGGAAACTCTTGTGAGAGGGGATAGAGAACTCTTCTTTTCGTTCACTTTCCACCCATGAGACCTCAGGAATGCCAGAACAATGTCCGTATGGGACTTGGCAATTTGGAAATTTGACGCCTGTATCAGAATGTCGTCTAAGTAAGGGGCTACTGCTATGCCCCGCGGCCTTAGGACCGTCAGAAGTGACCCCAGAACCTTCGTAAAGATTCTTGGTGCCGTAGCTAACCCAAAGGGAAGAGCCACAAACTGGTAATGCCTGTCTAGGAAGGCGAACCTGAGAAACCGATGATGATCTTTGTGTATCGGAATGTGAAGATAAGCATCCTTTAAGTCCACAGTAGTCATGTATTGACCCTCCTGGATCATAGGTAGGATGGTTCGAATAGTCTCCATCTTGAAAGATGGGACCCTGAGAAATTTGTTTAGGATCTTGAGATCTAAGATTGGTCTGAAGGTTCCCTCTTTCTTGGGAACCACAAAGAGATTTGAATAGAAGCCTTGCCCCTGTTCCTCCTTTGGAACTGGGTGGATCACTCCCATAACTAGGAGGTCTTGAACACAATGTAAAAATGCCTCTCTCTTTATCTGGTCTGCAGATAATTGTGAGAGGTGAAATCTTCCTTTTGGGGAAGAAGCTTTGAAGTCCAGAAGATATCCCTGGGACACAATTTCCAACGCCCAGGGATCCTGGACATCTCTTGCCCAAGCCTGGGCGAAGAGAGAAAGTCTGCCCCCTACTAGATCCGTTACCGGATCGGGGGCTGATATTTCATGGTGTCTTAGAGGCAGCAGCAGGCTTCTTGGCCTGCTTACCTTTGTTCCAGGCCTGGTTAGGTCTCCAGACCGGCTTGGACTGGGCAAAATTTCCCTCTTGTTTTGCATTAGAGGGAGTTGATGCCGCACTCGTCTTAAAGTTTCGAAAGGCACGAAAATTAGTTTGTTTGGTCCTTAATTTATTAGACCTATCCTGAGGAAGGGCATGACCTTTTCCTCCAGTAATATCAGAAATGATCTCCTTTAGTCCAGGCCCGAATAGGGTCTGCCCCTTGAAGGGAATGTTGAGAAGCTTAGACTTTGAAGTAACGTCAGCTGACCAGGATTTAAGCCATAGCGCCCTACGCGCCTGTATAGCAAAACCTGAGTTCTTAGCCGTTAGTTTGGTTAAATGAACAACGGCGTTAGAAACAAATGAATTGGCTAGCCTAAGCGCTTTAAGCTTGTCAAGTATATCATCCAATGGAGTTTCTACCTGTAAGGCCTCTTCCAGAGACTCAAACCAGAAGGCCGCAGCAGCAGTGACCGGGGCAATGTATGCAAGAGGCTGGAGAATAAAACCTTGTTGAATAAACATTTTCTTAAGGTAACCCTCTAACTTTTTATCCATTGGATCTAGGAAAGCACAACTGTCCTCGACGAGAATAGTTGTACACTTAGCAAGGGTAGAAACTGCTCCCTTCACATTAGGGACCATTTGCCATAAGTCCCGTGTAGCGGCATCTATTGGAAACATTTTCTTAAAAATAGGAGGGGGATAGAACGGTACACCTGGTCTATCCCATTCCTTAGTAAGAATTTCTGAAAACCTTTTAGGTATTGGAAAAACATCAGTGTAAACAGGCACTGCATAGTATTTATCCAATCTACACAATTTCTCTGGCACTATAATGGTGTCACAGTCATCCAGAGTAGCTAAAACCTCCCTGAGCAACACGCGGAGGTGTTCAAGCTTAAATTTAAATGTAGACATATCAGAATCAGGTTGAAGCATCTTCCCTGAGTCAGAAAAATCACCCACAGAAAGAAGCTCTCCTGCCTCAGCTTCTTCATATTGTGAGGGGATATCAGACATAGCTACTAAAGCTTCAGAGAGCTCTGTATTTTTTCTAGTCCCAGAGCTGTCTCGCTTTCCTTGTAACCCTGGTAGTTTGGACAATACCGCTGTAAGGGTATGATCCATAACTGCCGCCTTGTCTTGTAAAGTAAACGCCATGGGCGTTGAGCGGGAGTCCCTTGAGCGGGAGTCAAAGGTTCTGACACGTGGGGCGAGTTAGTCGGCATAACTTCCCCATTGTCAATTTCCTCTGGTGATAAATCTTTTAAAGACAGAATATGATCTTTATAACTTAAAGTAAAATCAGTACATTTGGTACACATTCTAAGAGGGGGTTCCACAATGGCTTCTAAACATAATGAACAAGGAGTTTCCTCTATGTCAGACATGTTTAAACAGACTAGCAATGAGACCAGCAAGCTTGGAAAACACTTTGATAAATGTAAACAAGCAAAAAATAAAAACGGTACTGTGCCTTTAGGAGAAACAAATTTTGTCAGAAATTGAAAAACAGTGATAAAAAGCAGTAAATCTTACGAAATTTTTACAGTGTGTATAATAGACTAACAGAGCATTGCACCCACTTGCAAATGGATGATTAACCCCTTAGTTTCAAAACCGGATCAAAAAAACGATATAAACGTTTTTTAACAGTCACAACAAACTGCCACAGCTCTGCTGTGGCCCTACCTGCCCATACAACGACTTTTGAAGGCACAAAAACCCTTTGTAGAGGTCCTAAGTGTTCAGGGGACTCCTTCAGGGAAGCTGGAAGTCTCAAGCTGCAAAAACTACTGCACGATTTATGCCTGAAATTAGGCCCCTCCCAACCTGTACTCACAGTGAGAGGGCCATAAAAAACTATCCCTAGGCAAAATCTAGCCAGCCATGTGGAAAAAACTGGGCCCCAATAAAGTTTTATCACCAATATATAGAAAACGTTTAAACACTTCCAGCAAACGTTATCTTATTTTCAGTAATGTGAGAAAGTAATAAGAATATTACCTTTTAAAGCAAGCATGATACTAGTCGTTATTAAATCACTGTAATCAGGCTTACCTTAAATAAATTCGGTATTAACAGCATTTTCTAGCATATTCATTTCTCTAGAAAAATTTAAACTGCACATACCTCATAGCAGGAGACCCTGCACGCCATTCCCCCAGCTGAAGTTACCTCATCTCTTCAGTTATGTGTGAGAACAGCAATGGATCTTAGTTACAACCTGCTAAGATCATCAAAAACCACAGGCAGACTCTTCTTCAACTTTCTGCCTGAGGCTTAAACAGTACAACTCCGGTACCATTTGAAAATAATAAACTTTTGATTGAAGATAAACTACATAAATTCACCACATCTCTCTAGCTACTTCCTATCTTGTCGAGAGCTGCAAGAGAATGACTGGTAGTGGCAGTTAGGGGAGGAGCTATATAGACAGCTCTGCTGTGGGTGATCCTCTTGCAGCTTCCTGTTGGGAAGGAGAATATCCCACAAGTAATGGATGATCCGTGGACTGGATACACCTTACAAGAGAAATATTCCTTTATTCCTATGTAGGGCAGACATTCAAAAATGTAACTCCAATTGCTCTCGCTTTCTTTGGGCCCCACAGAAACCACGCATATCATTAATAAGACTTACACATCTCAAAGATATGGGTGGTTTTGCTTTTCCCAATATAAAATAATTACAATCTGGCTTGTATGTCAAAAATAGCCTTGGATTGGCTCACAGAATCCGATCACATTACAAATTATAAGATAGAAGAAGCTATGATTGCTCTGTACTCTCTTAAAGCTCTTCTACACTCAAATCAGCCTAAATATATTAAGGATTACACTTTAAAATGTACATAAATAAATATTTATTTATAAATAAATATTTATTTATATGTGTGTATGTATATATATCTATATATGTCTATATACTGCCGTACTTCAAAGATATTGTGGGTTTGGTTCCAGACCACCGCAATAAAGTGAATATAGCAATAAAGTGAGTCAGACTAATTTCCCAGTACAAACAAAATATATATGTGTATGTGTGTATATATGTGTCTACATGACTATTTTTGTGTTTATATGTGTATATAGGAACAGAACACTGCAGGGAAAGAGCACACAAGTTCTCACCTTGATTGAAGATTCCACAGCACTAGCCGCTGTGACCTCTGAACCCGTCGCAACTGGACAATGGAGAGTGAGACAGGAGCAGGTATAGAATGTAAAGTGCTGCTTCACACGCCCAAAATAATAAGAGACTCAGGATATGAAGCGCACAAGTCTAAATAAGCTCTTAACAACCAGAACGTAAAATCCAAAAGTTTATTCAGTCATTAAAAACACAACCGGGTAGAGAATGGCCGCACACCTTTAGAGCTCCTGCTTAACCGTCCTCTTAAATGGCAATAAAGAAGCTTTTTATACCCCAAAACTGCTAAATAATGTAAGCGGATTGAAGGAGAATTAAAGATAGGTGGAAGGCACAGCCAAAAGATACCTGTACACAAGACTCTATGTTACCTGTGTGAGATCCCCCTGCACGCCATACCGGGAGAGACGCCGAAAAGGAAAGCGGAGGTGTGCTGTGTGCACATATCACAGAGGAAGCCTCGAGCGGTATCTTAGCTCCTGTGGAAAGTGTGGAAAGAGAGCGGGTGTATGAAAAAGCAAGCCCTGAAGGTATATTCCACAGGTGGAGGTTAAGGCTCCGGACTACTTCTAGCCACTGACGGAGCGAATCCCCGGGTCGGACCTGGACAGGTGTGGGCGTCTATCTGCCGCGCCTTAAAGATCACAACCGGCATAGCCCGGAGGGGAGCAAAGACTGTAGAATCCGAAACCGGGACTTCAGCAGAAGAGATCGCCGAGGGTGGAGCACAGGAACATAGCCCGGAGCAGAGGCAGAACATTGGAACTAGCGTTTTATGGCGCTTATACCTAATAGCCAGCTAAGCGTATAGACGGCCAGCCATAGAACAACTTGAAAGCCTTCTGTTAGGGGTAATATGAACCTGATGGCAGCCATCTTGTTCTTCGCAGCCATCTTGTTCCTCGCAGCCATTTTGTAATGAATAGACTTTATTATACTGGGGTATTATGCAGTGAGAATTATATGCATGTTATGAGTTTCTTTAGCTATTCGGCCTTGCCAATGTACCCTGGCCTAATGCCTAGAAGTAAGATAGAATAAGATAATGTAAACAAGAGGCTTTAGACACTTGGTTGTCTCTGCAGATGGTAGTTTGTTATGACTCTGTAAATATTGTTATGAGAAACTCATGTTCCAGTTTTTCCTTGTAAATTGCTCTGTATAACTGTGTAAGATGACGCGGTCCTAACGTGTCATCCCCTTAACCCTGTATGTCACTATAAGAAAGGCTTGCACTGTGCAATAAACAGAATTGGCTTTCGATCATAATGCTGCGTGGTCTGAGTCATTCTAAGGGGCCCTTATCAGGTAATCTACATATGCCTCAGGTGGTACACTAGGCCCCAGGCTTTGGCCTGCACTGACACTTACCCCCTGAAGGGGACACCTAACAGTTTTGGTGTCAGGACAGTGGGATTCGCAGGGAGTAACTATGAGTGCTTTTACCATGCTTTCTTTCTGTGAATTTGAACCTAAATTTAGTCTGGTAATAGGTGTTGATGATAATGATATAAGGTTAAAGGGGTTCCTGTGGTTGAAGCACAGGTTTGCGGAGGTTAAAGTCCTGCCGGCAGTTGTGATACCCCTCCAGACAGGTAATCAGTCCTGTGCTGGGACACGACAGGTATTGTGAGTCCTGTCGGTGATAAGCGCGCAAGTAATATATGTATGCCAGTCGACGGGAGGTTCTTTTAAGATAAGGTCCCCCGGGCAACTTGGCAGTGAAGTGAGTAAGTCTCACGTGTGTTGAAGTTTCCCATATTCATTCCCATAATAGAGTTTTGTTACCCACCTGAAGCTCATGTTGATATATGATGCTTGCTTTTGCTGCTATATAAAATGATGCTGTGCGTAGAAAATATTAAGTGGCTGTGCATGTTATTGTGGCTATTATTGTGTTGAGAATTGGGAACTGCTTATAGATAAGAATGCACAGAGAAAATTACATGTATAAGGTAAAAGAAAAGAAGAGTTAATAGTTTCTGCAAAAGACAGAAATATTTTTTTTTTAAAACACTGTCAGTAAGTACTGCTGTTTGATAAATAGAGAAATCTCTGTGTTAAAGAATGTAGCAGGCAAAGAAGGGGGGCCACCACTGAGCGCGCACATAGATCAGAAGGAAAAAAAAAAGAAAAGAAACCTGTTACAGCAGCTTCGTTTGTAAGATTTTTTTTTGTTTGCTTGCAGTAACAAAAATGAAATTGTATGTTGAGATGCATAATGTGTGATGGTCTGTAGGTTCTCACTGTGGTATGCGTGTGACAGATTTGCTTTAAACCAAAAAACAGAATGTATTATTTGAAAATGATTATCCCACTCCACGCAAAAAATGGCCATTTTGCGTGGAATCGGAAAAAAAATGCATTGTGGAAATGATGAAAAGTTAATCTAGTGTTTTTTTTTATATATATATATATATATATACAGGGAGTGCAGAATTATTAGGCAAATGAGTATTTTGACCGCATCATCCTCTTTATGCATGTTGTCTTACTCCAAGCTGTATAGGCTCGAAAGCCTACTACCAATTAAGCATATTAGGTGATGTGCATCTCTGTAATGAGAAGGGGTGTGGTCTAATGACATCAACACCCTATATCAGGTGTGCATAATTATTAGGCAACTTCCTTTCCTTTGGCAAAATGGGTCAAAAGAAGGACTTGACAGGCTCAGAAAAGTCAAAAATAGTGAGATATCTTGCAGAGGGATGCAGCACTCTTAAAATTGCAAAGCTTCTGAAGCGTGATCATCGAACAATCAAGCGTTTCATTCAAAATAGTCAACAGGGTCGCAAGAAGCGTGTGGAAAAACCAAGGTGCAAAATAACTGCCCATGAACTGAGAAAAGTCAAGCGTGCAGCTGCCAAGATGCCACTTGCCACCAGTTTGGCCATATTTCAGAGCTGCAACATCACTGGAGTGCCCAAAAGCACAAGGTGTGCAATACTCAGAGACATGGCCAAGGTAAGAAAGGCTGAAAGACGACCACCACTGAACAAGACACACAAGCTGAAACGTCAAGACTGGGCCAAGAAATATCTCAAGACTGATTTTTCTAAGGTTTTATGGACTGATGAAATGAGAGTGAGTCTTGATGGGCCAGATGGATGTGCCCGTGGCTGGATTGGTAAAGGGCAGAGAGCTCCAGTTCGACTCAGACGCCAGCAAGGTGGAGGTGGAGTACTGGTTTGGGCTGGTATCATCAAAGATGAGCTTGTGGGGCCTTTTCGGGTTGAGGATGGAGTCAAGCTCAACTCCCAGACCTACTGCCAGTTTCTGGAAGACACCTTCTTCAAGCAGTGGTACAGGAAGAAGTCTGCATCCTTCAAGAAAAACATGATTTTCATGCAGGACAATGCTCCATCACACGTGTCCAAGTACTCCACAGCGTGGCTGGCAAGAAAGGGTATAAAAGAAGAAAATCTAATGACATGGCCTCCTTGTTCACCTGATCTGAACCCCATTGAGAACCTGTGGTCCATCATCAAATGTGAGATTTACAAGGAGGGAAAACAGTACACCTCTCTGAACAGTGTCTGGGAGGCTGTGGTTGCTGTTGCACGCAATGTTGATTGTGAACAGATCAAAACACTGACAGAATCCATGGATGGCAGGCTTTTTAGTGTCCTTGCAAAGAAAGGTGGCTATATTGGTCACTGATTTGTTTTTGTTTTGTTTTTGAATGTCAGAAATGTATATTTGTGAATGTTGAGATGTTATATTGGTTTCACTGGTAAAAATAAATAATTGAAATGGGTATATATTTGTTTTTTGTTAAGTTGCCTAATAATTATGCACAGTAAAAGTCACCTGCACACACAGATATCCCCCTAAAATAGCTAAAACTAAAAACAAACTAAAAACTACTTCCTAAAATATTCAGCTTTGATATTAATGAGTTTTTTGGGTTCATTGAGAACATGGTTGTTGTTCAATAATAAAATTAATCCTCAAAAATACAACTTGCCTAATAATTCTGCACTCCCTGTATATATATATGTATGTCGTACGCTATGAAATAGATGTTTTTCTGAGAAAGGAAAAAAGGGAGTGAATCTCTGGTATGCGAGATGGAATGAACTTGTGTTTATAGGCTGTAATTGAAAGTTTTTCTAAAAGGGCGTCCGTTTTTGTTGCAAGTAAATTAATCTGCAGGTCATGCTACAGTACAGAGGTGAAATTGGTGTGGTAAATCATACAAGCAGCCTAAATTATGGTTAGGATATACATATGTAATTTGCGTGATGAATGGTTAGTCCTTAAAGGGACGGTTCACTGTTACAAGGTGTTGCTATTAATGTATTGTCCATGACTTGTTATACGAGCGGCATATTATCTTATATTTGTCTGGAAAATCAGAGCTCAGTGCGTAGACGGAGCAATAGAAAATTGTCATTTTCTTATTTAAAGAACCAGTGCAATAACCCTGTATTAGTATTTTGCTAAATATATTTTTAGAGACCTTTCTTTGTATATATTTATTTTAAATTTGCTGTTCAGATAGCAGATATTTTTTTGCAGCATAACTTAATTCTCTCTGTAATGCAAACTGAAGTGATAAGTTGTCTACAATTTTAGTGTAGGGATCCGTGAGACTAGAGGACAGAAAAGAAAAAAAAAAAACCCAGAAAAAACAGGAGAGAAAATATTTAAAGGGATACAGGAAAACTGGTATAACAGCTGAGAATTTAAGGGAATATTTACATAAAAGACGATGAGGTTTACTGTAAGCCTAACACTAGTATATTTCACTGTGTTAGCAGTTTCAATTAAAGATTATTTTTGCGTTTGGTTAAAATGTCCCTTTAATTAGCCTGCATCCCACTGTGAGTGCGTTCTTATGCTGCTTATGCTTGTTTAGGCTATTTAATGAACGTCAGTATACATTTTTTTTATTATAAGGATCATTGGGATTAATTTAAAGGGGAAATTGTATTAGTATTTCTTTTTCAGAAAGCTTATTTTTTTTTGTGTTATATGCGGTTGTTATATTTGGCTGGAGAGCTGCAGAATGGGGAATATCAAATTATATACAACGTTAAATCCAATAATTTTGTTGTGGTTAAACTAATTAGCTTTTATCACGTTTTAGTGTGAATTTTATATTTTTAAGCAGTAAACAGTGTTTCTCCTTTAAGTAGAAATGAAACTTTGAGCTTGCCTCACTATCCTTGAGAAGAATGATAACACTGTGCATGTTTTGCTTTTCTTTAAAAAAAAAAAAAAAAAAAAAGTTTCTCTGTTTGGAACAATTTGCACTGTACATTTAAAGCGGCAGTACTGGTGTTCTATGTTATAAAAAATGATAACTATAAATTGCTCACTACAAAGAAACAAGTATTTATATTATATTCTGTCATAGAATATAGCTTAAAAAATGATAATTTTATTTCTGTGGCTGTCAAACTGTATCTCACAGATATAACTCTTTGTTATTTAAAATAACCCCCACTGCGTTCAATAAATAAATGAGATATTATTTAATGAAGTGATATAGAGAAGTTGTAAATTATTCTCTGAGAAATGTCAATGTATTTAAGTTGTATTATATATCAACAATGTTTTGTTTGATTTTTAATGACATAGGATAAAAGTGACGTTTTATTTGGACATAATTGTGATTGTATTGCGGTGTGTACTCATCCTGTACTGTTTCTGTTTGCTTCCTAGACTCCCTGTGACTCGAGTGTCTGCTTGCCATGGGTATCCACTGGTTGCCTTGTCTACCCCATGAACAAACCATCAGATTTCCAGTATCTCCCTGCGGAAGAACCGTGGATAAGCACCCCTACTGCAAATGAACTGTTGGAGAACTGTATTATAGCAAAGTGTCAAGGTGCAGCGCTCTCAAATGGACAAAGACTGTTCTTAAAGTATTCAGAGGCCACCTAGAGACAGTTGTGCTGTTGCTATGTCATGCTTTACTGTGGAAAAGGAACTGTTGGACATATTGGGGGGTGCTAGCAATGCAGGTGGAGAGATAGATGATGCAGCGTTGTTTGGGGGTAGATGGGGGGCTGGTTGGGTCTCTGTGCTGGTAGACCGGTAGTTCTGGGAAGGCTGGAGGATAGATGGAAGGTATTGGAGGGACTGTACCTATATGCAGTGACAATTAGCCTATAAAAGTATATCACGACATGCGAATATTTTTCTCTTTAGTATTCTCACAGAGTTCTGTTACCATAATATAAGGCTTTACTAATTTTCTATGCCTGTCTATTTTTATGTTATTCTGTTAGAATAAAAGGATGGTATGTTAGGGGTAATATGAACCTGATGGCAGCCATCTTGTTCTTCGCAGCCATCTTGTTCCTCGCAGCCATTTTGTAATGAATAGACTTTATTATACTGGGGTATTATGCAGTGAGAATTATATGCATGTTATGAGTTTCTTTAGCTATTCGGCCTTGCCAATGTACCCTGGCCTAATGCCTAGAAGTAAGATAGAATAAGATAATGTAAACAAGAGGCTTTAGACACTTGGTTGTCTCTGCAGATGGTAGTTTGTTATGACTCTGTAAATATTGTTATGAGAAACTCATGTTCCAGTTTTTCCTTGTAAATTGCTCTGTATAACTGTGTAAGATGACGCGGTCCTAACGTGTCATCCCCTTAACCCTGTATGTCACTATAAGAAAGGCTTGCACTGTGCAATAAACAGAATTGGCTTTCGATCATAATGCTGCGTGGTCTGAGTCATTCTAAGGGGCCCTTATCAGGTAATCTACATATGCCTCAGGTGGTACACTAGGCCCCAGGCTTTGGCCTGCACTGACACTTACCCCCTGAAGGGGAAACCTAACACCTTCCTTGGGTCCTGGTGCCCTAGGAATAGCTGGTCGCTTACCTTAGCTTTTGGCAGAATATCAAAGACCATCAAAGGTGAGCCGGTGTAAGAGATTCTGGTGGTGCACTGTGTACGGGACGGCTATTACTGGAGTAATAAAGGATCAGAGGCCCAGTCTCCTAAGCAGAACGGGAGCTGAAGGGGAAGGAAAGGTAAACGTTTGGCTGTTTTTTCCTTTTTGGAGCGCTGTAGCACTGTGGTATTGAAGGGTTGTTAATACAAGGACAACTTGTGATACAAAGGGGTTTTTTTGTTTCTGAGCAAGCATATGCATGAACTATAGGCCCTAGATATAACCCAGTGTATTAGCCTAAAAACCTAAACATAGCTGAGCTATCACAACAGGCTGGGAAGTACTTTAGAATAAGGTAAAGAGAGTCTGTTGCTATACATCAAGCCCTAGGAGTGTGAAAATAAAAAGGGTTTACAATGACTACTAAGAAAGCAGCTAAGCAGGATAAAGGGGGTAAATCCCATACATTGCATGCTCCAAAAGTAGACTCCTTTTTTAAAACTACAGATACTTCTCTATTGAATCACTCTTCAGAGCATATGTCACCTAATAAATTCATTAACACTCCTGAACCCAACATATCCCCGCTGACTAAAGCAGACTTACAGGGGTTACCATCGAAAGCAGATATTCAAAATCTTCTGGAAGAAATAAGTCAGGTGAAACTTTGCATTAAAAATGAATTTTCTGCTATTAAAAAGGACATTGGGGAGATTGGGAATAGAGTGGCCCAATTGGAAGAGGATAAAGAATCATGGGTGATTCACACAGATAGTATGGCACAACAGATCCACCAACAGGGAGAGGATATAATATCCTTACAAAATCAGTTGGAAGATATGGAGAACAGGCAGAGGAGATCAAACTTAAGGATAAGGGGGATCTCAGAGGACATAATACCAGCTGACCTTGAAAAATACCTCCTACGTTTTTTTAATACCCTGACAGGGGACGAGGCATACACAGATAAGACATTGGAACGGTGTCACAGAGCCTTAAAACCTAGGTTAAGGAAAGGAGATCCACCTAGAGACACGATAATCAAATTCGCACACTTCAAAGATAAAGAGGCTGTTACACAGGCAGCCAGACTACATCCAAATATTATGTTTGAAGGTCAGCCAATTCAAATCTTTTCTGATATTAGTCCTAGGACATTACAAAAAAGAAAAGAGTTAAAATTCCTCACTCTGCATCTCAGTAATCTGAAAATCCCATATAGGTGGGGATTCCCCTTTGGTTTAAGGGCCACAGTGGATGGAAAACATGCAACTTTACATTCGTTGCAGGACCTCAATTCTTTCTGCACCACTCTAGGTATTAGTATACCAGCATTGGAAACATCAAATAACCAAGAGAAAAGGAAGGAGGTCTATTTGCCTAATCCTAGAACTGCTCAGGAAGGAAGGGGACATCAATGGATAAGAGTCCCGATTAGGAGAAAGCAACAGGAAAGGACTAACAATGATGTAGAGTCAATTTCTAATACTTGCATAGAGACAATACCAAACTCTGATATATAAAGGCTGTTGGCTTAGGATGAGAGACTATGATCTTAACACTGGCTTAAGGAGTTAAAAAATCATATATATAGTTAGTATGTTAAGACCATGGATTACTCCTAACTGCTTTTTATATTATTATCTCTCTCTCTCTTAGAGATGGTTAATATTTAAGAGTCACTTTTAGTATAAATGCACTATGGCTGTATAATTAAGAAAGTATGGGGTAAAGGCCCTTTTTTTTTTTTTTTTTTTTTTTTTTTCTCACTTAAACACTTAAAGGTCACATTAAGTTTTCGAGAAAAGATGGAGATTTGAGAATTTTAAGCTAGTAATTAAGTATAATCCCCCTCCACCTTTTCTATTGTGGAGAAAGGGGTAGGGTGGGGAATTTTTGGGTTTTTTTTTTTTTTCTTCACAAGAACACCTTTTTTTTTTTTTTCTTTTTCCACACTTAAACACTTAAAGGTCACATTAAGTTTTTGAGAAAAGATGGAGATTTGAGAATTTTAAGTCAGTAATTAAATATAACCCCTCTCCACCTTTTCTATTATGGGAAGGGACAGGGTGGGGAATTTGTGGGTTTTTTTTTTTTTTTTTCACAGGAACACGGGGGTGGGGGATTTTTTTTTTTTTTTTTTTTCCTCTCTTTTAGAAATGGTTAATATTTAAGAGTCACTTTTAGCATAAATGCACTATGGATGTATAATTAAGATAGTGTGGGGTAAGGGTTTTTTTTTTTTTTTTACACTTAAACACTTAAAAGTCACATTAAGTTTTTGAAAAAAGATGGAGATTTGAGAACTTTAAGCTAGTAATTAAGTATAACCCCCCTCCACCCTTTCTATTATGGGAAAGGGGTAGGGCGGGGAATTTTTGGGTTTTTTTTTTCACAAGAACACGGGAGAAAGAGAAAAAAAAAGGGGAAAGAAAAAAGTTTTTTTTTTTTTTTTTTTTTTTATATATCTAAACACTTAAAGGTCACATTAAGTTTCTGAGAAAAGATGGAGATTTGAGAATTTTAAGTTAGTAATTAAGTATAACCCCCCTCCACCTTTTCTATTGTGGGAAAGGGGGTAGGGCGGGGAATTTTTGGTTTTTTTTCACAAGAACACGGGAGTTAAGGGAAGAAAAAGGAAAGAAAAAGGAAAAGAAGTTTTTCCTTTTTTTTTTTTTTTTTTTTTTTTTAGTATTTCTAAGGAGAAATTAACAATTAGTTGAGAAGGTGTGTATGCTTATGAATTAGTTATATATTAAGGAAGGTAGTTTGGTATAGAAGAACTCGTCAAATTCAATAGGGAAGGAAAGGAGCATGAAGGCCCTACCTAGCAAGGATTTTTTTTTTTTGGGAGTATAATAATATTTTTAATTATGGTAAACTAAGATATAATTGCCATTTAAGGGGAAACCATCTGTCGGTTTAATTTTCCCTGAATGTGTGTTTTTTGTAGGGTATGTATGGGGGTATTGTGTGGAGATGCGGGGGTTTGTGTGGTTTTTTTTTTTTTTTTTTTTTCTTTCCTCCTCTCCCCTTCCCTGGTTTCCGCCACCTGGCCCCAACCCTTCATTTTCTGTGCCATATATTACTTAGAAACTTTTATTCAATAAAGTATGAAAATAGATAAAAAAAAGATTTGCTTACTATCACAAAATGCTAAGGGCCTTAATAATGCACAGAAACGAAATAAGGCCCTACATAGTTTTCATAAAGAAAAGGGAGATATCATCTTTGTTCAAGAATCTAATTTTAATAAAAATAAAGAACCTAATTTCACAAACAATTATTACCCAACTATTTTTCAGAGCTCTAATAGGGTAAAGAAAAATGGGGTCTGTATTTTGTTTCACAAAGACTCACCATTTCAACTTATTCAAATGGATAGGGATGAAGAGGGAAGGTATATTTGCTTGGTGGGTATATTATATAATAGACCAGTTACACTGGTGAATATATACGCACCAAATAGAGGACAGAAATTATTCTTTAAGAGAGTGTGTAATAAGATTCTGGATGTTCAAAAGGGTACCTTAATCATAGGGTGGGATTTTAATGTACCAATGGAGCCCGTAGAAGATTGTTCTAAAAAGAAAAGTAATATATCTAAACATATTATCAAAGCAGTCAAGACAGGTCTTCTTTCCCTATCTCTGTTGGATGTATGGAGGACGCTCCATCCAGCTATTAGAGATTATACATTTTATTCATCCCCACAAAAATCTTACTCACGCATTGACTATTTCTGGATAGATCAAAACAGCTATATTTTAGTTCAAGAGGCCAAAATACATAACATCACCTGGTCGGATCATTCTCTTATTTCCCTGAAGTTAAACTGGCCTTCAAAACCAATAATCCCATATCAATGGCGTTTGGACGATAATCTCCTGAAGGATGTTCAGATAAGACAATCCATACTGAAATCTATTGAAACCTATTTTGAGACTAATTCTATAGAGGATACTGCACCAAGTACATGGTGGGTTACACATAAGGCGGTAATTAGGGGAGAATTTATAAAACATAAATCCAGAATTAATAGACAAGCTAGAGAACAATATACACACCTACTAGATTCTCTCTCCAGGGCAGAAGATAGACATAAGAAGGATCCATATAATAAACAGTTATCAGAATCCCTTAAAGCGGAGCGAGAAAATTTGAATATTTTCTTGAATAAAGGCGTACAACGTAGAGCCTTACAACTTAAAAAGGTGTTCTTTAACGGGGGTAACAAAGCCGGGAGACTGTTAGCACGAGCCGTTAAAAAAAAAGTCCTTCAAACTTATGTTTCTAATATTACAGATGGATCAGGTAACAGTAAGACAGAGAGCCAGGATATTGCCAAGGTTTTTCAGGATTATTACCAGCAATTATATAATTTGGGCCCACAAAATAAATCCAGATACTCTCAAATAGACAAAGATAATTATATCAAGGGAATACAGGTGCCCACTATATCAGAGTCTCAAAAAAAGATGTTAGATGAACCATTTAGCCTGCAAGAGATAATGCAGACTATTAAAAAATTTGCCTTAGGGAAAAGTCCAGGAATTGATGGATTTAGCTCAAACTATTATAAAACATATAATGAGACCCTGGCACCAAAACTTCGACTCTATTTTAACTCGATAAGCACAGAACCCCTTTTAGCAAAGGAGATGCTTGAAGCTAAGATAGTGGTACTGCATAAACCAGGAAAAGATCCTAAATTACCAGCCAGCTACAGGCCTATATCATTATTGAACAACGACGTTAAAATCTATGCTAAACTCATAGCAAATAGAATAAACAAAATCTTACCAGATATCATTAATATAGATCAGGTCGGTTTTGTACCATGTAGAGAGGCGAGAGATAACACCATTAAAGCATTATATTTAATAAAATACGCAAAAATACATAAGATACCCCTGGTCACATTATCGCTGGACGCAGAGAAGGCTTTTGACCGGCTAGACTGGTCCTTTCTGCGAATAACACTTAACAAATTTGGCTTTCGGGAGAAAATTGTACAACGTATTTTTCATTTATATACCTTACCATCGGCTAAAGTAAAAATTAATGGTGTGCTCTCAGACCCTCTTATGATTACAAATGGCACAAGACAAGGTTGCCCCCTGTCTCCCTTGCTGTTTGTTCTTTCCATGGAAATCTTAGCAACTAGAATCCGGGCAGAGACAAGCATTAAGGGTATTACAATAGGGGAGCAAGAATACAAGATCTCGTTGTACGCCGACGACGTACTATTAACATTAACGGATCCGGCAAGGTCCATTAAAAACTTGGAAGAGATACTACAGGAATTCGGGAATTATTCAAATTTTCTCATTAATAAGAATAAATCAGAAGCTCTTAAGCATGCAATTCCAGTAAGAGAGTACCATGAATGCAAAATAGGTAATTCATTTGTATGGAAAGAATCTTCCTTAAAGTACCTGGGGGTCCAATTATCAACAGATGATGTACAGCTTTATGTGGATAATTATGTGAATCTAATGTCTAAGCTCCAAACGGAGCTTGGATCTTGGAGGCAGAAAATAATTTCTTGGTTGGGGCGAATACACTTAGTAAAAATGAATGTGCTCCCACGTATTCTATATATTTTTCAGACTATTCCCATTAATATCCCCCATACTTTTTGCGCTAACCTTCAGAAAATCATTAATTCTTTCATCTGGAACCAAATTAAACCAAGAATCAAGGCTTCTATTCTTTACAGAGCAAGGAAAGAGGGGGGGCTAGGGGTACCAAATATTAGGAATTACCATAGAGCAGTTATATTACAAAGGATACTAGATTGGCATATAAATTGTAAGAACAAAGCGTGGGTACAATTAGAGAATAATTTAATACCATCCCTTCCAATGAAAAAATTAATATGGATGCCACCAGAAGGAAGACCTCTAAAAATTATGCAGTTCCCAATGATTAAGCATATCTTTATGAATTGGAGTAAAATCATAAAAGAATGTCCCTCTATTTCAACAACCCTCTCACCTTTACTGCCGATTACAAACAACTCGGAATTTCAGGGAGGGCTCACACCTAGCCTCTTTAGCCAACAAAACTTACACCAATCTTTACCGCTATGCCAATTTATAGACAATGGGAAGCTTAAATCCAAACAAGAACTGGGGAGATTGGCCGACGGTACTTATGGAAATTGGTTAAAATATCTACAATTACAGAATTTTGTGACACGACATCCAGACAAAGCAAATTTGACTAGGCAATTAACATTATTTGAAAAAACCTGTCATAACGAAATTCCAATTAGAAGTACAATTTCATTTAGTTATAAACTCCTTAACACTCCAGCAGAGTTTATAAAACATAGCTATATGCAAAAATGGGAAGTAGAGACAGGGATACAGCTGGAGGAGTCAGATTGGCGGTCCATCTGTGATAAGGTAGATAGATCGTCATCCTCGTCTAACATCCAGGAGCTAAATTATAAGATACTTACTAGATGGTACCTTACACCGGCTAGACTACATAGTATATACCCAAATGCTTCCAACTTTTGCTGGAGAGGGTGTGGGGGGATTGGGAATATGCAACATATATGGTGGGAGTGCCCTAGGGTGAAAATTGTATGGGGAATAATTTCCAAATGCATCCAGCAGATTATGGGGAAAGAAGATTTTCAACTGGATATCTTCACAGCCCTATTAAATAAACCCATTAAAGATATTTGTAAAGTAAGAGCTAAACTTATAACATTTGTATTAAATGGAACGAAATCCTTATTGGCCAGAAATTGGAAAAAAACAAATATCCCGGATAAGGAAATCTTACTTACTAGAATTAATGAATTATTAATGTTGGAAGAATATACTTATCTAAAAACTAATAGAGAAGAGGTCTTCCAGAAGATCCGCTTCTATTGGGAAGAATTTAAATATAGGACCCTTCCAACTTAACCGGGTACTTAAGGGTACTAGGGTTGGGAGGGGACAGGGTGGCGGAGGCGGGAATTCCCTTTTTTTTTTTTTTTTTTTGCCAGGAGTATGTAGGGGTTGTTGTTGTCTAGTGTTTGTTGTTAAAAGGATTCATCGATATAGTAAGAACACTTAAGGTCTGTTATCGAATCTTTGTGTATGTAATGTTTTTATGTTTGCAATAAAGAAAAAAAAAAAAAAAAAAAAAAAAAAAAAATAAAAATAAAAACACAACCGATGTATGGCATCCAATAGAACAAATCACATCACAGTGTGTGTGAACAGATACACCTGCAAAAGTGTTTCGTGCATGCGCACTTGATCCCTGCATGAGTGTTTACCTGTGAACACCTCTATCTATTCAAAATACTCTTAAAGTTAAAAGAGCCAATTAGTACATAGAATTCAAAACGGAGGATAGAAAGCCAAACAGAAACAAACATAAATAACATAGCACTGTCTAGTCTAAAAAAGTATATTCTATATATCTTATAACTTAATAACTTTTAGTTTTATAAGAATCTAGAGAGACTTCATTACACTGTTTTACCATGGCTGTAGCAATAATGGCTAATTAGAAGAGGGATTATAGATGCTCATTCACTGTTATATCTCATACGTAATTCTATTTATTATGAACAGATAAGCCGGGGAGGGAGAATTGCAAAAATCAGGAAAAACTGTTACTTTTTTCCGATACTGAATATGAAGTAGATTCATCGGATACTGAGAACTATGGGGAGACCAACATACCATCAGTTTTACAAACGCCTGAAGAAAAGGAAGTGTCAGAACCACTATCTCAGCAGTCAAAAAACGAGGAAGTCCCAAAAGCATCAACAAGAAAAAAAACCATAGAGTTGTGAGGGGCAAAGGCAAAAAGAGAAGTTGGCAACAAACAACAATATTACATCAAAAAGAACCCGAAAAAGAACTCTCAGAAAGTATACGTGGCGAGGTCACAGGGACAGAGAAATCAAAAATACATATGAATGAGAACAAAAATAAGAATGTAATTAATCTCTTTAATGCTGTTCTTGACAATTCACAAATAATGTTGTTATCTAAGGGCTTCAATTTTGTGCCTTCAAATCAATTAAACCTATTTGAGACAGTTTGCGCAAGATTACACTGCGTAAACATTTTTATGGTACAGCTGATATAGAGACACAAAATATGTTACGACTCAGGGACATATACAACCAAAAGAATCTGAACAATTATCCTTCTCAGATTGGTGTACGGTTGCAGATCTGCAACATATGTCTAGAGACAACATGCCAGATACTAATAAAAATGGTGAGAGAAGTATGGTTAGGGATAAAAACTTAAAAACTAAAGAAAAGAGTCATTTTTATCCAGTTCATCCAAGAACAAAAGCCATAGATATATTTCAGAGAACAGTGGAGGACAAATTGAGAGTCTTAAATGAAAAGAGTAGAAAGAGAAGGAAATACACACATTCAAACTTAACACACAAAGAAAAACTAGCACTGAGTAAACTAGGAAAGGATGAAAATATAACGATAAGACCCTCTGAAAAAGGAGGAAATGTTGTGGTCTTGAACACCACAGACTACATAGCTGAAGCAGAGAGGTAATTAAAGGATACTGAGGTGTATACTAAACTAAAAGAGAATCCAACACAGATGTATAGAAAGGAATTGGTACAAAAAGTACAAATGTCCAAATAAAATAACATCATTAGTACATCCACATATGACAGTCTTATACCACAATTCCCAGTTACTCCAGTCTTTCATCATTGCCCCAAAATTCATAAAGACTCAGCCTGTCCCCCTGGTCATCCAATCATTGCAGGAATAGATTCCCTCAATGAATCATTGTCAGAATTGGTGGATAGCTATTTGCAACCCTTAGTTAGACATTTGCCAAGCTACATCCAGGATACAACCGATTTGCTTAATAAACTAACAGATGTAGAATGGAAATCTTCTTATAGATTTTTAGTAGTTGACGTATCATCATTATATACTTCCATTTTACACGATAAAGGAATGATTGCTATGGAAAATAGGTTTGATTTATATGGCAATTTTGAGTCAATTACAAAAATGTTTTACTTACAGCTATAGAATATTTACTGACACATAACTTTTTTTATGTTTCAGTGAGCTTCTATCTGCAGAGACGTGGGACAGTAATGGGGGCAAAATTTGCCCCCTCGAATGCCAATCTCTTTATGGGATGGTGGGAGCTGTCCCATGTCTATGCAGATAGAAACCCATTTAAGGACAGAATCATACAAGATTATCGTTATATTGATGATTTGTTTTTTATTTTTGATGGTGATAAGATGGCTAAAGATTTTTGTAATTATCTGAACCAAAATGTATGGGGGATTTCATTCATATGAGTAAATGATTTGGAGTCCATCCATTTTTTGGATATACAAATCATGGGTGATGCCACTAGCGGTCAAATTAGTACCATGCTGTATAGAAAATCTACAGCAGGCAACACAATTTTGCAATTCTATTCTTGCCACCCAAAACATGTGGTCAGAAGAATACCCAAAGGGGAATATATTAGAGCTAGAAGGAATTGTACTAGAGACGAGGACTATCAGAAACAGGCAGTAGTTATTACTAATGAGAGAGGATATCAAGCAGCATTACTTAATCAAGTCAGGGAGGAGGTAGAACATATCCCCAGGAAAGATCTACTCAGATATAAACTCCTATCAGGAAATAAAGATGAACAGCATAGAGAGACGGAGCTAACTATCGAAGTGATGGTCGCATCTTAGCAGAGCTCAAAGTTCAAATCAAATTAATAAGGGTTTATTTGTCTTATTTATATTCTAAAGGAGAGATACACTGTCATATACTCTATACCTACAACGAATCTGGGAGCCTACAGCAGCACGACACTATCAGACCAAATACTGCGACTGGATCACCCAGTGATTCCGCCATCCACTATCTTCTTCTAAATTAAGACTAAGCTATCATTGTAAGTTTTGACAGCACAACCCCGTACCTGGGATCTAGAGACCAATCCAAGCGCCGCTGCAAGAAACCCTGATATTGAGCACTAAATATATACCAGTTTCGCAATTAGAATAGAAGGTGCGAAACGCCATATTGGATTGCAGTAACTTTACTACAAACTCATCCATATCAATTCTACAGGTACGGGAATCATACCTCCCCCCCCCAGGAAACCGGGTTACTAAGCAGAGTAACCTACCTGCTACTTCGGAACCAGCCCTTAACACTATAATAAAACTACAGCCAATCTCAACATGGACAAGCAGATATTTTATACAGCTGTTAGGAACCCACTAGCAGACTTTGAAAAGAGGATGTGTGAAAGTCTAAGTAATATATTTCAGATTATACGGACAGCAGATACAGTTGCTGAAGCCAACATAACAGAGCAGTCAAAGGTGAACCCGCAGAACACCGCATTAGCTGCCCCGTCAAAGCATGGATCACCCACGCAGCTACCAGCAAGTTCAGAAGTGATGCCGATAATATCCCCAAGTTACCCACCTGCTGGAGGAATAGTAATTAAGGGCGGCATATCTGTACCAAGCCAGGACATCCAAAACCCAAGAGCAGATATGCAGCTTGGCCGCACAAGCAAGGAACTAATACAAATCTCGCACGCTCTGAAACTAGAGAGCCAGAACACACTGAGGTCGGAAGGATCGTTAAAAATACTTACCGAAGTGGCTACTACAGGGTCTTTTCAGCTCAACGCTATCTGGTTCAAAGATATAAAGCCCTTACACATCGACAGCCATTGTCACTGTCTAGATAGTATGCAGCATGCTCATTATGTAGGTGGCACAGAACATTCTTCCAGAAACACTGGTTTACCTTCCAAAGGAATT
Organism: Bombina bombina; assembly: GCF_027579735.1. Taxonomy (NCBI): domain Eukaryota; kingdom Metazoa; phylum Chordata; class Amphibia; order Anura; family Bombinatoridae; genus Bombina; species Bombina bombina. Next base: position 3,483,394 of record NC_069506.1, on the reverse strand, counting down.
GCAACCCCCAGCCCCTCCATGGTTTTACTAGGGGATAAAGATCTTTCACTATTGTAGCAAAATTTTTCCTCCCTGTCACAACTCTCCTTGGTCGCATTGCAACGTGATAAAAGATCTGGTGTTGGCTAATATGTTCCAGAACCAATGCCACTATCTGGACTAGATATAAACTACTTTATGTATGATGAGTAAGGTTAACAGAAAAGTTTAATTTTTTCTCTCTCCATAGTGCACTTTACTTTAAAGCTAAATATACTCAATAGCACTGTATTGTCTCCTTTTCAATACTATTTGTTTCATTGGGTTGTACACAAAAATAGCATTACTTCCCTCTAAGAGTTATTGTTAATAGGTTCATTACCTATGCATATCCATTATAGGATGGCAATAAGGGCTAATACCCCTATACATTGTAAGATGCAAGTTATATTCCTATATTCACAGGTCCTTTATTCTTAATGGTCATAGAATATGATGTACAACATTGCTTTCCTTTAAGATATAGGGAGATGATATTAGGTCTTAACTTTGTTTTACATTTATCTGATACCTCTCCTGCAGACGCTCTAAATGTTGTGCAGTGTGCACCAGTGTGACTAACCTATAGATAAGTGTTAGCAAATATATATATATGTCGATTTCCGTGTTTGAGATATTATACACAGGAGAGGGCTGATATTGCTCTTTTGCAAAATGTCTAGCTTACTGTGCCCCCAAAGCTTGGTGGTTAGCAAACAAGGTTATGCTGATCTGATATTATATACCCATATTATTTGAGACAGAAGAGCTTAGTGCCAACAACAAGAGTTTTTTTTTTTAATTGTCACAAGAGGGCGATTAAATTCCAGTGCGGGAGGCTATAAAACAGTGTTAGTTTTTACCCTTTATTAAGCATTGTATTAATTGCTATTGTTGGTTTCATATACACCTCCTGTCTTGGGTCAATATAGATAGCTAGGGGTATATCATAGTTTGAAACTACTTCTTGGATTTGCCACTGTCTGCCCCAAAATTTGGATATAATTTTTGAGCACCATTACCTCTAACTTACTTTGAATTAGCTGCGCCTCTGGCAGTAAATATTCTTCAAAGATCATTACATTTGCTGTTTTAAAGTAGTTTATATAAACATTGAACAAATAACCTCTCTGTTTTTGTTGTACCTCCTTTTGCTGAAGTAAATAGTTTATCTTTTAGTTGTTCCAGCAATAAGAGACTGAATGCTATATCTATTTTATTAGTTCCATAATATACAGGTTTTGTTTTTTGTTCTTGTTTTTTTTTCTATGGGGTTCTAGTTAATTGTACTTAATGTTTGCTAAAGGGCTTAGCAATTGTATTCCCACAAATAAGTCTCAAGGACGGAATTTGAATTCAGATATGTGATTTATAGTTAAGCTTGAAGGTAGATGATGAAAGGTTATGTCTTATATAATCCAATCTAGAGTATACAAATATCTGACTGTTGTCCGAGGTTATGAGGTAGACAGGATAACATAACTATATTACTTTAAGACTGTCAGGCGCAAGGCAGTTTATTGTGATATCCCACACCTATCTTACAGCTAGATTACGAGTTTGGCGTTATGATTGAAAAAGTAGCGTTATGGCCCATAACGCTGCTTTTTCCCTAACGCTGCTATTACAAGTCTTGTTGGTATAGCTGTACTGCACACCTTTTAGCCAGTCACGCAACGTCAGTACCGCACTTTTAAAAAAAAGGCTTTTTTCAATGGGACTCCCATAGCGCCGGTATTACGAGTTTGCCTGGGAGGCCAAAAAGTGAGCGGTACACCCTATAACCACAAGATCCGTACCGCCATCTAAAGTCAGTAGTTATGAGTTTTACGTTACAAAACTGTAGAATAAAACTCATAACTAAAGTGTTAAAAAGTACACTAACACCCATAAACTATTAACCCCTAAACCGAGGCCCTCCCGCATCGCAAACACTTTAATAAAGCTATTAACCCCTAATCTGCCGCTCTGGACATCGCCGCCACTATTAAAATGTATTAATCCCTATTCCGCCGCTCCCCGACATCGTCGCCACTATTATAAACATATTAACCCCTAAACCACTGTCCTCCCACATTGCAAACACTATTTAAATATTATTAACCCCTAATCTGCCGTCCGCCCACACCGCCGCTATAATAAACCTATTAACCCCTAAACCGCAAGCCCCCACAACAAAATATACTTAAATAAACTATTAACCCCTAAACCAAAAGCCCCCCAAAACGAAATATACTAAAATAAACTATTAACCCCTAATCCTAACGACCCCCTAACTTTATATTAAAATTACAATTTCCTTATTTTAAATTAAATGAAAACTTACCTGTCAAATTAAATAAATTAATTTTAAACTAACAATTAAACTAAGATAATTATTAAACTACAATTAAACTAACTACCAATTAAATTAAACTAAACTACACATTAAAAAATCCTTTAAACTAACAATTAAACTAAGATAATTATTAAACTACAATTAAACTAACTACCAATTAAATTAAACTAAACTACACATTAAAAAAAATCCTAACACTACTCTAAAAATTACAAAGTATCTAATTACAACCCCCCCCATAAATTATGAAAAATAAGAAACAAATTATCCAAAATAAAAAAGAATTACACCTAATCTAATAACTATTTACTAACTATTCTACCTAGTTAAAATAAATACAAACTAACCTGTGAAATAAAAATAAACCCTAAGCTAGATACAATGTAACTATTAGTTATATTGTAGCTAGCTTAGGTTTTATTTTCCAGGTAAGTATTTAGTTTTAAATAGGAATTATTTAGTTAATAATTGTAACTTTAATTTAGCTATATTTTAATTATGTTAAAGTTAGGGGGTGTTAGGGTTAGGGTTACATTAGGGTTAGTGTTAGGTTTAGGGGTTAATGGATTTAATTAGTGGTAGTGATGTGGGAGGCCAGAGGTTTAGGGTTTAATAACTTTAGTATAGTGGCGGCGACATCGGGAGCGGAAGATTAGGGGTTAATAACTGTATGTAGGTGGCGGTGATATCGTTGGCGGATTAGGGTTTAATAACTATGTAGGTGGCGGCGATATCGGGACGGCAGATTAGGGGTTAATAACTGTATGTATGTGGCGGCGATGTCGGGGGCAGCAGATTAGGGGTGTTTAGACTCGGAGTTTATGTTAGGGTGTTAGGTTTAAACTTAACTTTTTCTTTCCCCATAGACATAATGGGGCTGCGTTACGGATATTTTCATTTCGCGATCGCAGGTGCTTTTTTTGTGCCGGTTCTCCCCATTGATGTCTATGGGGGAAGCGTGCAAGAGCACGTAAATGGAGCGCTTGATTTCGGTGCGGTATGGAGCTCAACGCAACCATTTTGCCTGTTTTTTTAAAACTTGTAATATCAGCACTATAGGGAGGTGAAATAATGCTGCTTTTGTGGCGGTCGTTAAAATCCCTATAGCGCTCAAAACTCATAATCTAGCTGTTAGTATTGAAACCTTAAATATTCTGGCGAAGGGTATAGGGCCCATGCGGCGGATTAATATGTTAAAGAATAACCGTGGATCAATACCTAGGCTCTTGGTTGTAATTGGGACTGCTTAAAGATCATTTTGTGAATATCTATATACAGATAGTCCATTTTACTCGTACAAATATGCTCTGGTACTGCTCAGCAACTTAACCTCTCTGTTCTACACCCTTTAGATAGCCACATAGCAGGAGCATATCGTTTTCATAATCCCAACTAGAACTAGTAATTGTGTTACTACCACACATTCAGCAAAGAACCCACGACTAAAGATGATAACTTAATATTAGTTAAGGCTGTAGTTTTCCTCTATACTCTTACCCAAATAAGACCCCTGGTCCCCAAGTGCTAGCTCTGCCCCCCCTCTCCAGTGTTTACTTTGTGAACATAGGAAAATGTATCCTCCGACCTTTCCCAAACAACTATTAGACACAATTATTATGTCACAGAGGCAACGAATTATAAATGATCTCCCAGGTGATTTGATCATTTTAAGAATAAACATAGATTTTTTTTTCTCTTTCACTAACCAATATCCAAATCTAAAAACGATCTCTATGTAGCCTACACATCACCTATAACCATTTCTAGTATAATATAGTTTGCCTCTGCTGCTTTCAAATATATACCCCTTATTCCTGTCAATTTGATAATACTACTCCCACCTGCCAATGCCCTTAATGAACATGGCCCAAGAGTGGTCGTTAATTAATACTGGGAAATAGACAGATTCCAATCTAAAAGCAGTTCATTACTACATATATTGGTTACATATCTATAAATTGATGTGTTTATGAACTAGAGAACTATATCTTATTTCCATGATATACTATACAAGTAAAGTACTGTCGTATTTTTTGCTTCTATACTATGTAAGCTTAAAAAAATGACGCTGCATACCAAAACCCATGTATACAAGATGTACTATATTGACTGTTATGTAAGAATACTCTAATATGCTCAACCTTACATTTATTTGTATATTTTGTTACCTCAATAAAGATACAATTTAAAAAAAAAAAAGATTAACAGCATAAATGTAAATTCATCACTACTTATAGTGATGATTATTAGAGAATATGTAGTATTATTAAGTAATCTCTTCCAATATTACATACAGACCCTATTATTAAAGAAATAGTGGACAATGGTTGTGATTTTAATCACGAGAAGAGGAAAAACTCTGGCAAATTTCTGTCTCCTCCTGATTTGCCATCAAAATTTAAAAGTAGTTGGCTGGAAAAAAAACCTGGTTTCTTTAAGGGCAGACGTCCTATCTACAAGACATGTTTTCATGTCACAGAACTCCAGCAGTACAGGACAGGAACATGACATTACGTTCTTTATAAATTGTTCGACCACACGTGTGGTATATTTACTCACCTGTCAGATTTGTTTTAAACAATGCACAGGAAAAACTAAACGCATTTTAGGGACTTACACAATGCTGATGTCACAAAATGAACTATTCAGGGTATAGACCACGTTCCGGTGTGGAAGAGAGGAGGTGATAGAGAAAATAAACTTAACAGGCTAGAAATCTACTGGATGTTTAAATTAAAAACCAATAAGTCCTCAGGGACTAAATATGAGAAGGGATTTAGATTTATTTACATAAATTCTCTTTTCTTTTCTTTCCCTTCTATTTGTTACACATGGAACAGTGTTATTTATGTTTTTGATCTTAATATATATCACCTTCTTCACCTTCAATTTAATTCCTCTTATATCTCGTATAGCACATATTTTTGGTGATAATTCTATATTTTATATTTTGTCTCAGTGCAAAATCTCATTATGTTGCCTTCAACTAACAGCTTATCTGTTCATAATAAATAGAATTACGTATGAGATATAACAGTGAATGAGCATCTATAATCCCTCTTCTAATTAGCCATTATTGCTACAGCCATGGTAAAACAGTGTAATGAAGTCTTTCTAGATTCTTATAAGACTAAAAGTTATTACGTTATGAGATATGTAGAATATACTTTTTTAGACTAGACAGTGCTATGTTATTTATGTTTGTTTCTGTTTGGCTCTCTATCCTCCGTTTTGTATTCTATGTACTAATTGGCTCTTATAGCTTTAAGAGTATTTTGAATAAATAGAGGTGTGCACAGGTAAAAACTCATGCAGTGATCAAGTGCGAATGCACGAAATGCGTTTGCGGGTGTATCTGTTCACACACACTGTGATGTGATTTGTTCTATTGGATGCCGTACATCGGTTGTGTTTTTAATGGCTGAATAAACTTTTGGATTTTACGTTCTGGTTGTTGGGAGCTTATTTGGACTTGTGCGCTTCATATCCTGAGTATCTTATATGTGTATATATGTTGGAAAAATTTTGCCAATAGACTTGCTCAACACAGGGTTGCCTCAAACCTTCAATTTGTAAAAAGAGAAATATCTGTGAAGGGCAGTAAAGTGAGGTATGCCTGTATATGTGTTTATATGTGTAAATATTTATGTTCACACATACATACATATAAACACATATATAGAAATATATATACACTTTTGAACCCTTCCCAGTCAAATACCTGAAAACATGCATTATCATTTTTAAACAATTTTAATGTGTTTTTATGTTGTTGTTTTAAAAGAAATGCATGAAATTCCAATGTTTCTTATTTAGAAGACAATTGTTTCTTTCTTTTTAAATACACATGTAGATATTCATATAGGTATAGATATATATTTTGCAAAAAAAATACAAATATATTTGGTGTTTTGTCCTAATCCTAGTTGCAGGCCTGCAATTACTTTTTGTATTTTACATGTTTGTGCATGTTATCTACATGGTTTTTAAACTTTTGTCCAATAAAGTTTGTTTTTTTTAGAAAAAATTTACATTTATTTACATTTAAGAAATTTAAGATTTATATATATAAATCTTCTAAGTGAAGAACCTACCACACCTTTGGCTTTAGCGCAGTTGATCTAGCACGCCTTTGGGTTAGCATGAGAGCAATAAAAACAAAAAGCTTTTTTAGTGCGCTTCATAGAAGTCCATAGCGAGAGGGAGTTAGTGAGGTCGCCATATCTAACCTCCAGATGTTAGTGTTTTTTTAGATCCTTTCGCTTGCACACTACATTGTTACCTTATAATACCAGCGCTAACCTGGAAGCGCTATTGATTTATTTCGAGCGCAGTTAGCACTTACGAGCAATAACAATGTTTCTCTCCTCTTGTAATAAAGCCCTAGATGTTTTAAGGGGCAAATAATAAATCCGAAGAAGAGACTATGGGGCCGATTTAACAAAATCTGGCGGACATGATACGCTGCAGCGTATCATGTCCGCCAGACATCGCTGAATGCGGACAGCATACGCTGTCGGCATTCAGCATTGCACAAGCAGTTCTAGTGAACTGTTTGTGCAATGCTGCCCCTCTGCATATTCGCGGCCAATCGTCCGCTAGCTGGGGGTGTCAATCAACCCGATCGTATGTGATCGGGTTGATTGCTATACGCTGCTCAGAGGAGGCGTACAAGTTAAGGAGCAGCGGTCTTAAGATGGCTGCTTCTTAACTCCTGTTTCCAGCGAGCCTGAAGGCTCGCGCATAAACAGGACAAGTTGACCCCATTCGGGGCAGAGTAAATTGGCCCCTATACCTGTTGGTGGAGCATTTGGTGGATGGGATCAGTAAATATCTAATTCTCATATAACAAAATCTTATTTAGCAGTGTCAAGTGATATACAACTGAATTGTACATAAATACAGAAGCATTTCTCCAATACACACAGAGAGCTTTTACTATACACAGAGCATTTATGTCTCATGCTCCCTCACTCACAAAGCACACAATGAGGCCCATTTATCAAGCTCCGTATGGAGCGTGTGGGCCCGTGTTTCTGGCGAGTCTTCTAAAGACCGCTGCTCGATAACCCTGTCCGCCTGCTCTGAGCAGGCGGACAGTAATTGCCACAATTCAACCCAATCGAGTACGATCAAGTTGATTGACACCCCCCTGCTGGCGACCAATTGGCTGCGAGTCTGCAGGGGGCGGCATTGCACAAGTAGCTCTTGTGAGCTGCTGGTGCAATGCTGAATACAGAGAGCATATGGCTCTCCGCATTCAGTGAGGTCTTGTGGACCTGATCCGCACTGTCAGATCAGGTCCACAAGACCTTTGATAAATAGGCCTCATAGTATTCATAAGCAATGACCCATGAGCAAGAGATAATATTCACGCTCTGTGCATGCATCAGGTTTTAAAAAAAAAACTACAAAGGAATTACCACTTTAGCTCATTATCCTGGTCTATAACAGGTCACACTGGCCTACAACTGGTCACACTGGCATACAACTAGTCACACTGGCCTACAACTGATCACACTGGCATACAACTAGTCACACTGGCCTACAACTGGTCACACTGGCATACAACTAGTCACACTGGCCTACAACTGATCCCACTGGCATACAACTGGTCACACTGGCCTACAACTGATCATACTGGTCTATAACAGGTCACACTGGCTTACAACTGGTCACACTGGCATACAACTGGTCACACTGGCATACAACTGGTCACACTGGCATACAACTAGTCACACTGGCCTACAACTGATCACACTGGCCTATAGCTGGTCACACTGGCCTACAACTGATCATACTGGTCTATAACAGGTCACACTGGCCTACAACTGGTCACACTGGCATACAACTGGTCACACTGGCCTACAACTGGTCACACTGGCATACAACTAGTCACACTGGCCTACAACTGATCACACTGGCCTATAGCTGGTCACACTGGCCTACAACTGATCATACTGGTCTATAACAGGTCACACTGGCCTACAACTGGTCACACTGGCATACAACTGGTCACACTGGCCTACAACTGGTCACACTGGCATACAACTAGTCACACTGGCCTACAACTGATCACACTGGCCTATAGCTGGTCACACTGGCCTACAACTGATCATACTGGCCTACAACTGGTCACACTGGCAAACAGCTGGTCACACTGGCCAACAGCTGGTCACACTGGCCTATAGCTGGTCACACTAGCATCAGTACTGGAATATATTTAACACTGGAACAGTTTAAAAGAATAGGGGGAAAAAACCTACTCACTTCTACTAACAAGTTTCAGTATAAGACTTAAAATACCCTCCTGACCCCAAGTAGGAGAATAGATCTGTATTGTATATAACACATGGAGGAGACACAACGGCTCTCTGTTGGGTAACTTAGGAGTTTTACTATTAACTAGAGAAAGATTCTGCATTTTTTCACTTACTTGTTTCCAAAAAAGACCCAAATTATGTTAATATAATGGCTTTTGGCCAACACAAAATGAGGCATTTACAACTATAGGAAATGATGTCTCTGAAGCTCATGGGAAGAGTCACATACAGCTCATGGGAAGAGTCACATACAGCTCATGGGAAAAGTCACATACAGCTCATGGGAAGAGTCACATACAGCTCATGGGAACAGTCACATACAGCTCATGGGAAGAGTCACATACTGCTCATGGGAACAGTCACATACAGCTCATGGGAACAGTCACATACAGCTCATGGGAAGAGTCACATACAGCTCATGGGAAGAGTCACATACAGCTCATGAAAACAGTCACATACAGCTCATGGGAACAGTCACATACAGCTCATGGAAACAGTCACATACAGCTCATGGGAAGAGTCACATACAGCCCATGGGAACAGTCACATACAGCTCATGGGAAGAGTCACATACAGCTCATGGGAAGAGTCACATACAGCTCATGGGAAGAGTCACATACAGCTCATGGGAAGAGTCACATACAGCTCATGGGAAGAGTCACATACAGCTCATGAAAACAGTCACATACAGCTCATGGGAACAGTCACATACAGCTCATGGAAACAGTCACATACAGCTCATGGGAAGAGTCACATACAGCTCATGGGAAGAGTCACATACAGCTCATGGGAACAGTCACATACAGCTCATGGGAACAGTCACATACAGCTCATGGGAACAGTCACATACAGCTCATGGGAACAGTCACATACAGCTCATGGGAAGAGTCACATACAGCTCATGGGAAGAGTCACATACAGCTCATGGGAACAGTCACATACAGCTCATGGGAACAGTCACATACAGCCCATGGGAACAGTCACATACAGCTCATTGGAACAGTCACATACAGCTCATGGGAAGAGTCACATACAGCCCATGGAAAGAGACACATACAGCCCATGGGAACAGTCACATACAGCTCATGGGAACAGTCACATACAGCTCATGGGAACAGTCACATACAGCTCATGGGAACAGTCACATACAGCTCATGGGAACAGTCACATACAGCTCATGGGAAGAGTCACATACAGCTCATGGGAACAGTCACATACAGCTCATGGGAAGAGTCACATACAGCTCATGGGAAGAGTCACATACAGCTCATGGGAACAGTCACATACAGCTCATGGGAACAGTCACATACAGCTCATGGGAAGAGTCACATACAGCTCATGGGAAGAGTCACATACAGCTCATGGGAAGAGTCACATACAGCTCATGGGAAGAGTCACATACAGCTCATGGGAACAGTCAAATACAGCTCATGGGAAGAGTCACATACAGCTCATGGGAACAGTCACATACAGCTCATGGGAAGAGTCACATACAGCTCATGGAAACAGTCACATACAGCTCATGGGAACAGTCACATACAGCTCATGAGAAGAGTCACATACAGCTCATGGGAACAGTCACATACAGCTCATGGGAACAGTCACATACAGCTCATGGGAAGAGTCACATACAGCTCATGGGAACAGTCACATACAGCTCATGGGAACAGTCACATACAGCTCATGGGAAGAGTCACATACAGCTCATGGGAAGAGTCACATACAGCTCATGGGAACAGTCACATACAGCTCATGGGAAGAGTCACATACAGCTCATGGGAACAGTCACATACAGCTCATGAGAAGAGTCACATACAGCTCATGGGAACAGTCACATACAGCTCATGGGAACAGTCACATACAGCTCATGGGAAGAGTCACATACAGCTCATGGGAACAGTCACATACAGCTCATGGGAACAGTCACATACAGCTCATGGGAAGAGTTACATACAGCTCATGGAAACAGTCACATACAGCTCATGGGAACAGTCACATACAGCTCATGAGAAGAGTCACATACAGCTCATGGGAACAGTCACATACAGCTCATGGGAACAGTCACATACAGCTCATGGGAAGAGTCACATACAGCTCATGGGAACAGTCACATACAGCTCATGGGAACAGTCACATACAGCTCATGGGAACAGTCACATACAGCTCATGGGAAGAGTCACATACAGCCCATGGGAAGAGTCACATACAGCTCATGGGAACAGTCACATACAGCTCATGGGAAGAGTCACATACAGCTCATGGGAACAGTCACATACAGCTCATGGGAAGAGTCACATACAGCCCATGGGAAGAGTCACATACAGCTCATGGGAACAGTCACATACAGCTCATGGGAACAGTCACATACAGCTCATGGGAACAGTCACATACAGCTCATGGGAAGAGTCACATACAGCCCATGGGAAGAGTCACATACAGCTCATGGGAACAGTCACATACAGCTCATGGGAACAGTCACATACAGCTCATGGGAAGAGTCACATACAGCTCATGGGAACAGTCACATACAGCTCATGGGAACAGTCACATACAGCTCATGGGAACAGTCACATACAGCTCATGGGAACAGTCCCATACAGCTCATGGGAAGAGTCACATACAGCTCATGGGAACAGTCACATACAGCTCATGGGAACAGTCACATACAGTATCTTAAAAGGAGAGGGGAAGTGGGACAAGAAGGGGTTAAATAGCACTGTCACCTGAAGCCGGGGTATCCTGATACCGGCCAGGAATACAGGGGGGTGGTTGAACTGTGTTTCCTTCCTTTCTTTAGTGTGCTGCATTATCTGGTTATTAGGAGACTTAATCTGATATATTAGGACAATATTTATTACATTTTAATAAGTGAATAATAAAATTTAGTCTATTCATATAGTTGAATTACTTTTCAACAGCATTACAATACGAATTGGAATGAGTGCTATTTAACCCCTTCTTGCCCCACTTCCCCTCTCCTTTTAAGATACTACATATTAGTTAAGGGTCAGCACCAGGGATAACTAAATCCTTTTATTCCTACATATATTACTGTCACAGTGACAATTTATTTTGTTTCTTTAAAGAGTCACATACAGCTCATGGGAACAGTCACATACAGCTCATGGGAACAGTCACATACAGCTCATGGGAACATTCACATACAGCTCATAGGAAGAGTCACATACAGCTCATAGGAAGAGTCACATACAGCTCATGGGAACAGTCACATACAGCCCATGGGAACAGTCACATACAGCTCATGGGAAGAGTCACATACAGCTCATGGGAACAGTCACATACAGCACATGGGAACAGTCACATACAGCTCATGGAAACAGTCACATACAGCACATGGGAAGAGTCACATACAGCTCATGGGAACAATCACATACAGCTCATGGGAACAGTCACATACAGCTCATGGGAACAGTCACATACAGCTCATGGGAACAGTCACATACAGCTCATGGGAACAGTCACATACAGCTCATGGGAACAGTCACATACAGCTCATGGGAACAGTCACATACAGCCCATGGGAAGAGTCACATACAGCTCATGGGAACAGTCACATACAGCTCATGGGAACAGTCACATACAGCTCATGGGAACAGTCACATACAGCACATGGGAACAGTCACATACAGCTCATGGGAACAGTCACATACAGCTCATGGGAACAGTCACATACAGCACATGGGAACAGTCACATACAGCTCATGGGAACAGTCACATACAGCTCATGGGAACAGTCACATACAGCTCATGGGAACAGTCACATACAGCTCATGGGAACAGTCACATACAGCTCATGGGAACAGTCACATACAGCTCATGGGAACAGTCACATACAGCCCATGGGAAGAGTCACATACAGCTCATGGGAACAGTCACATACAGCTCATGGGAAGAGTCACATACAGCTCATGGGAACAGTCACATACAGCTCATGGGAACAGTCACATACAGCACATGGGAACAGTCACATACAGCTCATGGGAACAGTCACATACAGCTCATGGGAACAGTCACATACAGCACATGGGAACAGTCACATACAGCTCATGGGAACAGTCACATACAGCTCATGGGAACAGTCACATACAGCACATGGGAACAGTCACATAGCGCATTTTATATTTCTTACGTTTAAGTTAAAAAACGGTGGTGATAACGTAAAATGCGTTGCAATTGGTTATTTCTCCTGTTCAGATACAATATGAGTTTTATACACTCTCTATTTGATAATTATATTTAACCAAAGATTATTTTTACATTTCCCTAATTGTATTTGTATTGTTTGACCTGATTTACTGTATATTAATTACAAATATGAGTCCTCCTCTTATACGTTTCCCTGTTTACCCTTGTTTGTATTTACATAGATGATAAAAGGATACTTCAGCCTTTAGTAAAACTCAGTACCGCTATAGAGCACTGGGTATGGACACATTATATATATACCCATTCTTTGTTTTTTCCTGAGCATGTTTCTGAGTGACTATAAAAGCCAATATGTCCTTTAAGTAAAATAAATGAGCACCTTAATACAATAAATAATACTCTAGATACTAATTTTACTAGGACTTGATGGATGAAATGCCAACAGACTGATAAATTGTGAGCTTCACAGTTTGTATTTGATTCTATATCACAGGGTCAGAACAGAAGTTACACAGTGAGTCTGACAGTGGCTCTCACCCACAATAATGACCCCAAACAGGTTAATAAAAATATAACTAAAATATCCCTTTTAACCTACAAAACTGGCATTAAAATATGATCATATGAATTTTCACTGATTGGGCAATAAAATGTCTGTATTTTTACAAAATATTAATTTTAGAATTACACGGAATGATAGGAAGTTGTTAATTACACACAATGTGAACCAATATTAGTTATGTGAAAAAACTGAATTCGAACACAAAGGTCATCTTCAATATTAAAACAATAAACTGCCATGTTTCGCTCTCGCTTCAGATTTTTATAGTTTTTGCTCCCTAAAGGTCTCAACCGTACGCAAAACCCCTGAAACCCCTGTGATACCCTGGTATCTTAAAGTTCTTCATGTGTTTAACCAGATTTTCCTCTTATATTGTAAATGTAATTCTGACAGCTTAACTAATTGCAATTGTGTCTAGTCGAATGGCTAAGAAATAGAAGCGCACATGATGTCATAAGGTGTCGCTATCCTGCAGCGTGCTTATGCACAGACCCTAATGTCACATACATAATGCCAAGCAAGGGTTAAATGGTTTAATGGCCACCAAGGCACATTTTTCAGTAAGTCAGTGGTTAACGATCTTCTAAAGGAAATTGTAAGCAAATCAGGTGTTTCTATGTTAATGCTGGAATTCTAAAGAAGAGCCCTGTAGCTATATATCTGTGTTTTGTCAGTATTTGCATAAACTATTGGTTATTTGTGCGCTCGTCTATGAGACTTTATAGCTGAACAATACATTGTGAATAACACAGCCTGCACTTTGTAAATAAACATATTTATATACCATGTACAATAGCAAATCTCCTGCACAGAGATAGTGATAATCTTTATGTGACGTTACTCAATTACCTGGAGAAATAAGATGATTTATTTTTTCTTCATTTAGTGAAAGCTCATTTCTTTTTTGTTCATATATATATGTAATTACCCAGATATCTATGTGAAATTTCTGTCCATTAGTAATTATAGTTCTATTTCAATTAAAAGGGAATGAATTTTATAAATGCTGCATTCAATGACAATAATATATAAAGCTGGAAATTAACCCTATAAAACCAGAGTGCTCTGGCAACATGATCTATAGATGAAGCAAAATCTAATATATCAGATAGTAGCTCTTACTCTCACACTAACCTATTCTGTCTTCCTCTTACAGAATAGGTAACACTTCTAGACAGAACACCCAAACTTTGTTACTGTCTTTATTTATCTGCTCTTAGAACATTTTTACTCCTTATTGTTTAAAACAAATAAACCTACTCTTGCACTGTTATTTAGTTACTATTGTACTCTTATTTAATAACTATTGTACCCTTGCACTGTTATTTAGTTACTATTGTACTCTTGTACTGGTATTTAGTTACTATTGTACTCTTATTTAATAACTATTGTACTCTTGCACTGTTATTTAGTTACTATTGTACTCTTATTTAATAACTATTGTACTCTTGCACTGTTATTTAGTTACTATTATACTCGTATTTAATAACTATTGTACTCTTGCACTGTTATTTAGTTATTATTGTACTCTTATTTAATAACTATTGTACTCTTGCACTGTTATTTAGTTACTATTGTACTCTTATTTAATAACTATTGTACTCTTGCACTGTTATTTAGTTATTATTGTACTCTTGTACTGTTATTTAGTTATTATTGTACTCTTATTTAATAACTATTGTACCCTTGCACTGTTATTTAGTTATTATTGTACTCTTATTTAATAACTATTGTACTCTTGTACTGTTATTTAGTTACTATTGTACTCTTATTGAATAACTATTGTACTCTTGCACTGTTATTTAGTAACTATTGTACTCTTGCACTGTTATTTAGTTACTATTGTACTCTTATTTAATAACTATTGTACCCTTGCACTGTTATTTAGTTATTATTGTACTCTTATTTAATAACTATTGTACTCTTGTACTGTTATTTAGTTACTATTGTACTCTTATTGAATAACTATTGTACTTGTGCACTGTTATTTAGTAACTATTGTACTCTTGCACTGTTATTTAGTTATTATTGTACTCTTATTTAATAACTATTGTACTCTTGCACTGTTATTTAGTTATTATTGTACTCTTATTTAATAACTATTGTACTCTTGCACTGTTATTTAGTTATTATTGTACTCTTATTTAATAACTATTGTACTCTTGCACTGTTATTTAGTTACTATTGTACTCTTATTTAATAACTATTGTACTCTTGCACTGTTATTTAGTTACTATTGTACTCTTATTTAATAACTATTGTACTCTTGTACTGTTGTTTAGTTACTATTGTACTCTTGTACTCGTATTTAGTTACTAATTGTACTCTTGTACTGTTATTTAGTTACTATTATACTCTTATTTAATAACTATTGTACTCTTGCACTGTTATTTAGTTAATATTGCACTCTTATTTAATAACTATTGTACCCTTGCACTGTTATTTAGTTACTATTGTACTCTTATTTAATAACTATTGTACCCTTGCACTGTTATTTAGTTATTATTGTACTCTTATTTAATAACTATTGTACTCTTGCACTGTTATTTAGTTATTATTGTACTCTTATTTAATAACTATTGTACTCTTGCACTGTTATTTAGTTATTATTGTACTCTTATTTAATAACTATTGTACTCTTGCACTGTTATTTAGTTATTATTGTACTCTTATTTAATAACTATTGTACTCTTGCACTGTTATTTAGTTACTATTGTACTCTTATTTAATAACTATTGTACCCTTGTACTGATATTTAGTTACTATTGTACTCTTATTTAATAACTATTGTACCCTTGCACTGTTATTTAGTTACTATTGTACTCTTATTTAATAACTATTGTACTCTTGCACTGTTATTTAGTTACTATTGTACTCTTATTTAATAACTATTGTACTCTTGCACTGTTATTTAGTTATTATTGTACTCTTATTTAATAACTATTGTACTCTTGCACTGTTATTTAGTTATTATTGTACTCTTATTTAATAACTATTGTACTCTTGCACTGTTATTTAGTTATTATTGTACTCTTATTTAATAACTATTGTACTCTTGCACTGTTATTTAGTTACTATTGTACTCTTATTTAATAACTATTGTACTCTTGTACTGTTATTTAGTTACTATTGTACTCTTGTACTCGTATTTAGTTACTAATTGTACTCTTGTACTGTTATTTAATTACTAATTGTACTCTTATTTATTAACTATTGTACTCTTGTACTGTTACTTAGTTACTATTGTACTCTTGTACTGGTATTTAGTTACTATTGTACTCTTATTTAATAACTATTGTACTCTTGTACTGTTATTTAGTTACTACTGTACTCTTGTACTGGTATTTAGTTACTAATTGTACACTTGTACTGTTATTTAGTAACTATTGTACTCTTGTACTGTTATTTAGTTACTATTGTACTCTTATTTAATAACTATTGTACTCTTGTACTGTTATTTAGTTACTATTGTACTCTTATTTAATAACTATTGTACTCTTGTACTGTTATTTAGTTACTATTGTACTCTTATTTAATAACTATTGTACTCTTGTACTGTTATTTAGTTACTATTGTACTCTTATTTAATAACTATTGTACTCTTGTACTGTTATTTAGTTACTCTTGTACTCCTGTACTGTTATTTAGTTATTATTGTACTCTTGTACTGTCATTTAGTTACTAATTGTACTCTTGTACTGTTATTTAGTTACTATTGTACTCTTCTACTGGTATTTAGTTACAATTATACTCTTGTACTGTTATGTATGTTAATATTGTACTCTTGTATTGTTATTTGGTTACAAATTGTACTCGTGTACTGTTATTTAGTTACTAATTGTACTCCTGTACTGTTATTTAGTTACTAGTGTACTCTTGTATTGTTATTTGGTTACTAATTGTACTCTTGTACTGTTATTTAGTTATTAATTGTACTCCTGTACTGTTATTTAGTTATTATGGTACTCTTGTACTGGTATTTATATACTAATTATACTCTTGTACTGGTATTTAGTTACTAATTATACTCTTGTACTGTTATTTAGTTACTACTGTACTCTTGTACTGTTATTATGTTACTATTGTACTCTTGTACTGTTATTACGTTACTAATTGTACTCTTGTACTGTTATTTAGTTACTAATTGTACTCTTGTACTGTTTAGTTACTAATTGTACTCTTGTACTGTTATTTAGTTACTATTGTACTCTTGTACTGTTATTTAGTTACTAATTGTACTCTTGTACTGTTATTTAGTTACTAATTGTACTCTTATACGGTTATTTAGTTATTACTGTACTCATGTACTGTTATTTAGTTACTATTTTACACTTGTACTTTTATTTAGTTATTATTGTACTCTTGTACTGTTATTTAGTTACTAATTGTACTGTTAGTTACTATTGTACTGTTATTTAGTTACTACTGTACTATTGTGCTGTTATTTAGTTACTAATTGTACTCTTGTACTGTTATTTAGTTACTAATTGTACCTGTACTGTTATTTAGTTACTATTGTACGCTTGTACTGTTATTATGTTACTATTGTACTCTTGTACTGTTATTACGTTACTAATTGTACTCTTGTACTGTTATTTAGTTACTTATTGTACTCTTGTACTGTTTAGTTACTAATTGTACTCTTGTACTGTTATTTAGTTACTATTGTCCTCTTGTACTGTTATTTAGTTACTAATTGTACTCTTGTACTGTTATTTAGTTACTAATTGTACTCTTGTACTGTTTAGTTACTAATTGTACTCTTGTACTGTTATTTAGTTACTATTGTACTCTTGTACTGTTATTTAGTTACTAATTGTACTCTTGTACTGTTATTTAGTTACTAATTGTACTCATGTACTGTTATTTAGTTACTATTGTGCTCTTGTACTATTATTTAGTTACTAATTGTACTCTTGTACGGTTATTTAGTTATTATTGTACTCTTGTACTGTTATTTAGTTACTATTTTACACTTGTACTTTTATTTAGTTATTATTGTACTCTTGTACTGTTATTTAGTTACTAATTGTACTGTTATTTAGTTACTATTGTACTGTTATTTAGTTACTACTGTACTATTGTGCTGTTATTTAGTTACTAATTGTACTCTTGTACTGTTATTTAGTTACCAATTGTACCTGTACTGTTATTTAGTTATTATTGTACACTTGTACTGTTAGTTATTATTGTACTCTTGTACAGTTATTTAGTTACTTTTGTACTCTTGTACTGTTATTTAGTTACTAATTGTACTCTTGTACTGTTATTTAGTAACTATTATACTCCTTTACTGTTATTTAGTTACTACTGTACTCTTTTACTGTTAGTTACTATTATACTCTTGTACTGTTATTTAGTTACTAATTGTACTCTTGTACTGTTATTTAGTTACTATTGTACTCTTGTACTGTTATTTAGTTACTGCTGTACTCTTGTACTATTTAGTTACTATTGTACTCTTGTACTGTTATTTAGTTACTAATTGTACTCTTGTACTGTTATTTAGTTACTAATTGTACTCCTGTACTGTTATTTAGTTACTACTGTACTCTTGTACTATTATTTAGTTACTAATTGTACTATTGTACTGTTATTTAGTTACTATTTTACTGTTACTTAGTTACTATTGTACTGTTATTTAGTTACTACTGTACTATTTTACTGTTATTTAGTTACTAATTGTACTATTGTACTGTTATTTAGTTACTATTGTACTGTTATTTAGTTTCTATTGTACTTTTGTACTGTTATTTAGTTACTAATTGTACTCTTCTACTGTCATTTAGTTACTAATTGTATTCTTGCACTGTTATTTAGTTACTATTGTACTCTTGTACTGTTATTTAGTTACTAATTGTACTCTTGTACTGTTATTTAGTTACTAATTGTACTCCTGTACTGTTATTTAGTTACTTATTGTACTCTTATACTGTTATTTAGCTACTAATTCTACTATTCTACTGTCATTTAGTTACTATTGTACTCTTGTACTGTTATTTAGTTACTACTGTACTCTTGTACTATTATTTAGTTACTACTGTACTCTTGTACTCTTATTTAGTTACTACTGTACTCTTGTACTGTTATTTAGTTACTAATTGTACTATTGTACTGTTATTTAGTTACTATTGTACTGTTATTTAGTTACTATTGTACTATTGTACTGTTATTTAGTTACTACTGTACTATTTTACTGTTATTTAGTTACTAATTGTACTCTTGTACTGTTATTTAGTTACTATTGTACTGTTATTTAGTTTCTATTGTACTTTTGTACTGTTATTCAGTTACTAATTGTACTCTTGTACTGTTATTTAGTTACTAATTGTACTCTTGTACTGTTATTTAGTTACTAATTGTACTCCTGTACTGTTATTTAGTTACTTATTGTACTCTTATACTGTTATTTAGCTACTAATTCTACTATTCTACTGTTATTTAGTTACTATTGTACTCTTGTACTGTTATTTAGTTACTACTGTAGTCTTGTACTATTATTTAGTTACTACTGTACACTTGTACTATTATTTAGTTACTACTGTACTCTTGTACTGTTATTTAGTTACTAATTGTACTATTGTACTGTTATTTAGTTACTATTGTACTATTGTACTGTTATTTAGTTACTACTGTACTATTTTACTGTTATTTAGTTACTAATTGTACTGTTGTATTGTTATTTAGTTACTATTGTACTCTTGTACTGTTATTTAGTTACTATTGTACTCTTGTACTGTTATTTAGTTACTAATTCTACTCTTGTACTGTTATTTAGTTACTATTGTACTCTTGTACTGTAATTTAGTTTCTAATTGTACTGTTATTTAGTTACTAATTGTACTCTTGTACTGTCATTTAGTTACTAATTGTATTCTTGCACTGTTATTTAGTTACTATTGTACTCTTGTACTGTTATTTAGTTACTAATTGAACTCCTGTACTGTTATTTAGTTACTTATTGTACTCTTGTACTGTTATTTAGTTACTATTGTACTCTTGTACTGTTATTTAGTTACTTATTGTACTCTTGTAATGTTATTTAGTTACTAATTGAACTCCTGTACTGTTATTTAGTTACTATTGTACTCTTGTACTGTTATTTAGTTATTATTGTACTCCTGTATTTATTATTATTATTATTATTATCAGGTTTTTGTAGAGCGCCAACAGGTTCCGCAGCGCTATGAACATGGGTGGTATATAAAAAATGATTACAGTGATCAAATGGGGAGAGAGGGTCCTGCCGAGAGTTGCACTGTTGTAGTCGGCTCTTTTGAAGGTGAACTACAAACAGCTGGGCTCATAGGCTATGGGGTTTTAGGGGATAGCAGTGGAGATAGGAAGGTTAGTGTAGGTTGTAAGCGTCGCTGAATAGTAAAGTCTTCAGGGAGCACTTGAAGCTTTTAAACTAGGGGAGATTCTTGTGGAGCGAGGCAGAGAGTTCCATAAGATGGGAGCCAGTCTGGAGAAATCTTGTAAATGGGAATGTGAGGAGGTAATAAGAGAGGAGGAGAGTAGGAGATCATGAGCGGAGCGAAGGGGACGGGAGGGAGAATATCTGGAGACAAGGTCTGAGATGTAGGGGGGAGCAGTGCAATTGAGGGCTTTGTGTGTGAGAGTGAGAATTTTGTGTTTAATCCTGGAAGCAAGAGGAAGCCAGTGAATGGATTGGCAGAGAGGTGCAGCAGATGAAAAGCGATGTGTAAGGAAGATGAGCCTGGCAGAGGTATTCATAATGGATTGTAAAGGAGCTATGCGGCAGCTAGGGAGACCAGAGAGGATAGAGTTGCAGTAGTCGAGGCGGGAAAGGATGAGAGAGTGAATTAAAATCTTTGTTGTGTCTTGTGTAAGGAAATGTCTAATTTTAGAGATGTTTTTAAGGTGGAAGCGGCAGGCTTTAGCCAAGGACTGAATGTGAGGAGTGAAAGAAAGATCTGAGTCAAGTGTGACCCCAAAACATCAGGCATGTGAGGTTGGGGTAATGATGGAGTTGTCAACAGTTATAGAGACATGGGGGGTGGAGATTTTGGAAGAAGGGGGGAAAATAAGGAGCTCAGTTTTGGAGAGATTTAGCTTCAGGTAGTGAGAGGACATCCAAGATGGGATATGAGAGAGACAGTTAGTGACACGGGTTAGCAAGGAAGGAGATAGTTCTGGTGCAGAGAGGTAGATTTGGGTATCATCGGCATACAAATGATAATGAAACCCATGGGACTTTATTAAGGAACCTAGTGAGGACGTGTAGATTGAGAAGAGAGGGGGACCGAGGACAGAGCCTTGCGGTACCTAACCCCAACAGGAAGAGGTAATGGGGCAGAGGATACCCCAGAGAAGGCTACACTAAAGGTACGGTTAGACAGATAGGAAGAGACCTGTTATCCCCCAAGGCAGAACATACAGTGATCTGAGATCGTCGCAGAAAATGCAGCATGTCTGCAGAAAGAACAGGGACTGTTAGCACTTTAACTTTTCAGTGCTGCTCCACATTAGGCTGTTCTTTTTAAACAGAGCTGTTCTCTGGCTGCATTGTATAAGTTTTCCTTAACACAGTGCATCCAAAGCAAAGTGCTGTTTGAAGAAAACACTCAAATATGCAGTAGTGCATTGATTGTTATCTGGCTCTGAAGAGATTTTTGCAAGCTTGTTCCCTAGCCTTTCGCAGTCTGCAAAGCTGTTTTCTCTGAATGTGAGATGTTCATATGAGCAATGTACATTTTTTATTACTACATTTCTATGTTAGACTAAGAATAAAGGAAACAAATTAATTCAAGCGACATTTTACAATTATTTTTTTTGTCTGCAGCTAATTTGCAATGCAATTTTCAACTACTACACTAGATTATGAAACTTGAAATATTGCTTTATTCTCCAGTTAACCAACACATTACAATTGATCTGGTGATTTATTGTAAATGACAAATTTAATATTTTATTTAAAAATGACCTACAGAAAAAGTTTCACAAAAAAAATCTCATCGCAGAAAGTGAAAAAAAAGTTCTGCCTCAAGGTTAGTTACTAATTGCACTCTTGTACTGTTATTTAGTTACTACTGTACTCTTGTATTGTTATTTAGTTACTATTGTACTATTGTACTGTTATTTAGTTACTACTGTACTCTTGTATTGTTATTTAGTTACTATTGTACTATTGTACTGTTATTTAGTTACTACGGTACTCTTGTACTGTTATTTAGTTACTAATTGTACTCTTGTACTGTTATTTAGTTACTACGGTACTCTTGTACTGTTATTTAGTTACTACTGTACTATTGCACTGTTATTTAGTTACTACTGTACTATTGTACTGTTATTTACTTACTAATTGTACTCTTGTACTGTTATTTAGTTACTACGGTACTATTGTACTGTTATTTAGTTACTAATTGTACTCTTGTACTGTTATTTAGTTACTACGGTACTATTGTACTATTATTTAGTTACTACGGTACTATTGTACTGTTATTTAGTTACTACGGTACTCTTGTACTGTTATTTAGTTACTAATTGTACTCTTGTACTGTTATTTAGTTACTACGGTACTATTGCACTGTTATTTAGTTACTACTGTACTATTGTACTGTTATTTAGTTACTAATTGCACTCTTGTACTGTTATTTAGTTACTACTGTACTCTTGTATTGTTATTTAGTTACTACTGTACTCTTATACTGTTATTTAGTTACTACTGTACTCTTGTATTGTTATTTAGTTACTACTGTACTATTGCACTGTTATTTAGTTACTACTGTACTATTGTACTGTTATTTAGTTACTAATTGTACTCTTGTATTGTTATTTAGTTACTACGGTACTCTTGTACTGTTATTTAGTTACTAATTGTACTCTTGTACTGTTATTTAGTTACTACGGTACTATTGCACTGTTATTTAGTTACTACTGTACTATTGTACTGTTATTTAGTTACTAATTGTACTCTTGTACTGTTATTTAGTTACTACGGTACTCTTGTACTGTTATTTAGTTACTACTGTACTATTGCACTGTTATTTAGTTACTGCTGTACTCTTGTACTAGTTAGTTACTATTGTACTCTTGTACTGTTATTTAGTTACTAGTGTACTCTTGTGCTGTTATTTAGTTACCAATTGTACTCTTGTACTGTTATTTAGTTACTACTGTACTCTTGTACTGTTATTTAGTTACTACTGTACTATTGTACTGTTATTTAGTTACTACGGTACTCTTGTACTGTTATTTAGTTACTAATTGTACTCTTGTACTGTTATTTAGTTACTACGGTACTCTTGTACTGTTATTTAGTTACTACTGTACTATTGCACTGTTATTTAGTTACTACTGTACTATTGTACTGTTATTTAGTTACTAATTGTACTCTTGTACTGTTATTTAGTTACTACGGTACTCTTGTACTGTTATTTAGTTACTACTGTACTCTTGTACTGTTATTTAGTTACTACGGTACTCTTGTACTGTTATTTAGTTACTACTGTACTATTGTGCTGTTATTTAGTTACTAATTGTACTCTTGTACTGTTATTTAGTTACTAATTGTACTCTTGTACTGTTATTTAGTTACTAATTGTACTATTGCACTGTTATTTAGTTACTACTGTACTATTGTACTGTTACTTAGTTACTATTGTACTCTTGTACTGTTATTTAGTTACTATTGTACTCTTGTACTGTTAGTTACTAAGGTACTCTTGTACTGTTATTTAGTTACTACTGTACTCTTGTACTGTTATTTAGTTACTACTGTACTATTGTACTGTTATTTAGTTACTACTGTACTCTTGTACTGTTATTTAGTTACTACTGTACTCTTGTACTGTTATTTAGTTACTAATTGTACTCCTGTACTGTTATTTAGTTACTATTGTACTCTTATACTGTTATTTAGTTACTAATTGTACTCTTGTACTGTTATTTAGTTACTATTGTACTCTTGTACTGTTATTTAGTTACTAATTGTACTCTTGTACTCTTATTTAGTTACTATTCTACTCTTGTACTGGTATTTAGTTACTACTGTACTCTTGCACTGTTAATTAGTTACTAATTGTACTCTTGTACTGTTATTTAGTTACTATTGTACTCTTGTGCTGTTATTTATTTACCAATTGTACTCTTGTACTGTTATTTAGTTACTAATTGTACTTCTGTAGTTATTTAGTTACTAATTGTACTCTTGTACTCTTATTTAGTTACTAATTGTACTCTTGTACTCTTATTTAGTTAATATTGTATTTTGTTAAAGCACGCACGCACACATATTACATACTGTATATATTTATATATTTATTTATTTTTAAAGCGCACATATAAAAACACAAAAACAAACACACCTGAACACATACTTGCACAAATATAAACCAAATCCCACACCCAAATAAAATATTAGAAATAAAATAATGTGCACCAACAGAAAATTGAGAAATACAAGAAGTGCAAACATAAAATAATGTACATTAAAACGTTCCTTTTGTGAAAGAAATCAAACAAATTCCCATTTTTCTCGGAGGGGACATTACACCAAGCCCTAAAGAGCAGTGAGCTTTTTGCTAATACAAGTTACATTGTCACTGCAGCTATTTTTACATACAATTAATATATTTATGTATTAATAATAAGCTCTGATTCTCTTATCTACAAAGCTGGTAAAGATATTAAACCTGTTATTTCTGTGCACGCTCCTACAATAGAGATAGCTTGAGGCCTATGTAAGTATTCCGCACACATTCAAGTGACGTCCCTTTATATATAACGCCCCTGTGTTATACTAACCTGTTTCCATGATGTGTAAATGAACCACAGACCCTCCGGTTATATGGCCGAATAGGACCTCACCCTGGATCTTGCAGACAGTGCAGCAGGTAATGAGACAGATGGGAATATGTTTTCATATCTTTCAGTGCAGAGGTGGAGAGAAAGGGACATTTTCCCATCTTGTAATTCATCCAAAGTGACTTTTTTCTCTTATTTGTTTACATGCAAATACTCTTGTGCTTGTGTGTCTATGTGATTTGCATTGTCAGTGCAGGCTATGATCCTTCTCCTATGTGCTGTCTTCATGTCATGGAAGAAAAGCCTTATGTTTATTTATAGAATCGTCTTAAAGGGTATTTCTAGTAAAAACATAATAATTTGTTGTGTTTTGTCTGCTGTCCTTCACTAGCTATAGGTGAGATGACTGATTTACTGCCAGCCAACAGCTGCTATAAAGACAAAACCATCTGGCAGTTTATAGTCGTGGGATTTTCAATTCTCACTCAGAAAATTACGGCAGACGAAGGTCGTTTATGGCTGACATTAAAGCCTATGAGATGCAAAAAAACTTTTTTGCACACAGTTTACATTGAACCTATTAACAGTTTTCGGCTTTTCCAATGTAGTCACTAAAGAACTCGCCCTTATGCCTCACTCTCCTGGATGTAAAGTTTTAAATGCTCTTTAGACACATAAAAAACATGTAAAACACACAAATATAAAAAAAATTATAAAAAATAACTAAAAAAAAGTTTACTATAACATTTTACATAAGGTACCTATGAATATGGCTATTGTTTTAAACACTGAAATATTATCTATTAAACTAATAATTCATAATTATATATATATATATATATATATATATGTATATTGTTTATGTTTTTAAAGAAACATTTATTAACTAAACATAGAAGCAGGATATAGATGTAAATTATTAGTTTAGCAAATGCCTCTATTGCAGCTGAGTTGATCACAGGTGAAGGTTGCCAGGTGTCCAGTATTTGAGCAGGCTGTCCAGTAAAATCTTCACAAAAATACTGGACACTCATATCCAGTTTTTTTTAAAGTGCCTGAAAAATATAAAGGCCTCCTACACCCCAACGCATTCCAAAATATGGAGCAGAAAGAAGTGATTGTCAGTCAAGGGGGTCAAATCTCTTCTGTTTTTAGGCATGTTAATGGCAGTCAAGGTGTAAAATCACTGCCCAGTTGTGAAAAAGGCTCAAGAGTAAGGGCTAAGGTAAAACTTACGGGGGCATTGTGTGACCTTACCTACCATCATAACCAATCACTGACAGTGTGGATGAAGACTGGGAGCCCAAGGAGAAGGTGGTAAACACGAAAAAATTAATGCTAAGTAACATATCCGAGACACTAATTTTCTTCTAAATATCACAATGCAGCTGGTTAAGGGAGGGTTATAATTAACACTTCATATGATTGTCATGTAGCTGTAAGCCTATAGCCAATAACACTATATAACATTATCATACAGCTGTAAGTCTATAGCCAATAACACTATATAACATTATCATACAGCTGTAAGTCTATAGCCAATAACACTATATAACATTGTCATACAGCTGTAAGCCTATAGCCAATAACACTATATAACATTATCATACAGCTGTAAGCCTATAGCCAATAACACTATATAACATTATCATACAGCTGTAAGCCTATAGCTAATAACACTATATAACATTATCATACAGCTGTAAGCCTATAGCCAATAACACTATATAACATTATCATGTAGCTGTAAGCCTATAGCCAATAACACTATATAACATTATCATACAGCTGTAAGTCTATAGCTAATAACACTATATAACATTATCATGTAGCTGTAAGTCTATAGCCAATAACACTATATAACATTATCATACAGCTGTAAGCCTATAGCCAATAACACTATATAACATTATCATACAGCTGTAAGCCTATAGCCAATAGCACTATATAACATTGTCATACAGCTGTAAGCCTATAGCCAATAACACTATATAACTCTATCATACAGCTGTAAGCCTATAGCCAATAACACTATATAACATTATCATACAGCTGTAAGCCTATAGCCAATAACACTATATAACATTATCATACAGCTGTAAGTCTATAGCCAATAACACTATATAACATTATCATGTAGCTGTAAGCGTATAACCAATAACACTATATAACATTATCATACAGCTGTAAGCCTATAGCCAATAACACTATATAACATTATCATACAGCTGTAAGCCTATAGCCAATAACACTATATAACATTATCATGTAGCTGTAAGCCTATAGCCAATAACACTATATAACATTATCATACAGCTGTAAGCCTATAGCCAATAACACTATATAACATTATCATACAGCTGTAAGCCTATAGCCAATAACACTATATAACATTATCATACAGCTGTAAGCCTATAGCCAATAACACTATATAACATTATCATACAGCTGTAAGTCTATAGCCAATAACACTATATAACATTATCATGTAGCTGTAAGCGTATAACCAATAACACTATATAACATTATCATACAGCTGTAAGCCTATAGCCAATAACACTATATAACATTATCATACAGCTGTAAGCCTATAGCCAATAACACTATATAACATTATCATGTAGCTGTAAGCCTATAGCCAATAACACTATATAACATTATCATACAGCTGTAAGCCTATAGCCAATAACACTATATAACATTATCATGTAGCTGTAAGCCTATAGCCAATAACACTATATAACATTATCATACAGCTGTAAGCCTATAGCCAATAACACTATATAACATTATCATACAGCTGTAAGCCTATAGCCAATAACACTATATAACATTATCATACAGCTGTAAGCCTATAGCCAATAACACTATATAACATTATCATACAGCTGTAAGTCTATAGCCAATAACACTATATAACATTATCATACAGCTGTAAGTCTATAGCCAATAACACTATATAACATTATCATACAGCTGTAAGTCTATAGCCAATAACACTATATAACATTATCATACAGCTGTAAGCCTATAGCCAATAACACTATATAACATTATCATACAGCTGTAAGCCTATAGCCAATAACACTATATAACATTATCATACAGCTGTAAGTCTATAGCCAATAACACTATATAACATTATCATACAGCTGTAAGCCTATAGCCAATAACACTATATAACATTATCATACAGCTGTAAGCCTATAGCCAATAACACTATATAACATTATCATACAGCTGTAAGCCTATAGCCAATAACACTATATAACATTATCATACAGCTGTAAGCCTATAGCCAATAACACTATATAACATTATCATACAGCTGTAAGTCTATAGCCAATAACACTATATAACATTATCATACAGCTGTAAGCCTATAGCCAATAACACTATATAACATTATCATACAGCTGTAAGCCTATAGCCAATAACACTATATAACATTATCATACAGCTGTAAGCCTATAGCCAATAACACTATATAACATTATCATACAGCTGTAAGCCTATAGCCAATAACACTATATAACATTATCATACAGCTGTAAGCCTATAGTCAATAACACTATATAACATTATCATACAGCTGTAAGCCTATAGCCAATAACACTACATAACATTATCATACAGCTGTAAGCCTATAGCCAATAACACTATATAACATTATCATACAGCTGTAAGCCTATAGCCAATAACACTATATAACATTATCATGTAGCTGTAAGTCTATAGCCAATAACACTATATAACATTATCATACAGCTGTAAGCCTATAGCCAATAACACTATATAACATTATCATACAGCTGTAAGCCTATAGCTAATAACACTATATAACATTATCATACAGCTGTAAGCCTATAGCCAATAACACTATATAACATTATCATACAGCTGTAAGCCTATAGCCAATAACACTATATAACATTATCATACAGCTGTAAGCCTATAGCCAATAACACTATATAACATTATCATGTAGCTGTAAGTCTATAGCCAATAACACTATATAACATTATCATACAGCTGTAAGCCTATAGCCAATAACACTATATAACATTATCATACAGCTGTAAGCCTATAGCCAATAACACTATATAACATTATCATACAGCTGTAAGTCTATAGATAATAACACTATATAACATTATCATACAGCTGTAAGTCTATAGCTAATAACACTATATAACATTATCATACAGCTGTAAGCCTATAGCTAATAACACTATATAACATTATCATACAGCTGTAAGCCTATAGCCAATAACACTATATAACATTATCATACAGCTGTAAGCCTATAGCCAATAACACTATATAACATTATCATACAGCTGTAAGTCTATAGCCAATAACACTATATAACATTATCATACAGCTGTAAGCCTATAGCCAATAACACTATATAACATTATCATACAGCTGTAAGCCTATAGCCAATAACACTATATAACATTATCATACAGCTATAAGCCTATAGCTAATAACACTATATAACATTATCATACAGCTGTAAGCCTATAGCCAATAACACTATATAACATTATCATGTAGCTGTAAGCCTATAGCCAATAACACTATGTAACATTATCATACAGCTGTAAGTCTATAGCCAATAACACTATATAACATTATCATACAGCTGTAAGCCTATAGCCATTAACACTATATAACATTATCATACAGCTGTAAGTCTATAGCCAATAACACTATATAACATTATCATACAGCTGTAAGCCTATAGCCAATAACACTATATAACATTATCATACAGCTGTAAGCCTATAGCCAATAACACTATATAACATTATCATACAACTGTAAGCCTATAGCCAATAACACTATATAACATTATCATGTAGCTGTAAGCCTATAGCCAATAACACTATATAGCATTATCATGTAGCTGTAAGCCTATAGCCAATAACACTATATAACATTATCATACAGCTGTAAGCCTATAGCCAATAACACTATATAACATTATCATGTAGCTGTAAGCCTATAGCCAATAACACTATATAGCATTATCATGTAGCTGTAAGCCTATAGCCAATAACACTATATAATATTATCATACAGCTGTAAGCCTATAGCCAATAACACTATATAACATTATCATACAGCTGTAAGCCTATAGCCAATAACACTATATAACATTGTCATACAGCTGTAAGCCTATAGCCAATAACACTATATAACATTATCATACAGCTGTAAGCCTATAGCTAATAACACTATATAACATTATCATACAGCTGTAAGCCTATAGCCAATAACACTATATAACATTATCATACAGCTGTAAGCCTATAGCCAATAACACTATATAACATTATCATGTAGCTGTAAGCCTATAGCCAATAACACTATATAGCATTATCATGTAGCTGTAAGCCTATAGCCAATAACACTATATAACATTATCATACAGCTGTAAGCCTATAGCCAATAACACTATATAACATTATCATGTAGCTGTAAGCCTATAGCCAATAACACTATATAACATTATCATACAGCTGTAAGCCTATAGCCAATAACACTATATAACATTATCATGTAGCTGTAAGCCTATAGCCAATAACACTATATAACATTATCATGTAGCTGTAAGTCTATAGCCAATAACACTATATAACATTATCATACAGCTGTAAGCCTATAGCTAATAACACTATATAACATTATCATACAGCTGTAAGTCTATAGCCAATAACACTATATAACATTATCATACAGCTGTAAGCCTATAGCCAATAACACTATATAACATTATCATACAGCTGTAAGCCTATAGCCAATAACACTATATAACATTATCATGTAGCTGTAATCCTATAGCCAATAACACTATATAACATTATCATACAGCTGTAAGTCTATAGCCAATAACACTACATAACATTATCATACAGCTGTAAGCCTATAGCCAATAACACTATATAACATTATCATGTAGCTGTAATCCTATAGCCAATAACACTATATAACATTATCATACAGCTGTAAGCCTATAGCCAATAACACTATATAACATTATCATGTAGCTGTAATCCTATAGCCAATAACACTATATAACATTATCATACAGCTGTAAGCCTATAGCCAATAACACTATATAACATTATCATACAGCTGTAAGCCTATAGCCAATAACACTATATAACATTATCATACAGCTGTAAGTCTATAGCCAATAACACTATATAACATTATCATACAGCTGTAAGTCTATAGCCAATAACACTATATAACATTATCATGTAGCTGTAAGCCTATAGCCAATAACACTATATAACATTATCATACAGCTGTAAGCCTATAGCCAATAACACTATATAACATTATCATACAACTGTAAGCCTATAGCTAATAACACTATATAACATTATCATACAGCTGTAAGTCTATAGCCAATAACACTATATAACATAATCATACAGCTGTAAGCCTATAGCCAATAACACTATATAACATTATCATACAGCTGTAAGCCTATAGCCAATAACACTATATAACATTATCATACAGCTGTAAGTCTATAGCCAATAACACTATATAACATTATCATGTAGCTGTAAGCCTATAGCCAATAACACTATATAACATTATCATACAGCTGTAAGCCTATAGCTAATAACACTATATAACATTATCATACAGCTGTAAGCCTATAGCCAATAACACTATATAACATTATCATACAGCTGTAAGCCTATAGCCAATAACACTATATAACATTATCATACAGCTGTAAGCCTATAGCCAATAACACTATATAACATTATCATACAGCTGTAAGCCTATAGCCAATAACACTATATAACATTATCATACAGCTGTAAGCCTATAGCCAATAACACTATATAACATTATCATACAGCTGTAAGCCTATAGCTAATAACACTATATAACATTATCATACAGCTGTAAGCCTATAGCCAATAATACTATATAACATTATCATACAGCTGTAAGCCTATAGCTAATAACACTATATAACATTATAATACAGCTGTAAGCCTATAGCCAATAACACTATATACCATTATCATACAGCTGTAAGCCTATAGCCAATAACACTATATAACATTATCATACAGCTGTAAGCCTATAGCTAATAACACTATATAACATTATCATACAGCTGTAAGTCTATAGATAATAACACTATATAACATTATCATACAGCTGTAAGTCTATAGCCAATAACACTATATAACATTATCATGCAGCTGTAAGCCTATAGCCAATAACACTATATAACATTATCATACAGCTGTAAGTCTATAGCCAATAACACTATATAACATTATCATACAGCTGTAAGCCTATAGCCAATAACACTATATAACATTATCATACAACTGTAAGCCTATAGCCAATAACACTATATAACATTATCATACAGCTGTAAGTCTATAGCCAATAACACTATATAATATTATCATACAGCTGTAAGCCTATAGCCAATAACACTATATAACATTATCATACAGCTGTAAGCCTATAGCCAATAAAACTATATAACATTATCATGTAGCTGTAAGCCTATAGCCAATAACACTATATAACATTATCATACAGCTGTAAGTCTATAGCCAATAACACTATATAACATTATCATACAGCTGTAAGCCTATAGCCAATAACACTATATAACATTATCATACAACTGTAAGCCTATAGCTAATAACACTATATAACATTATCATACAGCTGTAAGTCTATAGCCAATAACACTATATAACATTATCATATAGCTGTAAGCCTATAGCCAATAACACTATATAACATTATCATACAGCTGTAAGCCTATAGCCAATAACACTATATAACATTATCATACAGCTGTAAGCCTATAGCCAATAACACTATATAACATTATCATACAGCTGTAAGCCTATAGCCAATAACACTATATAACATTATCATACAGCTGTAAGCCTATAGCCAATAACACTATATAACATTATCATACAGCTGTAAGCCTATAGCTAATAACACTATATAACATTATCATACAGCTGTAAGCCTATAGCCAATAACACTATATAACATTGTCATACAGCTGTAAGTCTATAGCCAATAACACTATATAACATTATCATTACAGCTGTAAGTCTATAGCCAATAACACTATATAACATTATCAAACAGCTGTAAGTCTATAGCTAATAACACTATATAACATTATCATACAGCTGTAAGCCTATAGCTAATAACACTATATAACATTATCATACAGCTGTAAGCCTATAGCCAATAACACTATATAACATTATCATACAGCTGTAAGCCTATAAGCCAATAACACTATATAACATTATCATGTAGCTGTAAGCCTATAGCCAATAACACTATATAACATTATCATACAGCTGTAAGCCTATAGCCAATAACACTATATAACATTATCATACAGCTGTAAGTCTATAGCCAATAACACTATATAACATTATCATACAGCTGTAAGCCTATAGCCAATAACACTATATAACATTATCATGTAGCTGTAAGCCTATAGCCAATAACACTATATAACATTATCATACAGCTGTAAGCCTATAGCCAATAACACTATATAACATTATCATACAACTGTAAGCCTATAGCCAATAACACTATATAACATTATCATACAGCTGTAAGTCTATAGCCAATAACACTATATAACATTATCATACAGCTGTAAGCCTATAGCCAATAACACTATATAACATTATCATGTAGCTGTAAGTCTATAGCCAATAACACTATATAACATTATCATACAGCTGTAAGCCTATAGCCAATAACACTATATAACATTATCATACAGCTGTAAGCCTATAGCCAATAACACTATATAACATTATCATGTAGCTGTAAGCCTATAGCCAATAACACTATTTAACATTATCATGTAGCTGTAAGTCTATAGCCAATAACACTATATAACATTATCATACAGCTGTAAGCCTATAGCTAATAACACTATATAACATTATCATACAGCTGTAAGTCTATAGCCAATAACACTACATAACATTATCATACAGCTGTAAGCCTATAGCCAATAACACTATATAACATTATCATACAGCTGTAAGCCTATAGCCAATAACACTATATAACATTATCATGTAGCTGTAATCCTATAGCCAATAACACTATATAACATTATCATACAGCTGTAAGTCTATAGCCAATAACACTACATAACATTATCATACAGCTGTAAGCCTATAGCCAATAACACTATATAACATTATCATGTAGCTGTAATCCTATAGCCAATAACACTATATAACATTATCATACAGCTGTAAGCCTATAGCCAATAACACTATATAACATTATCATGTAGCTGTAATCCTATAGCCAATAACACTATATAACATTATCATACAGCTGTAAGCCTATAGCCAATAACACTATATAACATTATCATACAGCTGTAAGTCTATAGCCAATAACACTATATAACATTATCATACAGCTGTAAGTCTATAGCCAATAACACTATATAACATTATCATGTAGCTGTAAGCCTATAGCCAATAACACTATATAACATTATCATACAGCTGTAAGCCTATAGCCAATAACACTATATAACATTATCATACAACTGTAAGCCTATAGCTAATAACACTATATAACATTATCATACAGCTGTAAGTCTATAGCCAATAACACTATATAACATAATCATACAGCTGTAAGCCTATAGCCAATAACACTATATAACATTATCATACAGCTGTAAGCCTATAGCCAATAACACTATATAACATTATCATACAGCTGTAAGTCTATAGCCAATAACACTATATAACATTATCATGTAGCTGTAAGCCTATAGCCAATAACACTATATAACATTATCATACAGCTGTAAGCCTATAGCTAATAACACTATATAACATTATCATACAGCTGTAAGCCTATAGCCAATAACACTATATAACATTATCATACAGCTGTAAGCCTATAGCCAATAACACTATATAACATTATCATACAGCTGTAAGCCTATAGCCAATAAACACTATATAACATTATCATACAGCTGTAAGCCTATAGCCAATAACACTATATAACATTATCATACAGCTGTAAGCCTATAGCCAATAACACTATATAACATTATCATACAGCTGTAAGCCTATAGCTAATAACACTATATAACATTATCATACAGCTGTAAGCCTATAGCCAATAATACTATATAACATTATCATACAGCTGTAAGCCTATAGCTAATAACACTATATAACATTATAATACAGCTGTAAGCCTATAGCCAATAACACTATATACCATTATCATACAGCTGTAAGCCTATAGCCAATAACACTATATAACATTATCATACAGCTGTAAGCCTATAGCTAATAACACTATATAACATTATCATACAGCTGTAAGTCTATAGATAATAACACTATATAACATTATCATACAGCTGTAAGTCTATAGCCAATAACACTATATAACATTATCATGCAGCTGTAAGCCTATAGCCAATAACACTATATAACATTATCATACAGCTGTAAGTCTATAGCCAATAACACTATATAACATTATCATACAGCTGTAAGCCTATAGCCAATAACACTATATAACATTATCATACAACTGTAAGCCTATAGCCAATAACACTATATAACATTATCATACAGCTGTAAGTCTATAGCCAATAACACTATATAATATTATCATACAGCTGTAAGCCTATAGCCAATAACACTATATAACATTATCATACAGCTGTAAGCCTATAGCCAATAAACTATATAACATTATCATGTAGCTGTAAGCCTATAGCCAATAACACTATATAACATTATCATACAGCTGTAAGTCTATAGCCAATAACACTATATAACATTATCATACAGCTGTAAGCCTATAGCCAATAACACTATATAACATTATCATACAACTGTAAGCCTATAGCTAATAACACTATATAACATTATCATACAGCTGTAAGTCTATAGCCAATAACACTATATAACATTATCATATAGCTGTAAGCCTATAGCCAATAACACTATATAACATTATCATACAGCTGTAAGCCTATAGCCAATAACACTATATAACATTATCATACAGCTGTAAGCCTATAGCCAATAACACTATATAACATTATCATACAGCTGTAAGCCTATAGCCAATAACACTATATAACATTATCATACAGCTGTAAGCCTATAGCCAATAACACTATATAACATTATCATACAGCTGTAAGCCTATAGCTAATAACACTATATAACATTATCATACAGCTGTAAGCCTATAGCCAATAACACTATATAACATTATCATACAGCTGTAAGCCTATAGCCAATAACACTATATAACATTATCATACAGCTGTAAGTCTATAGCCAATAACACTATATAACATTATCAAACAGCTGTAAGTCTATAGCTAATAACACTATATAACATTATCATACAGCTGTAAGCCTATAGCTAATAACACTATATAACATTATCATACAGCTGTAAGCCTATAGCCAATAACACTATATAACATTATCATACAGCTGTAAGCCTATAGCCAATAACACTATATAACATTATCATGTAGCTGTAAGCCTATAGCCAATAACACTATATAACATTATCATACAGCTGTAAGCCTATAGCCAATAACACTATATAACATTATCAAACAGCTGTAAGTCTATAGCTAATAACACTATATAACATTATCATACAGCTGTAAGCCTATAGCCAATAACACTATATAACATTATCATGACAGCTGTAAGTCTATAGCTCAATAACACTATATAACATTATCATACAGCTGTAAGCCTATAGCCAATAACCACTATATAACATTATCATACAGCTGTAAGCCTATAGCTAATAACACTATATAACATTATCATACAGCTGTAAGCCTATAGCCAATAACACTATATAACATTATCATACAGCTGTAAGCCTATAGCCCTATAACACTATATAACATTATCATACAGCTGTAAGCCTATAGCCAATAACACTATATAACATTATCATACAGCTGTAAGCCTATAGCCAATAACACTATATAACATTATCATACAGCTGTAAGCCTATAGTCCATAACACTATATAACATTATCATACAGCTGTAAGCCTATAGCCAATAACACTATATAACATTATCATACAGCTGTAAGCCTATAGCCTAATAACACTATATAACATTATCATACAGCTGTAAGTCTATAGCCAATAACACTATATAACATTATCATACAGCTGTAAGCCTATAGCCAATAACACTATATAACATTATCATACAGCTGTAAGACTATAGCCAATAACACTATATAACATTATCATACAGCTGTAAGCCTATAGCCATAACACTATATAACATTATCATACAGCTGTAAGCCTATAGCCAATAACACTATATAACATTATCATACAGCTGTAAGCCTATAGCCAATAACACTATATAACATTATCATACAGCTGTAAGCCTATAGCCAATAACACTATATAACATTATCATCAAGCTGTAAGCCTATAGCCAATAACACTATATAACATTATCATACAGCTGTAAGCCTATAGCCAATAACACTATATAACATTATCATAGTAGCTGTAAGCCTATAGCCAATAACACTATATAACATTATCATACAGCTGTAAGCCTATAGCCAATAACACTATATAACATTATCATACAGCTGTAAGTCCTATAGCCAATAACACTATATAACATTATCATACAGCTGTAAGCCTATAGCCAATAACACTATATAACATTATCATACAGCTGTAAGCCTATAGCCAATAACACTATATAACATATCATACAGCTGTAAGCCTATAGCCAATAACACTATATAACATTATCATACAGCTGTAAGCCTATAGCCAATAACACTATATAACATTATCATACAGCTGTAAGCTATTAGCCAATAACACTATATAACATTATCATACAGCTGTAAGTCCTATAGCCAATAACACTATATAACATTATCATACAGCTGTAAGCCTATAGCCAATAACACTATATAACATTATCATACAGCTGTAAGTCCTATAGCCAATAACACTATATAACATTATCATACAGCTGTAAGCCTATAGCCAATAACACTATATAACATTATCATACAGCTTAAGCCTATAGCCAATAACTACTATATAACATTATCATACAGCTGTAAGCCTATAGCCAATAACACGTATATAACATTATCATACCAGCTGTAAGCCTATAGCCAATAACACTATATAACATTTATCATACAGCTGTAAGCCTATAGCCAATAACACTATATAACATTATCAGTACAGCTGATAAGGCCTATAGCCTAATAACACTATATAATCATTATCATAGCAGCTGTAAGTCTATAGCCAATAACACTATATTAACATTATTCATACAGCTGTAAGTCTATAGCCAATAACACTATATAACATTATCATACAGCTGTAAGCCTATAGCCTAATAACACTATATAACATTATCATACAAGCTGTAAGCCGTATAGCCAATAACACTATATAACATTATCAATACAGCTGTAAGCCTATAGCCAATAACACTATATAACATTATCATACAGCTTGTAAGGCCTATAGCCAGATAACACTATATAAAATTATCATGTAGCTGTAATCCTATAGCCAAATAACACTATATAACATTATCATACTGCTGTAAGTCTATAGCCAATAACACTACATAACATTATCATACAGCTGTAAGCCTATAGCCAATAACACTATATAACATTATCATGTAGCTGTAATCCCTATAGCCAATACCACTATATAACATTATCATACAGCTGTAGCCTATAGCCAATAACACTATATAAACATTATCATGTAGCTGTAATCCTATAGCCAATAACACTATATAACATTATCAACACAGCTGTAAGCCTATAGCCCAATAACACTACTATAACATTATCATACAGCTGTAAGTCTATAGCCAATAACACTATATAACAATATCATACAGCTGTAAGTCTATAGCCAATAACACTATATAACATTATCATGTAGCTGTAAGCCTATAAGCCAATAACACTAATATAACATTATCATACAGCTGTAAGCCTATAGCCAATAACACTATATAAACATTATCTACAACTGTAAGCCTATAGCTAATAACACTATATAACATTATCATACAGCTGTAAGTCTATAGCCAATAACACTATATAACATTATCATACAGCTGTAAGCCTATAGCCAATAACACTATATAACATTATCATACAGCTGTAAGCCTATAGCCAATAACACTATATAACATTATCATACAGCTGTAAGGTCTATAGCCAATAACACTATATAACATTATCATGTAGCTGTAAGCCTATAGCCAATACACTATATAACATTATCATACAGCTTTAAGCCTATAGCTAATAACACTATATAACATTATCATACAGCTGTAAGCCTATAGCCAATAACACTATATAACATTATCTTTCAGCTGTAAGCCTATAGCAAATAACACTATATAACATTATCATACAGCTGTAAGCCTATAGCCAATAACACTATATAACATTATCATACAGCTGTAAGCCTATAGCCAATAACACTATATAACATTATCATACAGCTGTAAGCCTATAGCAATAACACTATATAACATTATCAACAGCTGTAAGCCTATAGCTAATAACACTATATAACATTATCATACAGCTGTAAGCCCTATAGCCAATAATACTATATAAACATTATCATACAGCTGTAAGCCTATAGCCTAATAACACTATATAACATTATAATACAGCTGTAAGCCTATAGCCAATAACACTATATAACATTATCATACAGCTGTAAGCCTATAGCCAATAACACTATATAACATTATCATACAGCTGTAAGCCTATAGCTAATAACACTATATAACATTATCATACAGCTGTAAGTCTATAGATAATAACACTATATAACATTATCATACAGCTGTAAGTCTATAGCCAATAACACTATATAACATTATCATGCAGCTGTAAGCCTATAGCCAATAACACTATATAACATTATCATACAGCTGTAAGTCTATAGCCAATAACACTATATAACATTATCATACAGCTGTAAGCCTATAGCCAATAACACTATATAACATTATCATAAATCTGTAAGCCCTATAGCCAATAACACTATATAACATTATCATACAGCTGTAAGGTCTATAGCCAATAACACTATATAATATTATCATACAGCTGTAAGCCTATAGCCAATAACACTATATAACATTATCATACAGCTGTAAGCCTATAGCCAATAAAACTATATAACATTATCATGTAGCTGTAAGCCTATAGCCAATAACACTATATAACATTATCATACAGCTGTAAGTCTATAGCCAATAACACTATATAACATTATCATACAGCTGTAAGCCTATAGCCAATAACACTATATAACATTATCATACAACTGTAAAGCCTATAGCTAATAACACTATATAACATTATCATACAGCTGTAAGTCTATAGCCAATAACACTATATAACATTATCATATAGCTGTAAGCCTATAGCCAATAACACTATATAACATTATCATACAGCTGTAAGCCTATAAGCCAATAACACTATATAACATTATCATACAGCTGTAAGCCTATAGCCAATAACACTATATAACATTATCATACAGCTGTAAGCCTATAGCCAATAACACTATATAACATTATCATACAGCTGTAAGCCTATAGCCCAATAACACTATATAACATTATCATACAGCTGTAAGCCTATAGCTAATAACACTATATAACATTATCATACAGCTGTAAGCCTATAGCCAATAACACTATATAAACATTGTCATACAGCTGTAAGTCTATAGCCAATAACACTATATAACATTATCATACAGCTGTAAGTCTATAGCCAATAACACTATATAACATTATCAAACAGCTGTAAGTCTATAGCTAATAACACTATATAACATTATCATACAGCTGTAAGCCTATAGCTAATAACACTATATAACATTATCATACAGCTGTAAGCCTATAGCCAATAACACTATATAACATTATCATACAGCTGTAAGCCTATAGCCAATAACACTATATAACATTATCATGTAGCTGTAAGCCTATAGCCAATAACACTATATAAACATTATCATACAGCTGTAAGCCTATAGCCAATAACACTATATAACATTATCAAACAGCTGTAAGTCCTATAGCCTAATAAACACTATATAACATTATCATACAGCTGTAAGCCTATAGCCAATAACACTATATAACATTTATCATGTAGCTGTAAGTCTATAAGCCAATAACACTATATAACATTATCATACAGCTGTAAGCCTATAGCCAATAACACTATATAACATTATTATACAGGCTGTAAGTCTATAGCTAAATAACACTATATAACATTATCATACAGCTGTAAGCCTATAGCCAATAACACTATATAACATTATCATACAGCTGTAAGCCTATAGCCAATAACACTATATAACATTATCATACAGCTGTAAGCCTATAGCCAATAACACTATATAACATTATCATACAGCCTGTAAGCCTATAGCCAATAACACTATATAACATTATCATACAGCTGTAAGCCTATAGTCCAATAACACTATATAACATTATCATACAGCTGTAAGCCTATAGCCAATAACACTATATAACATTATCATACAGCTGTAAGCCTATAGCTAATAACACTATATAACATTATCATACAGCTGTAAGTCTATAGCCAATAACACTATATAACATTATCATACAGCTGTAAGTCTATAGCCAATAACACTATATAACATTATCATGTAGCTGTAAGACTATAGCCAATAACACTATATAACATTATCATACAGCTGTAAGCCTATAGCCAATAACACTATATAACATTATCATGTAGCTGTAAGCCTATAGCCAATAACACTATATAACATTATCATACAGCTGTAAGCCTATAGCCAATAACACTATATAACATTATCATACAGCAGTAAGCCTATAGCCAATAACACTATATAACATTATCATACAGCTGTAAGCCTATAGCCAATAACACTATATAACATTATCATACAGCTGTAAGCTATAGCCAATAACACTATATAACATTATCATGTAGCTGTAAGTCTATAGCCAATAACACTATATAACATTATCATACAGCTGTAAGCCTATAGCCAATAACACTATATAACATTATCAAACAGCTGTAAGTCTATAGCTAATAACACTATATAACATTATCATACAGCTGTAAGCCTATAGCCAATAACACTATATAACATTATCATACAGCTGTAAGCCTATAGCTAATAACACTATATAACATTATCATACAGCTGTAAGCCTATAGCCAATAACACTATATAACATTATCATACAGCTGTAAGCCTATAGCCAATAACACTATATAACATTATCATACAGCTGTAAGCCTATAGCCAATAACACTATATAACATTATCATGACAGCTGTAAGTCCTATAGCCAATAACACTATATAACATTATCATACAGCTGTAAGCCTATAGCCAATAACACTATATAACATTATCATACAGCTGTAAGTCTATAGCCAATAACACTATATAACATTATCATACAGCTGTAAGCCTATAGCCAATAACACTATATAACGACTATCATACAGCTGTAAGGCCTATAGCCAATAACACTATATAACATTATCATGTAGCTGTAAGCCTATAGCCTAATAACACTATATAACATTATCATACAGCTGTAAGCCTATAGCCAATAACACTATATACCATTATCATACAGCTGTAAGCCTATAGCCAATAACACTATATAACATTATCATACAGCTGTAAGTCCTATAGCAAATAACACTATATAACATTATCATATCAGCTGTAAGTCCTATAGCTTAATAACACTATATAACATTATAATACAGCTGTAAGCCTATAGCCAATAACACTATATAACATTATCATGACAGCTGTAAGCCTATAGCCAATAACACTATATAACATTAACTTACAGCTGCTTAAGTCTATAGCCAATAACACTATATAAACATTATCATACAGCTGTAAGACTATAGCCAAATAACACTATATAACATTATCATACAGCTGTAAGCCTATAGCCTATAACACTATATTACATTATCATACAGCGTAAGCCTTATAGGCCAATAACACTATATAACATTATCATACAGCTGTAAGCCTATAGCAATAACACTATATAACATTATCATACAGCTGGTAAGCCTATAGCCAATAACACTATATAACATTATCATGTAGCTGTAAGCCTATAGGCCAATAACACTATATAACATTATCATACAGCTGTAAGTCTATAGCCAATAACACTATATAACATTATCATACAGCTGTAAGTCTATAGCCAATAACACTATATAAACATTATCATACAGCTGTAAGCTATAGCCAATAACACTATAATAACATTATCATACAGCTGTAAGTCCTATAGCCAATAACACTATATAACATTATCATAACAGCTGTATGCCTATAGCCAATAACACTATATAACATTATCATGACAGCTGTAAGCCTATAGCCAATAACACTATATAACATTATCATACAGCTGTAAGCCTATAGCAATAACACTATATAACATTAGCATACAGCTGTAAGCCTATAGCCAATAACACTATATAACATTATCATACAGCTGTAAGCCTATAGCCAATAACACTATATAACATTATCATACAGCTGTAAGCCTATAGCTAATAACACTATATAACATTATCATACAGCTGTAAGCCTATAGCCAATAACACTATATAACATTGTCATACAGCTGTAAGTCTATAGCCAATAACACTATATAACATTATCATACAGCTGTAAGTCTATAGCCAATAACACTATATAACATTATCAAACAGCTGTAAGTCTATAGCTAATAACACTATATAACATTATCATACAGCTGTAAGCCTATAGCTAATAACACTATATAACATTATCATACAGCTGTAAGCCTATAGCCAATAACACTATATAACATTATCATACAGCTGTAAGCCTATAGCCAATAACACTATATAACATTATCATGTAGCTGTAAGCCTATAGCCAATAACACTATATAACATTATCATACAGCTGTAAGCCTATAGC
The DNA here is from genome assembly GCF_027579735.1 of Bombina bombina. Lineage (NCBI taxonomy): Eukaryota > Metazoa > Chordata > Amphibia > Anura > Bombinatoridae > Bombina > Bombina bombina. The sequence goes on along the minus strand of NC_069506.1, from coordinate 3,439,053 downwards.
CAATAACACTATATAACATTATCAAACAGCTGTAAGTCTATAGCTAATAACACTATATAACATTATCATACAGCTGTAAGCCTATAGCCAATAACACTATATAACATTATCATGTAGCTGTAAGTCTATAGCCAATAACACTATATAACATTATCATACAGCTGTAAGCCTATAGCCAATAACACTATATAACATTATTATACAGCTGTAAGTCTATAGCTAATAACACTATATAACATTATCATACAGCTGTAAGCCTATAGCCAATAACACTATATAACATTATCATACAGCTGTAAGCCTATAGCCAATAACACTATATAACATTATCATACAGCTGTAAGCCTATAGCCAATAACACTATATAACATTATCATACAGCTGTAAGCCTATAGCCAATAACACTATATAACATTATCATACAGCTGTAAGCCTATAGTCAATAACACTATATAACATTATCATACAGCTGTAAGCCTATAGCCAATAACACTATATAACATTATCATACAGCTGTAAGCCTATAGCTAATAACACTATATAACATTATCATACAGCTGTAAGTCTATAGCCAATAACACTATATAACATTATCATACAGCTGTAAGTCTATAGCCAATAACACTATATAACATTATCATGTAGCTGTAAGACTATAGCCAATAACACTATATAACATTATCATACAGCTGTAAGCCTATAGCCAATAACACTATATAACATTATCATGTAGCTGTAAGCCTATAGCCAATAACACTATATACATTATCATACAGCTGTAAGCCTATAGCCAATAACACTATATAACATTATCATACAGCTGTAAGCCTATAGCCAATAACACTATATAACATTATCATACAGCTGTAAGCCTATAGCCAATAACACTATATAACATTATCATACAGCTGTAAGCCTATAGCCAATAACACTATATAACATTATCATGTAGCTGTAAGCCTATAGCCAATAACACTATATAACATTATCATACAGCTGTAAGCCTATAGCCAATAACACTATATAACATTATCAAACAGCTGTAAGTCTATAGCTAATAACACTATATAACATTATCATACAGCTGTAAGCCTATAGCCAATAACACTATATAACATTATCATACAGCTGTAAGCCTATAGCTAATAACACTATATAACATTATCATACAGCTGTAAGCCTATAGCCAATAACACTATATAACATTATCATACAGCTGTAAGCCTATAGCCAATAACACTATATAACATTATCATACAGCTGTAAGCCTATAGCCAATAACACTATATAACATTATCATGTAGCTGTAAGTCTATAGCCAATAACACTATATAACATTATCATACAGCTGTAAGCCTATAGCCAATAACACTATATAACATTATCATACAGCTGTAAGTCTATAGCCAATAACACTATATAACATTATCATACAGCTGTAAGCCTATAGCCAATAACACTATATAACATTATCATACAGCTATAAGCCTATAGCCAATAACACTATATAACATTATCATACAGCTATAAGCTATAGCTAATAACACTATATAACATTATCATACAGCTGTAAGCTATAGCCAATAAACACTATATAACATTATCATGCTAGCTGTAAGCCTATAGCCCAATAACCACCTATGTAACATTATCATACAGCTGTAAGTCTATAGCCAATAACACTATATAACATTATCTTACAGCTGTAAGCCTATAGCATATAACACTATATAACATATCATACAGCTGTAAGCCTATAGCCAATAACACTATATACACATTATCATACAGCTGTAGCTATAGCCAATAACACTATACTAACAATTATCATACAGCTGTAAGCCTATAGCCAATAACACTATATAACACTTATCATACAACTGTAGCCTATAGCCAATAAAATATATAACTATTATCATGTAGCTGTAAGCCTATAGCCAATAACACTATATAGCATTATCCATGTCAGCTGTAAAGCTATAGCCAATACACTATATAACATTATATGCTCAGCTGTAAGCTATAGCCAATAACACTATTATAAGCATTATCATGTCAGCTGTAAGCCTATAGCCAATAACACTATATAACATTATCATACAGCTGCTAAGACTATAGCCAATAACACTATATAACATTATCATGTACAGCTGTAAGCTATAGCCAATAACACTATATAACATTATCATACAGCTGTAAGCCTATAGCCAATAACACTATATAACTTATCATGTAGCTGTAAGCCTATAGCCAATAACACTATATAACATTATCATGTAGCTGTAAGTCTATAGCCCAATAACACTATATAACATTATCATACAGCTGTAAGCCTATAGCCTAATACACACTATATAACATTATCATACAGCTGTAAGCCTATAGCCAATAACACTACATAACATTATCATACAGCTGTAAGCCTATAGCCAATAACACTATATAACATTATCATATAGCTGTAAGTCTATAGCCAATAACACTATATAACATTATCATACAGCTGTAAGCCTATAGCCAATAACACTATATAACATTATCATGTAGCTGTAATCCTATAGCCAATAACACTATATAACATTATCATACAGCTGTAAGCCTATAGCCAATAACACTATATAACATTATCATGTAGCTGTAATCCTATAGCCAATAACACTATATAACATTATCATACAGCTGTAAGCCTATAGCCAATAACACTATATAACATTATCATACAGCTGTAAGTCTATAGCCAATAACACTATATAACATTATCATACAGCTGTAAGTCTATAGCCAATAACACTATATAACATTATCATGTAGCTGTAAGCCTATAGCCAATAACACTATATAACATTATCATACAGCTGTAAGCCTATAGCCAATAACACTATATAACATTATCATACAACTGTAAGCCTATAGCTAATAACACTATATAACATTATCATACAGCTGTAAGTCTATAGCCAATAACACTATATAACATAATCATACAGCTGTAAGCCTATAGCCAATAACACTATATAACATTATCATACAGCTGTAAGCCTATAGCCAATAACACTATATAACATTATCATGTAGCTGTAAGCCTATAGCCAATAACACTATATAACATTATCATACAGCTGTAAGCCTATAGCTAATAACACTATATAACATTATCATACAGCTGTAAGCCTATAGCCAATAACACTATATAACATTATCATACAGCTGTAAGCCTATAGCCAATAACACTATATAACATTATCATACAGCTGTAAGCCTATAGCCAATAACACTATATAACATTATCATACAGCTGTAAGCCTATAGCCAATAACACTATATAACATTATCATACAGCTGTAAGCCTATAGCTAATAACACTATATAACATTATCATACAGCTGTAAGCCTATAGCCAATAATACTATATAACATTATCATACAGCTGTAAGCCTATAGCTAATAACACTATATAACATTATAATACAGCTGTAAGCCTATAGCCAATAACACTATATACCATTATCATACAGCTGTAAGCCTATAGCCAATAACACTATATAACATTATCATACAGCTGTAAGCCTATAGCTAATAACACTATATAACATTATCATACAGCTGTAAGTCTATAGATAATAACACTATATAACATTATCATACAGCTGTAAGTCTATAGCCAATAACACTATATAACATTATCATGCAGCTGTAAGCCTATAGCCAATAACACTATATAACATTATCATACAGCTGTAAGTCTATAGCCAATAACACTATATAACATTATCATACAGCTGTAAGCCTATAGCCAATAACACTATATAACATTATCATACAACTGTAAGCCTATAGCCAATAAACACTATATACATATCATACAGCTGTAAGTCTATAGCCAATAACACTATATAAAATTATCATACAGCTGTAAGCCTATAGCCAATAACACTATATAACATTATCATACAGCTGTAAGCCTATAGCCAATAAAACTATATAACATTATCATGTAGCTGTAAGCCTATAGCCAATAACACTATATAACATTATCATACAGCTGTAAGTCTATAGCCAATAACACTATATAACATTATCATACAGCTGTAAGCCTATAGCCAATAACACTATATAACATTATCATACAACTGTAAGCCTATAGCTAATAACACTATATAACATTATCATACAGCTGTAAATCTATAGCCAATAACACTATATAACATTATCATATAGCTGTAAGCCTATAGCCAATAACACTATATAACATTATCATACAGCTGTAAGCCTATAGCCAATAACACTATATAACATTATCATACAGCTGTAAGCCTATAGCCAATAACACTATATAACATTATCATACAGCTGTAAGCCTATAGCCAATAACACTATATAACATTATCATACAGCTGTAAGCCTATAGCCAATAACACTATATAACATTATCATACAGCTGTAAATAGCTAATAACACTATATAACATTATCATACAGCTGTAAGCCTATAGCCAATAACACTATATAACATTATCATGTAGCTGTAAGTCTATAGCCAATAACACTATATAACATTATCATACAGCTGTAAGCCTATAGCCAATAACACTATATAACATTATTATACAGCTGTAAGTCTATAGCTAATAACACTATATAACATTATCATACAGCTGTAAGCCTATAGCCAATAACACTATATAACATTATCATACAGCTGTAAGCCTATAGCCAATAACACTATATAACATTATCATACAGCTGTAAGCCTATAGCCAATAACACTATATAACATTATCATACAGCTGTAAGTCTATAGCCAATAACACTATATAACATTATCATACAGCTGTAAGCCTATAGCTAAATAACACTATATAACATTATCATACAGCTGTAAGCCTATAGCCAATAACACTATATAACATTATCATACAGCTGTAAGCCTATAGCTAATAACACTATATAACATTATCATACAGCTGTAAGTCTATAGCCAATAACACTATATAACATTATCATACAGCTGTAAGTCTATAGCCAATAACACTATATAACATTATCATGACAGCTGTAAGCCTATAGCCAATAACACTATATAACATTATCATACAGCTGTAAGCCTATAGCCAATAACACTATATAACATTATCATAGTAGCTGTAAGCCCTATAGCCAATAACACTATATTAACATTATCATACAGCTGTAAGCCTATAGCCAATAACACTATATAACATTATCATACAGCTGTAAGCCTATAGCCAATAACACTATATAACATTATCATACAGCTGTAAGCCTATAGCCAATAACACTATATAACATTATCATACAGCTGTAAGCCTATAGCCAATAACACTGATATAACATTATCATGTAGCTGTAAGCCTCTATAGCCAATAACACTATATAACTCTTATCATTACAGCTGTAAGCTCTATAGCCAATAACACTATATAACATTATCATACAGCTGTAAGCTATAGCTAATAATACTATATAACATTATCATGACAGCTGTAAGCCTATAGCCAATAACACCTATATAACATTATCATACAGCTGTAAGCCTATAGCCAATAACACTATATAACATTATCATACAGCTGTAAGTCTACAGCTAATAACACTATATAACATTATCATACAGCTGTAAGCCTATAGCCAATAACACTATATAACATTATCATACAAATGTAAGCCTATAGCCAATAACACTATATAACATTATCATACAGCTGTAAGCCTATAGCCAATAACACTATATAACATTATCATACAGCTGTAAGCCTATAGCCAATAACACTATATAACATTATCATACAGCTGTAAGCCTATAGCTAATAACACTATATAACATTATCATGTAGCTGTAAGCCTATAGCCAATAACACTATATAACATTATCATACAGCTGTAAGCCTATAGCTAATAATACTATATAACATTATCATGTAGCTGTAAGTCTATAGCCAATAACACTATATAACATTATCATACAGCTGTAAGCCTATAGCCAATAACACTATATAACATTATCATACAGCTGTAAGCCTATAGCCAATAACACTATATAACATTATCATACAGCTGTAAGTCTACAGCTAATAACACTATATAACATTATCATACAGCTGTAAGCCTATAGCCAATAACACTATATAACATTATCATGTAGCTGTAAGCCTATAGCCAATAACACTATATACCATTATCATACAGCTGTAAGCCTATAGCCAATAACACTATATAACATTATCATAAAGCTGTAAGCCTATAGCCAATAACACTATATAACATTATCATACAGCTGTAAGTCTATAGCCAATAACACTATATAACATTATCATACAGCTGTAAGTCTATAGCCAATAACACTATATAACATTATCATACAGCTGTAAGCCTATAGCCAATAACACTATATAACATTATCATGTAGCTGTAAGTCTATAGCCAATAACACTACATAACATTATCATACAGCTGTAAGTCTATAGCCAATAACACTATATAACATTATCATACAGCTGTAAGCCTATAGCCAATAACACTATATAACATTATCATGTAGCTGTAAGCCTATAGCCAATAACACTATATAACATTATCATACAGCTGTAAGTCTATAGCCAATAACACTATATAACATTATCATACAGCTGTAAGTCTATAGCCAATAACACTATATAACATTATCATACAGCTGTAAGCCTATAGCCAATAACACTATATAACATTATCATGTAGCTGTAAGCCTATAGCCAATAACACTATATAACATTATCATACAGCTGTAAGCCTATAGCCAATAACACTATATAACATTATCATACAGCTGTAAGCCTATAGCCAATAACACTATATAACATTATCATACAGCTGTAAGTCTATAGCTAATAACACTATATAACATTATCATACAGCTGTAAGTCTATAGCCAATAACACTATATAACATTATCATACAGCTGTAAGCCTATAGCCAATAACACTATATAACATTATCATACAGCTGTAAGCCTATAGCCAATAACACTATATAACATTATCATGTAAGCTGTAAGCTATAGCCAATAATATCTATATAACATTATCATACAGCTGTAAGCCTATAGCCAATAACACTATATAACATTATCAGTACAGCTGTAAGCCTATAGCCAATAACACTATATAACATTATCATACAGCTGTAAGCCTATAGCCAATAACACTATATAACATTATCATACAGCTGTAAGGCCTATAGCCAATAACACTCTATAACAGTATCATACAGCTGTAAGCCTATAGCAATAACACTATATAACATTATCATACAGCTGTAAGACCTATAGCCAATAACACTATATAACATTATCATACAGCTGTAAGCCTATAGCCAAAACACTATATAACATTATCAAACAGCTGTAAGCCTATAGCTAATAACACTATATAACATTATCATACAGCTGTAAGCCTATAGCCAATACCACTATATAACATTATCATACAGCTGTAAGCCTATAGCCAATAACACTATATAACATTATCATACAGCTGTAAGCCTATAGCCAATAACACTATATAACATTATCATACAGCTGTAAGCCTATAGCCAATAACACTATATAACATTATCATACAGCTGTAAGCCTATAGTCAATAACACTATATAACATTATCATACAGCTGTAAGCCTATAGCCAATAACACTATATAACATTATCATACAGCTGTAAGCCTATAGCTAATAACACTATATAACATTATCATACAGCTGTAAGTCTATAGCCAATAACACTATATAACATTATCATACAGCTGTAAGTCTATAGCCAATAACACTATATAACATTATCATGTAGCTGTAAGACTATAGCCAATAACACTATATAACATTATCATACAGCTGTAAGCCTATAGCCAATAACACTATATAACATTATCATACAGCTGTAAGCCTATAGCCAATAACACTATATAACATTATCATACAGCTGTAAGCCTATAGCTAATAACACTATATAACATTATCATACAGCTGTAAGCCTATAGCCAATAACACTATATAACATTATCATACAGCTGTAAGCCTATAGCCAATAACACTATATAACATTATCATACAGCTGTAAGCCTATAGCTAATAACACTATATAACATTATCATACAGCTGTAAATCTATAGCTAATAACACTATATAACATTATCATACAGCTGTAAATCTATAGCCAATAACACTATATAACATTATCATACAGCTGTAAGTCTATAGCCAATAACACTATATAACATTATCATACAGCTGTAAATCTAAGCCAATAACACTATATAACATTATCATACAGCTGTAAGCCTATAGCCAATAACACTATATAACATTATCATACAGCTGTAAGCCTATAGCCAATAACACTATATAACATTATCATACAGCTGTAAGCCTATAGCCAATAACACAATATAACATTATCATACAGCTGTAAGCCTATAGCCAATAACACTATATAACATTATCATACAGCTGTAAGCCTATAGCCAATAACACTATATAACATTATCATACAGCTGTAAGCCTATAGCCAATAACACTATATAACATTATCATGTAGCTGTAAGCCTATAGCCAATAACACTATATAACATTATCATACAGCTGTAAGCCTATAGCCAATAACACTATATAACATTATCATACAGCTGTAAGCCTATAGCCAATAACACTATATAACATTATCATACAGCTGTAAGCCTATAGCCAATAACACTATATAACATTATCAAACAGCTGTAAGCCTATAGCCAATAACACTATATAACATTATCATACAGCTGTAAATCTATAGCTAATAACACTATATAACATTATCATACAGCTGTAAGTCTATAGCCAATAACACTATATAACATTATCATACAGCTGTAAGTCTATAGCCAATAACACTATATAACATTATCATGTAGCTGTAAATCTATAGCCAATAACACTATATAACATTATCATACAGCTGTAAGCCTATAGCTAATAACACTATATAACATTATCATACAGCTGTAAGCCTATAGCCAATAACACTATATAACATTATCATACAGCTGTAAGCCTATAGCTAATAACACTATATAACATTATCATACAGCTGTAAGCCTATAGCCAATAACACTATATAACATTATCATACAGCTGTAAGCCTATAGCCAATAACACTATATAACATTATCATACAGCTGTAAGCCTATAGCCAATAACACTATATAACATTATCATGTAGCTGTAAGCCTATAGCCAATAACACTATATAACATAATCATACAGCTGTAAGCCTATAGCCAATAACACTATATAACATAATCATACAGCTGTAAGCCTATAGCCAATAACACTATATAACATTATCATACAGCTGTAAGCCTATAGCCAATAACACTATATAACATTATCATGTAGCTGTAAGCCTATAGCCAATAACACTATATAACATTATCATACAGCTGTAAGCCTATAGCCAATAACACTATATAACATTATCATACAGCTGTAAGCCTATAGCTAATAACACTATATAACATTATCATACAGCTGTAAGTCTATAGCCAATAACACTATATAACATTATCATATAGCTGTAAGTCTATAGCCAATAACACTATATAACATTATCATACAGCTGTAAGTCTATAGCCAATAACACTATATAACATTATCATGTAGCTGTAAATCTATAGCCAATAACACTATATAACATTATCATACAGCTGTAAGCCTATAGCTAATAACACTATATAACATTATCATACAGCTGTAAGCCTATAGCCAATAACACTATATAACATTATCATACAGCTGTAAGCCTATAGCCAATAACACTATATAACATTATCATACAGCTGTAAGTCTATAGCCAATAACACTATATAACATTATCATACAGCTGTAAGCCTATAGCCAATAACACTATATAACATTATCATACAGCTGTAAGCCTATAGCTAATAACACTATATAACATTATCATACAGCTGTAAGCCTATAGCCAATAACACTATATAACATTGTCATACAGCTGTAAGCCTATAGCCAATAACACTATATAACATTATCATGTAGCTGTAAGTCTATAGCCAATAACACTATATAACATTATCATACAGCTGTAAGTCTATAGCCAATAACACTATATAATATTATCATGTAGCTGTAAGCCTATAGCTAATAACACTATATAACATTATCATACAGCTGTAAGTCTATAGCTAATAACACTATATAACATTATCAAACAGCTGTAAGCCTATAGCCAATAACACTATATAACATTATCATGTAGCTGTAAGTCTATAGCCAATAACACTATATAACATTATCATACAGCTGTAAATCTAAGCCAATAACACTATATAACATTATCATACAGCTGTAAATCTATAGCCAATAACACTATATAACATTATCATACAGCTGTAAGCCTATAGCCAATAACACTATATAACATTATCATACAGCTGTAAGCCTATAGCCAATAACACTATATAACATTATCATGTAGCTGTAAGCCTATAGCCAATAACACTATATAACATTATCATGTAGCTGTAAGCCTATAGCCAATAACACTATATAACATTATCATACAGCTGTAAGCCTATAGCCAATAACACTATATAACATTATCATGTAGCTGTAAGCCTATAGCCAATAACACTATATAACATTATCATACAGCTGTAAGCCTATAGTCAATAACACTATATAACATAATCATACAGCTGTAAGCCTATAGCCAATAACACTATATAACATTATCATACAGCTGTAAGCCTATAGCCAATAACACTATATAACATTATCATGTAGCTGTAAGCCTATAGCCAATAACACTATGTAACATTATCATACAGCTGTAAGTCTATAGCCAATAACACTATATAACATTATCATACAGCTGTAAGCCTATAGCCAATAACACTATATAACATTATCATACAGCTGTAAGCCTATAGCCAATAACACTATATAACATTATCATACAGCTGTAAGTCTATAGCCAATAACACTATATAACATTATCATACAGCTGTAAGTCTATAGCCAATAACACTATATAACATTATCATACAGCTGTAAGCCTATAGCCAATAACACTATATAACATTATCATACAGCTGTAAGCCTATAGCCAATAACACTATATAACATTATCATACAGCTGTAAGTCTATAGCCAATAACACTATATAACATTATCATACAGCTGTAAGCCTATAGCCAATAACACTATATAACATTATCATACAGCTGTAAGCCTATAGCCAATAGCACTATATAACATTGTCATACAGCTGTAAGCCTATAGCCAATAACACTATATAACATTATCATGTAGCTGTAAGCCTATAGCCAATAGCACTATATAACATTATCATACAGCTGTAAGCCTATAGCCAATAACACTATATAACATTATCATACAGCTGTAAGCCTATAGCCAATAGCACTATATAACATTGTCATACAGCTGTAAGCCTATAGCCAATAACACTATATAACATTATCATGTAGCTGTAAGCCTATAGCCAATAGCACTATATAACATTATCATACAGCTGTAAGCCTATAGCTAATAACACTATATAACATTATCATGTAGCTGTAAGCCTATAGCCAATAACACTATATAACATTATCATACAGCTGTAAGCCTATAGCCAATAGCACTATATAACATTGTCATACAGCTGTAAGCCTATAGCCAATAACACTATATAACATTATCATGTAGCTGTAAGCCTATAGCCAATAGCACTATATAACATTATCATACAGCTGTAAGCCTATAGCTAATAACACTATATAACATTATCATGTAGCTGTAAGTCTATAGCCAATAACACTATATAACATTATCATACAGCTGTAAGCCTATAGCCAATAACACTATATAACATTATCATGTAGCTGTAAGTCTATAGCCAATAACACTATATAACATTATCATACAGCTGTAAGTCTATCGCCAATAACACTATATTACATTATCATACAGTTGTAAGCCTATAGCCAATAGCACTATATAACATTATCATACAGCTGTAAGCCTATAGCCAATAACACTATATAACATTATCATGTAGCTGTAAGTCTATAGCCAATAACACTATATAACATTATCATGTAGCTGTAAGTCTATAGCCAATAACACTATATAACATTATCATACAGCTGTAAGCCTATAGCCAATAACACTATATAACATTATCATACAGCTGTAAGCCTATAGCCAATAACACTATATAACATTATCATACAGCTGTAAGTCTATAGCCAATAACACTATATAACATTATCATACAGCTGTAAGCCTATAGCCAATAACACTATATAACATTATCATACAGCTGTAAGCCTATAGCCAATAACACTATATAACATTATCATACAGCTGTAAATCTATAGCCAATAACACTATATAACATTATCATGTAGCTGTAAGCCTATAGCCAATAACACTATATAACATTATCATACAGCTGTAAGCCTATAGCCAATAACACTATATAACATTATCATACAGCTGTAAGCCTATAGCCAATAACACTATATAACATTATCATACAGCTGTAAGCCTATAGCCAATAACACTATATAACATTATCATGTAGCTGTAAGCCTATAGCCAATAACACTATATAACATTATCATGTAGCTGTAAGCCTATAGCCAATAACACTATATAACATTATCATGTAGCTGTAAGCCTATAGCCAATAACACTATATAACATTATCATACAGCTGTAAGCCTATAGCCAATAACACTATATAACATTATCATACAGCTGTAAGTCTATAGCCAATAACACTATATAACATTATCATACAGCTGTAAGCCTATAGCCAATAACACTATATAACATTATCATGTAGCTGTAAGCCTATAGCCAATAACACAATATAACATTATCATACAGCTGTAAGCCTATAGTCAATAACACTATATAACATTATCATACAGCTGTAAGCCTATAGCCAATAACACTATATAACATTATCATGTAGCTGTAAGTCTATAGCCAATAACACTATATAACATTATCATGTAGCTGTAAGCCTATAGCCAATAACACTATATAACATTATCATACAGCTGTAAGCCTATAGCCAATAACACTATATAACATTATCATACAGCTGTAAGCCTATAACACTATATAACATTATCATACAGCTGTAAGCCTATAGCTAATAACACTATATAATATTATCATACAGCTGTAAGTCTATAGCCAATAACACTATATAACATTATCATACAGCTGTAAGCCTATAGCTAATAACACTATATAATATTATCATACAGCTGTAAGTCTATAGCCAATAACACTATATAACATTATCATACAGCTGTAAGCCTATAGCCAATAACACTATATAACATTATCATACAGCTGTAAGCCTATAGCCAATAACACTATATAACATTATCATACAGCTGTAAGCCTATAGCCAATAACACTATATAACATTATCATACAGCTGTAAGCCTATAGCCAATAACACTATATAATATTATCATACAGCTGTAAGTCTATAGCCAATAACACTATATAACATTATCATGTAGCTGTAAGCCTATAGCCAATAACACTATATAACATTATCATACAGCTATAAGCCTATAGCCAATAACACTATATAACATTATCATACAGCTGTAAGCCTATAGCCAATAACACTATATAACATTGTCATACAGCTGTAAGCCTATAGCCAATAACACTATATAACATTATCATACAGCTGTAAGCCTATAGCCAATAACACTATATAACATTATCATACAGCTGTAAGCCTATAGCCAATAACACTATATAACATTATCATACAGCTGTAAGCCTATAGCCAATAACACTATATAATATTATCATACAGCTGTAAGTCTATAGCCAATAACACTATATAACATTATCATACAGCTGTAAGCCTATAGCCAATAACACTATATAACATTATCAAACAGCTGTAAGTCTATAGCTAATAACACTATATAACATTATCATACAGCTGTAAGCCTATAGCCAATAACACTATATAACATTATCATACAGCTGTAAGCCTATAGCCAATAACACTATATAACATTATCATACAGCTGTAAGCCTATAGCCAATAACACTATATAACATAATCATACAGCTGTAAGCCTATAGCCAATAACACTATATAACATTATCATGTAGCTGTAAGCCTATAGCCAATAACACTATATAACATTATCATACAGCTGTAAGCCTATAGCCAATAACACTATATAACATTATCATACAGCTGTAAGTCTATAGCCAATAACACTATATAACATTATCATACAGCTGTAAGTCTATAGCCAATAACACTATATAACATTATCATACAGCTGTAAGCCTATAGCCAATAACACTATATAACATTATCATACAGCTGTAAGCCTATAGCCAATAACACTATATAACATTATCATACAGCTGTAAGTCTATAGCCAATAACACTATATAACATTATCATACAGCTGTAAGCCTATAGCCAATAACACTATATAACATTATCATACAGCTGTAAGCCTATAGCCAATAACACTATATAACATTATCATACAGCTGTAAGCCTATAGCCAATAACACTATATAACATTATCATACAGCTGTAAGTCTATAGCCAATAACACTATATAACATTATCATGTAGCTGTAAGCCTATAGCCAATAACACTATATAACATTATCATACAGCTGTAAGCCTATAGCTAATAACACTATATAACATTATCATACAGCTGTAAGCCTATAGCCAATAACACTATATAACATTATCATACAGCTGTAAGTCTATAGCCAATAACACTATATAACATAATCATACAGCTGTAAGCCTATAGCCAATAACACTATATAACATTATCATACAGCTGTAAGTCTATCGCCAATAACACTATATTACATTATCATACAGTTGTAAGCCTATAGCCAATAACACTATATAACATTATCATACAGCTGTAAGCCTATAGCTAATAACACTATATAACATTATCATACAGCTGTAAGCCTATAGCTAATAACACTATATAATATTATCATACAGCTGTAAGTCTATAGCCAATAACACTATATAACATTATCATACAGCTGTAAGTCTATAGCCAATAACACTATATAACATTATCATACAGCTGTAAGCCTATAGCCAATAACACTATATAACATTATCATACAGCTGTAAGCCTATAGCCAATAACACTATATAACATTATCATACAGCTATAAGCCTATAGCCAATAACACTATATAATATTATCATACAGCTGTAAGTCTATAGCCAATAACACTATATAACATTATCATACAGCTGTAAGCGTATAACCAATAACACTATATAACATTATCATACAGCTGTAAGTCTATAAGCAATAACACTATATAACACATTTACAACAAATGCACTTAGCTTTGGTAGAACCGATGTCAGGCAGCAATGTTCCAGCAGAAACTTCTGAGGCAGGATCAAATTGAGACATCTTGCAAAATGTAAGAGAAAAAACAACATATAAAGCAAAATTATCTATTTCCTTATATGACAGTTTCAGGAATGGGAAAAAAAGCAATAGCATAGGCCTCTGATAGCAAAAAGCAAGAGGGAAACATACAAGGGGTATTGAAATAATGAAAAAAAATTTGGCGCCAAGTATGACGCACAACGTAACCGGAAATGACACACTTGCGTCACTAATGACGCCTCCGTGTGAAAGGTCTCATACGTGACGCCGGAAATGATGAAGTTGCGTCATGGACGTATTTTTTCGTGCCAAAAATTTCTCGCGCCAAATATGACGCAATAAAGTTTAGCATTTGACGCACCCGTGGGCCTAATACCCGCAATTGTAAAAAGTAGTCAATTAAAAAAGACTAAACCCCAGGTAAGAAATACATTTCTTAAAAATGTTTACATTCCCCAAATATGAAACTGACAGTCTGCAGAAGGAAATACATGAACCTGACTCATGGCAAATATAAGTACAATACATATATTTAGAACTTTAGATAAATGCATAAAGTGCTAAACCATAGCTGAGAGTGTCTTAAGTAATGTAAACATACTTACCCAAAGACACCCATCCACATATAGCAGATAGCCAAACCAGTACTGAAACAGTTATCAGTAGAGGTAATGGTAAATTGAAAGTATATCGTCGATCTGAAAAGTGAGGTAGGAGATGAATCACTACGACCGATAACAGAGAACTTATGAAATAGATCCCCGTTAGGGAAATCATCGAATTCAATAAGTGATACTCCCTTCACGTCCCTCTGACATTCGCTGTACTCTGAGAGGAATCGGGCTTCAACAATGCTGAGAAGCGCATATCAATGTAGAAATCTTAGCACAAACTTACTTCACCACCTCCATAGGAGGCAAAGTTTGTAAAACTGAATTGTGGGTGTGGTGAGGGGTGTATTTATAGGCATTTTGAGGTTTGGGAAACTTTGCCCCTCCTGGTAGGATTGTATATCCCATATGTCACTAGCTCATGGACTCTTGCCAATTACATGAAAGAAATTAACAATTTACTGTTGATTTCTGTACACTTTATGGGAAGAAGCATTTAAATGAAATATTCCGTATGCACTGATTCATGGTCATTCTCTTTCTATCCCACACTGCGCATAGACACCGCTAGTAGAAAATTCCACTTCTGGTTCTTAGTTTTTATATAGTGCAGAAGGATGATTTGTAGATCACAATATGCTGCTTAAAGGGACAGTTTACTCAAAAAATTTCTCCCCTTTAATTTGTTCCCAATGATCCACTTTACCTGCTGGAGTGTATTAAATTGTTTACAAGTAGCTCCTTTACCCTTATATTGGCATTTGAAATTGTTAATTTAGCATGTGGTATCCCCACCTATTCTGAAAGTTTGTGGCCGCGCGTACCAGCTATAGATAAGCTTTGTAAACACAGCCAGCAGAAGAAATTACACTCCCAGTCGGATATAGCAGAGATAAGGTAATACAATGTTGATTTTCCATTGTTCTCTCAAAATACTGGTGATTGTTTTAAGGACAGATATAAGATAAAGAAGCAGTTATATGTGCACAATGTGATACAGTAATGAGATCTGATTATACCTACAGATATAAGATACAGACACATGTATATGTACACAATGTGATACAGTAATGAGATCTGATTATACCTACAGATATAAGATAAAGACACATGTATATGTACACAATGTGATACAGTAATGAGATCTGATTATACCTACAGTTATAAGATACAGACACATGTATATGTACACAATGTGATACAGTAATGAGATCTGATTATACCCACAGATATAAGATACAGACACATGTATATGTACACAGTGTGATACAGTAATGAGATCTGATTATACCTACAGATATAATATACAGACACATGTATATGTACACAATGTGATACAGTAATGAGATCTGATTATACCTACAGATATAAGATACAGACACATGTATATGTACACAATGTGATACAGTAATGAGATCTGATTATACCTACAGATATAAGATACAGACACATGTATATGTACACAGTGTGATACAGTAATGAGATCTGATTATACCTACAGATATAAGATAAAGACACATGTATATGTACACAATGTGATACAGTAATGAGATCTGATTATACCTACAGATATAAGATACAGACACATGTATATGTACACAATGTGATACAGTAATGAGATCTGATTATACCTACAGATATAAGATACAGACACATGTATATGTACACAGTGTGATACAGTAATGAGATCTGATTATACCTACAGATATAAGATAAAGACACATGTATATGTACACAATGTGATACAGTAATGAGATCTGATTATACCTACAAGCTCAACCTATTTTATTAGGTTGTGGCTTTAAAAACACAAAATCAGAGCTTTAATATACAGAAATACACCTTAAAAAGCTAATTTTCATACATTTTTTACTCTGCAGTTGGTAAAAAAAGCAATTGTAAACACATTAAGGGAAAAACTATTTTACAGTATACTGTCCCTTTAAAGGTTACTGATCTAATGGTTATCTCCCTCAAAAGCAAAGGATTTGTATTACTTTATCTTAACTACTACAACATGATCGTGTATTTATTGTTATGCAAATCTATTTATTTATCTGTCTGTTTGTCTGTCTATCTATGCCTGTCTGTCATCTATCTATTGTCTATGTCTTTCTATATATGTCTGTCTGTCTATCTATCATCTCTGTCTGTCTATCTATATATGTCTGTCTGTCTAACTATGTCTGTCTGTCATCTATCTATCTATTGTCTATGTCTTTCTATATATGTCTGTCTGTCATCTATCTATTGTCTATGTCTGTCATCTATCTATCTATTGTCTATGTCTTTCTATATATGTCTGTCTGTCATCTATCTATTGTCTATGTCTGTCATCTATCTATCTATTGTCTATGTCTTTCTATATATGTCTGTCTGTCATCTATCTATTGTCTATGTCTGTCATCTATCTATCTATTGTCTATGTCTTTCTATATATGTCTGTCTGTCATCTATCTATTGTCTATGTCTGTCATCTATCTATCTATTGTCTATGTCTTTCTATATATGTCTGTCTGTCATCTATCTATTGTCTATGTCTGTCATCTATCTATCTATTGTCTATGTCTTTCTATATATGTCTGTCTGTCATCTATCTATTGTCTATGTCTGTCATCTATCTATCTATTGTCTATGTCTGTCATCTATCTATCTATTGTCTATGTCTTTCTATATATGTCTGTCTGTCTATCTATCATCTCTGTCTGTCTATCTATATATGTCTGTCTGTCTAACTATGTCTGTCTGTCATCTATCTATCTATTGTCTATGTTGGTCTATCTATCTCTATCTATCTATGTCTGTCTGTCTGTCATCTATCTATCTATCTATCTATCTATCTATCTATCTATCGTCTATGTCTGTCATCTATCTATCTATCGTCTATGTCTGTTATCTATCTATCTATCTATCTATCTATCTATCTATCTATCTATCTATCATCATCTATGTCTGTCATCTATTTATCTATCTATCTCTCTATCTATCGTCTATGTCTGTTATCTATCTATCTATCATCTATGTCTGTCATCTATCTATCTATCTATCTATCTATCTATCTATCTATCTGTCTGTCTGTCTATTATTTATCTAACTGTCTGTCTGTCTCCCCCAAAAGCAAAGGATTTTTATTACTTTATCTTAACTACTACAACATGGTCATGTATATATTGTTACGCAAATCTATTTATCTGTCTGTCTGTCTGTCTGTCATCTATCTCAGTGATTTGCAACCTTTTTTTGCCGTGGCACACTTTTTTACATTAAAAAATCCTGTGGCACACCACCATCCCAAAATCACACATTGTAGCCTAATACAGGATATATATACAGTATAAATATATATATACACTGTACTGTGCTGTCATGCCATGCCTCCTACAAACTATACATGACATATTGACATTCATTCACAAACACCTCCGCACTGTTGTCAGTCTGCCGCGGCTCACCTGAGGATCTCTCACGGCACACTGGTTGAAAAACACTGATCTATCTATTGTATATGTCTGTCTACCTATATATGTCTGTCTATCTATCATCTCTGTCTGTCTGTCTATCTATATATGTCTGTTTGTCTAACTATGTCTGTCTGTCATCTATCTATCGTCTATGTCTATCTATCTATCTATCTATCTATCTATCTATCTATCTATCTCTGTCTGTCATCTATCTATCTATATATCTATCTATTGTCTATGTCTGTCATCTATCTATCATCTATCTATCGTCTATGTTTGTCTGGCATCTATCTATCTGTCTATTATTTATCTAACTGTCTGTCTGTCTATCATCTACGGTATCTAAATATCTGTCTATCTTTCTATGTACCTCACACGTGCACAAGTCTAGTACACACATATATAAATATGTACCTCACACGTGCACAAGTCTAGTACACACATATATAAATATGTACCTTACACGTGCACAAGTCTAGTACACACATATATAAATATGTACCTTACACGTACACAAATCTAGCACACACACACATATAAATATGCACCTCACATGTGCACAAGTCTAGCACACATATAAATATGCACCTCACACGTGCACAAGTCTAGCACACATATAAATATGCACCTCACACGTGCACAAGTCTAGCACACACATAAATATGTACCTTACACATGCACAAGTTTAGCACACACATATATAAATATGTACCTTACACGTACACAAGTCTAGCACACACGTATAAATATGTACCTAACACGTGCACAAGTCTAGTACACACATATATAAATATGTACCTTACACATGCACAAGTCTAGCACACACATATAAATATGCACCATGCACACGTCTAGAGCACACATATAAATATGTACCTTACACGTACACAAATCTAGCACACATATAAATATGCACCTCACACGTGCACAGGTCTAGCACACACATATAAATATGCATCTCACATGTGCACAAGTCTAGCACACACATATAAATATGCACCTCACACGTGCACAAGTCTAGCACATACATATAAATATGCACTTCATATGTACACAAGTCTAGCACACACATATAAATATGCACCTCACACGTGCACAAGTCTAGCACACACATATAAATATGCACCTCACACGTGCACAAGTCTAGCACACACATATAAATATGCACCTCACACGTGCACAGGTCTAGCACACACATATAAATATGCACCTCACACGTGCACAGGTCTAGCACACACATATAAATATGCATCTCACATGTGCACAAGTCTAGCACACACATATAAATATGCACCTTGCACACATATAAATCTGTACCTTGCACGTGCACATATATAACTATGTACAAATGAGTCAGGTGCCTGTTTTATCTAATGTCTTTGTCACAAAATATCACAGGGACCTTTGATTGAGCGTTCTGAGCTGTAAGACGTAGAATTATTAGAGAAGAGAAATTCCTTATCTTCCGTATCTCTTACAGTTTGCAGACAATAGGAGCACTGTGTGCTTACTGGGAATACACAGGAATATTGTCACTCACCTGTGACCAGCACATCTCATTTGCCTTTACTGATTTGCATAGCACTTTCCAGATGACAAATGAGATCATATATTTAGGAATTGCATTCGGACAACATATAGATTCAGTAATACATTTTTACTAAAGAGACTTTACTCTCTCTAAATTTGGTTAAAGGGACACTGAACCCAAATGTTTTATTTTGTGATTCAGATAGAGCAAGACATTTTAAGCAACTTTCTAATTTACTCCTATTATCCATTTTCTTTATTCTCTTGGTATCTTTTTTTAAAATGCAAGAATGTAAGTTTAGATGCCGGCCCATTTTTGATGAACAACCTGGGTTGTCCTTGCTGATTGGTGGATAAATTCATCCACCGATAAAAAAAAGTGCTGTCCAGAGTTCTGAACCAAGAAAAAGCTTAGATGCCTTCTTTTTCAATTAAAGATAGCAAGATAATGAAGAAAAATTAATAATAGGAGTAAATTAGAAAGTTACTTAAAATTGTATGCTCTGTCTGAATCATTAAAGAAAGAATTTGGGCTCAGTGTCCCTTTAACAATCAGCCAGCTTTTGTTAATAAAACTGAAGGATTTTGAGTTAAAGGGACTGATTTATCAAGACCCAATTTCAGCTGAATGCAGCTGTTTTCGCGCAAGCCTGAAGATAAGACCACTGTGCTCCTTAACTCGTCCGCCACCTCTGAGGCGGAGGACAGCAATCAGCCCAATCGGCTTGATTGACACCCCCTGCTAGCGGTTGATTGACCGCGAATCTGCAGGGGGCAGCATTGCACAAGCATTTCTTCAGCCCCAAAGTTATATTTTTTAGACATGTCTACAGCCAAAACTACTGCACCATCTTTATGAGGTCATTACCCTAGATTAGGTTAAAAAAAAGTTTTCTTATTAGTTATATGTAACCTAATTTCACCCCTACTTAACACAATTAGGGCTAGATTACAAGTTGAGCGTGAAATATTGCTTCAGCAAAAGCGATATTTGTGCACAACTTAACAAATGTGCGCTGGTATTACAAGTGAGGTGCAATGCGAACGCTCCAATGGGAGCCTTGTTCTCATGCTGTCAGACACGGCATGAGAACTAGCGCAACAATTTTAAATATCTATGTATTTGCTTATATACATAGAGCTAGATTACGAGTTCTGGGCGCTATAGGAAAATTAACAAACGCAACTTTTAACCCTCTATAGCGCTGCCATTACAAGTTTTGAAACAGCCGGCTTGTGCGTGCAATATGGTTGTGTTGAGCTCCATACCGCACACAATACAAGCACTGTTTTGACATGCTTGTGCACGCTTTCCCCATAGACATCAATGGGGAGAGCGGGTCAGAAAAAACCTAACACCTGCGATTGCGGAATGAAAAGCTCCGTAACGCAGCCCCATTCATGTTTATGGGGAAAAAAGTTACGTGTAAACCTTACCCCTTAACATAAACCCTGAGTCTAAACACCCCTAATCTGCCGCCCCCGACATTGCCGCCACCTACATAATGTTATTAACCCCTAATCTGCCGCTCCCGATATCACCGCCACTATACTAAAGTTATTAACCCCTATTCCCCTGCACCCCAACATCGCCCACACTATAATAAATCTATTAACCCCTATTCCGCCACTCCCTGACATCGCCACAACTAAATAAAGCTATTAACCCCTAAACCTCAGGCCTCCCACATCACTACCATTAAATAAATCTATTAACCCCTAAACCGCCAGCCCCCACATCGCAACAACCTAAATTAAACTATTAACCCCTAAACCTAACCCTAACACTCCCTAACTTTAACATAATTAAAATAGAGCTAAATTAAAGTTATAATTATTAAAGGGACATGAAACCCCAAAATTTTCTTTCGTGATTCAGATAGTGAATACAATTTTAAACAACTTTCCAATTTACTTCTATTATTTCATTTGCTTCATTCTATTGTTATCCTTTGCTGAAAGGTCTATCTAGGCAAGCTCAGGAGCAGCAAAGAATCTAGGTGCTAGCTGTTGATTGGTTGCTGCATATATAAACCGATTGTCATTGGCTCACTCATGTGTTAAGTTAGAAACCAGTAGTGCATTGCTGCTCTTTCAACAAATGATAACAAGAGAATGAAACAAATTAGATAATAGAAGTCAATTAGAAAGTTGTTTAAAATTGTTTCTCTATCTGAATCATGGAAGAAAAATTTTGGGTTTCATGACCCTTTAACTAAATAATACCTATTTAAAACTAAATACTTACCTGTGAAATAAAACCTAAGCTAGCTACAATATAACTAATAGTTACATTTTATCTAGCTTAGGGTTTATTTTTATTTTACAGACAAGTTTGTATTTATTTTAACTAGGTAGAATAGTTAGTAAATAGTTGTTAACTACCTAGTTAAAATAAATACAAACTTACCTGTGAAATAAAACCTAACCTGCCTTACACTCAAAATAAATAAAAAATAAAAAACACTAAAATTACAAAAAATAACAAACAAAATTATCCAAAATAATACAAATTATTCCAATTCTAATACCCTTTAAAAAATTTCAAAAAAAAAAAACACCCCAAAATAAAAAAGCCTAATCTACAATAAACTACCAAAGGCCCTTAAAAGGTCCTTTTGTAGGGCATTGCCCTAAGTTAACAGCTCTTTTACTTGAAAAAAAATACAAAGGCCCACTAACATTACAAACCCTAACCCAAACCCACAAAATAAAAAAACTATCTAAAAAAAACTAAGCTAACCATCGCCCTGAAAAGGGCATTTAGCTCTTTTATGAAAAGCCCAAACCCTAAACTTACAAAAAAAAAAAAACTTAAAAAAACCCACTAACCCCCGAAGATCCACTTACAGTTTTTGAAGTCCCGCTTGAACGATCTTCATCCAGGTGGCAAAGTCCTCATCCAGGCGGCCTCTTCTATCTTCATCCAGGCAGCGAAGTCCTCATCCAGGCGGTGAGAAATCTTCATCAAGACGGCCTCTTCTATCTTCATCCAGACGGCGCGGAGCGGGTCCACCCTGAAGACATCCGGCGTGGAACATCCTCTCCATATGGTCGCCGCTGTATATTGTATCTTATACAGAGTGATCCATCACTGTCATACCAGGAACACAAACCGCCAAGGGGACGTTTTAAACGTGGGAAAAGCTTACGTGACCTACTAGTGCTAACAGACCCACAAAACTGATATACAAAACAGACTTGGCTCAAATCCACCAAGAAAGGATCGTGCCCCAGCTGCGTCATCTGTCACTCCATGGTTCAAGGGACCAGTTTCAGACACCCACATACCAATAAAAGGTATCCTATAAAACACTACTTAACATGCACAACTCCGTATGTGGTTTATATGTTGAGCTGTATTTGTGGACTGTTCTATGTGGGCAAGACCTCAGACGACATAAAGAAGAGGATGGCGAACCATCGGAGTGCTATCCGTATGGCCGCAGAAAAAGGAGACAGTGACCAACCTGTAGCGAGACATTTTGCACATAAAGGACATATGGTAAAAGACTGTCTCCTTTATTGTCATTTATTTCTTAGTAATCCACCCTTTATGCCATACGGACATACTATTGCTAGGCCCATGACACAATTAGTCGTATGATATGCAAGTTAGACACCTGAATGTCTATGACACATTAATACACGTCCCATATGGGTGGGGCCAAGCTGACTATAATACATGCCGTATGTGACAGATAATCCTTATAGCATGATCCGAATTAGAAACATTAACGGTAAGCATCAACAGCACAATCTGATAACCTATATACTATGGCTGCTGTCTTCCATGTATCAGACAATGTAAAAACATATCTTATATCTTATATACAATATGTCCCATTGTAGTGATTTTTTGCTGGGTGCAATTTTCTTAGACACACGCACATGTTTCAGGTTAGGGATATTATTAGCATTATCACTTTAGCTACGCTCACTTAAGAAACAATTGGTATTGCAATGTTTCATGGTAACAATGTGGATACCATTGGCTAGATTACGAGTTTTGCGTTAAGCTGAAAAAGCAGTGTTAACAGGTCCTAACGCTGCTTTTTCACTACCGCTGCTATTACAAGTCTTCAAGGTTTAGGGGCACCGCACACTTTTTTGGCCTTACCGCAAACCGGCTTACGTAAACTTCGTAAACCCTTTTTTCTATGGGATTTCCATAGCGCTGGTATTACGAGTCTGTCCTGGGAGGCCAAAAAGTGAGCGGTACACCCTCTACCTCCAAGATTCCTAACGCAGTCAGTAGTTTTACACTACAACGCCGTAGCATAAAACTTATAACTAAAGTGCTAAAAAGTACACTAACACCCATAAACTACCTATTAACCCCTAAACCGAGGCCCTCCCGCATTGCAAACACTAAAATAAAAATATTAACCCCTAATCTGCCGCTCCGACATCGCCGCCACTGTAATAAACATATTAACCCCTAAACCGCCGCACTCCCGCCTCGCAAACACTAGTTAAATATTATTAACCCCTAATCTGCCGCCCCTAACATCGCTGCCACCTACATTATACTTATTAGCCCCTAATCTGCCATCCCCAATGTCGCCGCCACTATATTAAATGTATTAACCCCTAAATCTAAGTCTAACCCTAACCCCCCTAACTTAAATATAATTTAAATAAATCTAAATAAAATTACTATAATTAACTAAATTATTCCTATTTAAAACTAAATACTTACCTATAACATAAACCCTAACCTAGCTACAATATAACTAATAGTTACACTGTAGCTAGCTTAGGGTTTATTTTTATTTTACAGGCAAGTTTGTATTTATTTTAACTAGGTAGAATAGTTATTAAATAGTTATTAACTATTTACTAACTACCTAGCTAAAATAAATACAAACTTACCTGTAAAATAAAACCTAACCTAAGTTACAATAACACCTAACACTACACTACAATTAAATAAATTAACTAAATTAAATACAATTAAATAAATTAAATTAGCTAAATCACAAAAAAAATATACACTAAATTACAGAAAATAAAAAACAAATTACAGATCTTTAAACTAATTACAACTAATCTAATAGCCCTATCAAAATAAAAAAAAACCCTAGCCTAAACTAAACTATCAATAGCCCTTAAAAGGGCCTTTTGCAGGGCATTGCCCCAAAGTAATCAGCTCTTTTACCTGTAAAGAAAAAATACAAACAACCCCCCAACAGTAAAACCCACCACCCACGCAACCAATCTCCCAAATAAAATACTAACTAAAAAAAAACAAGCTCCCCATTACCCTGAAAAGGGCATTTGGATGGGCATTGCCCTTAAAAGGGCATTTAGCTCTTTTGCAGGCCCAAAGCCCTAACCTAAAAAATAAATTCACCCAATACACCCTTAAAAAAATTCTAACACTAACCCCCGAAGATTCACTTACTGGGAGAAGTCTTCATCCAAGCGGCAAGATGTCCTCAACGAAGCAGGCAGAAGAGGTCCTCCAGACGGGCAGAAGTCTTCATCCAGACGGCATCTTCTATCTTCATCCTTCCGGCGCGGAGCAGGTCCATCTTCACGACATCCGATGCGGAGCATCCTTTTCAAACGACGGCTTCTTCGTGATGAATATCTCTTTAAATGACATCATCCAAGATGGCGTCCCTTAGCTTCCGATTGGCTGATAGAATTCTATCAGCCAATCGGAATTAAGGTAGAAAAAATCCTATTGGCTGATCCAATCATATTGGGGGGGCTTTTTTTTAATTTTGATAGGGCTATAAGATTAGGTGTAATTAGTTTAAAGATCTGTAATTTATTTTTTATTTTCTGTAATTTAGTGTTTGTTTTTTAGCTAATTTAATTTAATTGTATTTAATTTAGTTAATTTATTTAATTGTAGTGTAGTGTTAGGTGTAATTGTAACTTAGGTTAGGTTTTATTTTACAGGTAAATTTGTATTTATTTTAGCTAGGTAGCTAGTAAATAGTTAATAACTATTTAATAGCTATTGTACCTAGTTGCCTGTAAAATAAAAATAAATCCTAAACTAGCTACAATGTAACTATTAGTTATATTGTAGCTAGCTTAGGGTTTATTTTATAGGTAAGTATTTAGTTTTAAATAGGAATTATTTAGTTAATTATAGTAATTTTCTTTAGATTTATTTAAATTATATTTAAGTTAGGGGGTGTTAGGGTTAGACTTGGGTTTAGGGGTTAATACATTTAATATAGTGGCGGCGACGTTTGGGGCGGCAGATTAGGGGTTAATAAGTGTAGGTAGGTTGCGGTGACATTGGGGGCGGCAGATTAGGGGCTAATAAATATAATGTAGGTTGCGGCGATGTTGGGGGCAGCAGATTAGGGGTTAATAAGTATAATGTAGGTGTTGGGGCGGCAGATTAGGGGTTAATAAGTGTAAGATTAGGGGTGTTTAGATTTGGGGTTCATGTTAGGGTGTTAGGTGTAAACATAACTTTTATTTCCCCATAGGAATCAATGGGGCTGCGTTACTGAGTTTTATGATGCTTTTTGGCAGGTGTTAGACTTTTTATCAGCCAGCTCTCCCCATTGATGTCTATGGGGAAATCGTGCACGAGCACGTACGACCAGCTCACCGCTGACTCAAGCAGCGCTGGTATTGGAGTGCGGTATGGAGCACAATTTTGCTTTACGCTTACTTCTTGCCTTTTAACGCCGGGTTTGTAAAAACCTGTAATACCAGTACTGCAGGTAAGTGAGCGGTGAGAATAAACTGCTTGTTAGCACCGCATAGCTCCTAACGCAAAACTCGCAATCTGGCCGCATGTTTTTTGATGTTTTTTTATATTTTTTGATGCTGCATAGTTTGTAACACCTGGGTATCACCATGGCAACCGTTTTGGCGGATTTCTCTGTTGGGGGAGGTAAAATTTGGTTTAAATGAATGTTTGTTCTTTTCACTCTTGTTGAACTGATGAAGGGGTGAACACCCTAAAACGTCACTGTAAATAAAATTGTGTTGTACACTTGATAAGACCAGAGAGTGCTTCGTCCTTCAGCTCAAAATTTATGTTACTACCTGATAAATTCATTTCTTTCATATTGGCAAGAGTCTATGAGCTAGTGACGTATGGGATATACATTCCTACCAGGAGGGGCAAAGTTTCCCAAACTTCAAAATGCCTATAAATACACCCCTCACCACACCCACAATTCAGTTTAATGGATAGCCAAGTAGTGG
>NC_069506.1:3388264-3403264 GCF_027579735.1 Bombina bombina | reverse complement strand
TGTTATATACAGTAAAGAGACATCTACAGTCAGTATGTTGTTATATACAGTAAAGAGACATCTACAGTCAGTATGTTGTTATATACAGTAAAGAGACATCTACAGTCAGTATGTTGTTATATACAGTAAAGAGAAGTCTACAGTCAGTATGTTGTTATATACAGTAAAGAGAAGTCTACAGTCAGCATGTTGTTATATACAGTAAAGAGAAGTCTACAGTCAGTATGTTGTTATATACAGTAAAGAGACATCTACAGTCAGTATGTTGTTATATACAGTAAAGCGACATCTACAGTCAGCATGTTGTTATATACAGTAAAGAGACATCTACAGTCAGTATGTTGTTATATACAGTAAAGAGAAGTCTA
Source organism: Bombina bombina (assembly GCF_027579735.1). Taxonomy (NCBI): domain Eukaryota; kingdom Metazoa; phylum Chordata; class Amphibia; order Anura; family Bombinatoridae; genus Bombina; species Bombina bombina. Next base: position 3,402,896 of record NC_069506.1, on the reverse strand, counting down.
CAGTCAGTATGTTGTTATATACAGTAAAGAGAAGTCTACAATCAGTATGTTGTTATATACAGTAAAGAGAAGTCTACAGTCAGTATGTTGTTATATACAGTAAAGAGACATCTACAGTCAGTATGTTGTTATATACAGTAAAGAGACATCTACAGTCAGCATGTTGTTATATACAGTAAAGAGAAGTCTACAGTCAGTATGTTGTTATATACAGTAAAGAGAAGTCTACAGTCAGCATGTTGTTATATACAGTAAAGAGACATCTACAGTCAGTATGTTGTTATATACAGTAAAGAGAAGTCTACAGTCAGCATGTTGTTATATACAGTAAAGAGAAGTCTACAGTCAGCATGTTGTTATATACAGTAAAGCGACATCTACAGTCAGTATGTTGTTATATACAGTAAAGAGACATCTACAATCAGCATGTTGTTATATACAGTAAAGAGAAGTCTACAGTCAGTATGTTGTTATATACAGTAAAGAGACATCTACAGTCAGTATGTTGTTATATACAGTAAAGAGACATCTACAGTCAGTATGTTGTTATATACAGTAAAGAGATATCTACAGTCAGCATGTTGTTATATACAGTAAAGAGACATCTACAGTCAGTATGTTGTTATATACAGTAAAGAGACATCTACAGTCAGTATGTTGTTATATACAGTAAAGAGACATCTACAGTCAGTATGTTGTTATATACAGTAAAGAGACATCTACAGTCAGTATGTTGTTATATACAGTAAAGAGACATCTACAGTCAGTATGTTGTTATATACAGTAAAGAGACATCTACAGTCAGTATGTTGTTATATACAGTAAAGAGACATCTACAGTCAGTATGTTGTTATATACAGTAAAGAGACATCTACAGTCAGTATGTTGTTATATACAGTAAAGAGACATCTACAGTCAGCATGTTGTTATATACAGTAAAGAGACATCTACAGTCAGTATGTTGTTATATACAGTAAAGAGACATCTACAGTCAGTATGTTGTTATATACAGTAAAGAGACATCTACAGTCAGCATGTTGTTATATACAGTAAAGAGAAGTCTACAGTCAGTATGTTGTTATATACAGTAAAGAGAAGTCTACAGTCAGCATGTTGTTATATACAGTAAAGAGACATCTACAGTCAGTATGTTGTTATATACAGTAAAGAGAAGTCTACAGTCAGCATGTTGTTATATACAGTAAAGAGAAGTCTACAGTCAGCATGTTGTTATATACAGTAAAGCGACATCTACAATCAGTATGTTGTTATATACAGTAAAGAGACATCTACAATCAGCATGTTGTTATATACAGTAAAGAGAAGTCTACAGTCAGTATGTTGTTATATACAGTAAAGAGACATCTACAGTCAGTATGTTGTTATATACAGTAAAGAGACATCTACAGTCAGTATGTTGTTATATACAGTAAAGAGATATCTACAGTCAGTATGTTATATACAGTAAAGAGACATCTACAGTCAGTATGTTGTTATATACAGTAAAGAGACATCTACAGTCAGTATGTTGTTATATACAGTAAAGAGACATCTAGTCAGTATGTTGTTATATACAGTAAAGAGACATCTACAGTCAGTATGTTGTTATATACAGTAAAGAGACATCTACAGTCAGTATGTTGTTATATACAGTAAAGAGACATCTACAGTCAGTATGTTGTTATATACAGTAAAGAAAAATCTACAGTCAGTATTTGTTATATACAGTAAAGAGACATCTACAGTCAGTATGTTGTTATATACAGTAAAGAGACATCTACATTCAGCATGTTGTTATATACAGTAAAGAGACATCTACAGTCAGTATGTTGTTATATACAGTAAAGAGACATCTACATTCAGCATGTTGTTATATACAGTAAAGAGACATCTACAGTCAGTATGTTGTTATATACAGTAAAGAGACATCTACAGTCAGTATGTTGTTATATACAGTAAAGAGACGTCTACAATCAGCATGTTGTTATATACAGTAAAGAGAAGTCTACAGTCAGCATGTTGTTATATACAGTAAAGCGACATCTACAGTCAGTATGTTGTTATATACAGTAAAGAGACATCTACAGTCAGTATGTTGTTATATACAGTAAAGAGACATCTACAGTCAGTATGTTGTTATATACAGTAAAGAGACATCTACAGTCAGTATGTTATATACAGTAAAGAGACATCTACAGTCAGTATGTTGTTATATACAGTAAAGAGACATCTACAGTCAGTATGTTGTTATATACAGTAAAGAGACATCTAGTCAGTATGTTGTTATATACAGTAAAGAGACATCTACAGTCAGTATGTTGTTATATACAGTAAAGAGACATCTACAGTCAGTATGTTGTTATATACAGTAAAGAGACATCTACAGTCAGTATGTTGTTATATACAGTAAAGAGAAATCTACAGTCAGTATGTTGTTATATACAGTAAAGAGACATCTACATTCAGCATGTTGTTATATACAGTAAAGAGACATCTACAGTCAGTATGTTGTTATATACAGTAAAGAGACATCTACAGTCAGTATCTTGTTATATACAGTAAAGAGACATCTACAGTCAGTATGTTGTTATATACAGTAAAGAGACATCTACATTCAGCATGTTGTTATATACAGTAAAGAGACATCTACAGTCAGTATCTTGTTATATACAGTAAAGAGACATCTACAGTCAGTATGTTGTTATATACAGTAAAGAGACGTCTACAGTCAGCATGTTGTTATATACAGTAAAGAGACATCTACAGTCAGTATCTTGTTATATACAGTAAAGAGACGTCTACAGTCAGTATGTTATATACAGTAAAGAGACATCTACAGTCAGTATGTTGTTATATACAGTAAAGAGACATCTACAGTCAGTATGTTGTTTTTTTTTTTTTTTTTTTATTCTCTTTTTATTGAGTTTCCGCATAATTACAAACAAATACTTTGTCCAAATACGGTGACAAAAGAAAAAAGCAAAAACAAAAACATACATACAATAATCAAGTTAATATCGTACATCATAGGCTATACATTTTGTGAACCAAAGAAAAACATATTCATCATAAGTCCTTAGTGGGGGAAAAATGAATAAAGTGCTGTGTAAAAAAACCCCACTATATAGAAACATATCTGTCCGTGTATTAAAATATGAGAAAACATTTACACTAAACAAATTACCTTCTTTCTTAACCTAAAAGTAGTAAAAAACATTGATTATACACAAATCCATACATCATTAGATATCAACAACAACTAAAAAACCTAACCAAAGAGCCAATAGTGTCCATGGCTAAATAAAAAAAAACAGTTCTTATTACCCTCTATTAAAGTGAACATTAAGAGTTGGCTGAAATTGTGTAGTATAACCAACTAGCCCTGGGTAAACTAGTTATGCTTTCTTCGACTCAGTGCTTATCTCGTCTTCTATCCCCACATTATATGCACGGTGATCAAATATACAATATAGCCAGAAAGTCAAATCCCCCAACCCAACACACAAAACAACAAAAAACAAAGAAAAAAAAAAAAAGAAAAAAAAAAGGGAGATGGGAGACGCTCCTCTCTACCCCCCACCCCCATCCCCACCCCACCCCCAAGCACTCACTCAGTGTCCATTGCCCATTCGCCAGGGAAGTGACCTGCCAAGATGTTCACCTGTAAATATTCCGAATTACTAAAAGGTTTAATTAATTTTTTTTGATGCAATAAGGGTAATGATCTTAAAAATATCTCCCATTTCTTGAAGAATACTACTAGATGTTTTTCTTGTGGGTAGGGTAAGTTAATTTGTTCTATTATGAACTGCTCAGTCAAAGCCCTTTTAAATTGTGCCATTGTAGGTAAAGCAGCTGCTTTCCATGTCTTAAAAATAAGACTCCGTGCAGTTAGTATGATAGTATTTATCAAGTTATGATTCTTAATTGTATGCCGATATTTTACCAGAAAAAAGATCTCGACTGGGGATATTTTATAACCCACCTTTAAAACAACTGTCATCCAAAATATGATTTTCCCCCAATATTGCAATACCTTGGGGCAACTCCATAAACAATGGAAGAGATCAGCACCAGTATTTGAACATCTAGGGCACAGAGCATTTATTTTATACCATTTAGCTAACACCGCAGGCGTAAGATATCTCTGTAACCCGATTTTTATCTGGGACTCTCTCCAAGATGTCGGGACCCAGGGCTGTTGCGTTATTTTAAAGCTCTCTATAATACTCTGCTCATCTAAATCCGAGAATAGATTAGCCCATCTACCAACCATCTCGTCTACTTGCGCTTTTGATGATTTCTGCTTTAATAGTAAATATAAAGGGGAAATTGCATATATTCCTGCGGCGTACATTGAAATCCTAGACTGCAGCTCGCCCAGGGACCAATCATTCCCATATTTCGTGATTATCTCTTGGAGAAAGTGTCTAACTTGGAGGTAGGCATAGAACTCCCGTGGCCCTATATCAAACCGAGATACAATTTCTTGGAATAATAATGTATGCCCTCCCGTGTCCCGTATCTGACATAAGGTTTGGAGGCCTTTAGATTCCCAGTCTATGAATATCCGATTTAAGAGGCCAGGACTAAATTCTGGGTTCCCCGCTATAGGTAGATATTGTGAAACATAGGGTGAGTTGCCCATTTCTGCGCATAGTCTTTGCCAGGCAATAATGACGTTTTTCAGGGTGTCTAAGTAAAATATATTAGAAGGAAGTGAGGTGAGTGGACAGTGTAACAGAGCTTTCAATTTAAATGGGGCCACGAGCTGTGATTCCCACATAAATGACGTGATTTGCTCCTTCCCAGTCAACCAATCAAATGCGAATCTAGCTATTATGACCAGGTTATATGTCTGAATATCGGGGAGTGCCAAACCTGCTGATGTCTTAGAGTTCATAAGCCTACCTACAGCAATCCGCGGTCTTTTGCCATTCCATAAAAATTTGGAACAGGCCTTATTATATATAGTAATGTCTCTCTTATGTAGGAACCATGGAATGTTTTGCATGATATAGAGGAGCTTTGGAAAGATGATTGTTTTAATCAGCGTCACCCGGGCTGTTAGTGAAATAGGAAGCCTAGTCCATTCATCTAGTTTACTCTTACAGGAGTCCAATACTGACCTATAATTTAGTCCATACCATTCCTCCGGGTTCCTAGATAGTCGTAAACCCAAATATGTAATCTGCGGGACTTCCCTAAAAGGGTGATTCAGCTGCAGTGCGGGATTTTTATCTATCCACATAAGCTCAGATTTAGATGTATTAATCTTAAATCCTGAGATTTCCCCGAACTCTTGGGTGATACTCTGTAGGATAGGTAATGACACTGCAAGATTAGATAGGAATAGGAGGAGATCATCTGCGTAGAGAAGAAGAATCAACTTCTCGCGCGCTAATGAAATACCCTCTAGTTCTTGCCGTATTAGAATAGCCAGTGGTTCTATACTGAGATTAAACAAGAAGGGGGAAAGTGGGCAGCCCTGTCTAGTCCCTCTGAATAAATTGAATCGCTGAGTAGAGGTATTATTAATAATTACCGCAGAGGAGGGGGTACTGTAGATTAAACGTATATAATTGTTAAAGGGACCCGAAAACCCAAATTCGTCCAATGTAGAAAACAAATGATCCCAACTGACCCTGTCGAAAGCCTTTTCTGCGTCAACTGTCAAAATAGCCTTGTCAATGCTTCCATAAGATTCCTCAGTTTTATATATATTCCAAAAAGATTCAATCAGGATTAATAATTTCCTTATATTCCTTGTCGACTTACGACCATGCATAAAGCCAGACTGATTCTCATGAATTAAATCGCCCATATAAGGTTTCAATCGTAGGGCTATGATAGACGCAAGCAACTTGTAGTCGGTATTTAAAACCGAAATAGGTCTATAGGAACTTGGTAATTCAGGGTCTTTCCCCTTTTTAAGGATCAGTGAGATATTTGCAGCTGTGAAGGATGTGGAACAACTCGTATTCTCGGAAAAATAAGAATTAAATAACTTAACTAATATAGGAAGCACCTGGGGTTGGAGGATTCTATAGTATTCTATAGGTAGGGCATCTGGACCAGCTGCTTTATTAGGTTTCGCGTTTTTAATTGCCCACACTATTTCTTCTTCCGTTATAGGAGCATTGATGGCATCTCTAGCTTCTATAGATATACGTGGGGTTTTAATCTTCCCCCAAAATGTCTCTTTTTTCTGTAGATTAATAGGCTCTTGAGTATATAGATCCTGGAAAAAGTCAAAGAATACTTTTTCTATATCAGAATGACTTGTGTGTCTCAAGGTTCCTTGTTTAATAGCGGTAATTGCGTATCTCGGAGAAGATTTAGTTAACCTTGCTAGAAACTTTGCTGATCTACCCGTGAACCCTCCATACCTTGCTTTCATTCTGAGTTCTTCCTGGGCACTAACCTGTTTCAGGAATAAATCCCGGAGTGTCTTCGCTGTGACATAGGCATCCCAACACTCTTTCGTGTGCCTAGTAATATACGCTCTATATGTATTCTTCACGCGGTTAGCTAATTGTCTAGCCCCTATACTACTACTTTTTGACAGGTAAAGTGTATAGGACTTAATCTCTCCGCGTAGAACGGCTTTAGAAGCCTCCCAGAATATCTCAGTCTTATCTATATAATTATGATTATTATTGAGATATTCAGCCCATTTCAATCGAAGAAAATTCTGAAATTTAATATTATTACTCAGATATCTAGGGAAAGAAATGTAGTTCTGACCAGGCCGTCCTCCTGCGGCCCTAAGCCCCAATACAATAACCGCATGGTCCGAAATAGCTATGTCTTCAATTCTGGTGGTCCAGCTCTGCGTTAACATGGTTTCTGAGATCAAAAAATAGTCTAGTCTGAAAAAAGATCGCTGCGCATGCGAAATGCAGGTATAAGAACGCACATCCGGATTCTGAACTCGCCATAAATCAACCATCCCCAGATGAGAACATAATCTCTGAAATATTCTCATTTTTTTTCCTCTGCTGTTTATCATCTTGTTATTAGAGTTATCCAAAAAGGGATCTGCTAGTAAGTTAAGATCACCTGCGATAATTAGATTCGCTCCTATGAAGCTGTGTAATTTTACCAATAGGACGGACCAAAAAGTTTGGTCAACTTGATTAGGGCCATATATATTACAAAGTGTATATTTAATGCCTTTAATTTCCAACTCCAATATTAAAAATCTCCCTTCAGAGTCACGTTCAACATTACCTATCCTGTATTCTAGCTTACGACTCAATAATATTGCCACCCCCCTCTTTCTGGAAGTAAATGGCGCTGCCACCACTTCTCCCACCCACTTAGATTTAAGTTTAGGTATTTCACTAGCTTCAAGATGCAATTCTTGTAGAAAGACTATATCCGGATTGAATTTACCCAAATGTTTTATTACAGTTTTTCTTTTAATAGGTGAATTGATGCCCCCTATATTCCAAGACAAGAAGCTAAGATTAAACATCATCAGTACTATTCATCATCATCGGTACTATTCATCTTACTGATCTAATATCAATCATGGTGGGAAAAAAGGATTCACAGCATTTTTCTTCCTAATGCAATGGAGACCCATCCCCACAATGGACCATGACCAAAACCCAGGGAGGAGGAGGGAGATAAGCGAGGGAGTAGGGGGGAGAGAGAGAGGAAGCAGAGAGGGAGAGATAAAAAAAAAAAAAAAAAAAAAAAAAAAAAACATAAACAAACAACACAACAATTGGACACGACCCACACGGACCCCGAGACCAACATAAAAAATACCATTTCTACAACTATCCTATTCTTAAACTCCAGAACCATACTACTCATTCCATTAACTCATAAATAATAAAAATATTCAGATTCTATGAACAAAAACCTTCTTCCCATTGTGTTCAAGACCTACTCATGGGACCCCTGCCTCCCTACAAAAGGTCTCGGCCTCCATGACATTGTTAAGAGTGTGTGTACTGCCGTCTTTCTGCACTATTAGCTTTGCTGGGTAAATTAACCTAATATTGTAGTTCTCTTTCTGTAGCCTCCCATAGAAAAAGGACATATCTCTTCTTTTGGTTAACGTTTCTGAAGAGAAATCCTGAAACAATAATAGTTTGTGTGAGCCCAGAGAGAGAGAACCACATTTCCTGTAATGCCTGAGAAATATTAATTTGTCCTGAAAATTGACAAATTTAAAGATTACTGGCCTAGGTCTCGAGACCTCAGTCTGTTCGCGCCTTTGGCCTATCCTATGAACCCTTTCAATCAGAAAGGGAGCAGCAGGAGCCGGGATCTGCAGGGCCTGTGGTAGTGTGACAGTGACAAAATTCATCAAATCTTGAAACTCAGAAGACTCGGGCAAGCCAATTACTTTGAGGTTATTACGCCTCGAACGATCCTCAAGATCTTCCACTTTGGCTTGCAACGCGAGAATATCTTTGCTATGCGTGTCCATTATCGGATCACTGACATTAAGTCTGTCTTCTAAATCTGAGATCCGATTTTCTATTTCATCTAGCCTAGATGAAAACTGTCTAACCTCCAAAGTGAGGCTTGATATCTCATTTCTGATCTCCTGTTTGATCAAATCAAATTGCGGCGTCAATATTTTAGCTACTTCAGCTGCAAATTCCATCAAATTATTGGGGGAGGGATTGGAGACACTCTTATCCAGAGGGGATACCGTGCTAGAGTCCAAGTTCCTGCTGCTCCCCTTCTTTTCTCTAGATTTGGGGGGCATATTGGAAGGAGAACTCCTTTGCTGCATGTACTTATCCATGAATAGAGTACAACCAATGTTTATCTGAGAAGCGCTAGGTATCTAACTGGAAGATTTGGCACAATGGTGCAAAAAAAAAAAAAAAAAAAAAAAAAAAACCACACACAAACTAACAATACCTTAGTAGCTTGTCTTTAAGTGAAACTCTTTGTGTAGCCCTGCTTTGAGTACTAGCTCTTAGTATATATTATTACAATTTATTCTCCAGAAAGTGATACAATATTTTAAATCAAGAGTCGCTGTTAATCTTCAAATCTCAATGTTTTAATTTAATCCAGGGTGTGGGAAAATTATCCTTTACTTCTAAACCCTTTTAATTAAGTGAAACAGAAGCCAAAAAAAAAAAAAAAATAAAAAAAAAAAAATATGTGTCAATGTGAGTACCCGGTTTCCAATCTAGAACCCCACAATAGCTGATACCCAATACAGATTGTGTATGTCTGAACACTCTAATATATAATTCTAAACTTAATTTGCTAAGATGTGGACCAATGCCTAATATTTAAGGTTATTAATTCTTCAAGGATACACCTATAGAAGCCTTGGTGATATTAAGAGAGAGTTTCATATAGCCACTGTATTCTAATAACTATTGCCCTTCTGTAATCACCTTTTTATGTTTATATTATCTCCCTTCAGCCTGCAGTCAAACCAAAGCAGTAATTTGAGACAAGAGATGGTTTGTACTTGCTACGGGGTATATATAGATACTATATAGATAATACCAACAAACATCTAGGTAGAGAGAACTGTGTTAAGGCAGACTATGCATGCATAAACGGTCCTCAACTTTCTCCTAGTGCAATTCAGTTCAGATTATGATGTTTTTACAGCAGAGTCTTTACTGCCTTCACAGTCAATCTTTTCAGACGGTCTTAAGCTGTCCAAACGCTCTGTGGCTCCAACCACAAGGCCCAATAGGTGGAATGAGAAAGGCTTTAGGACACTTAAGCAGGCTGTATATGTACGTTCAGTGTACCCATAGAAAATAATCCGGGCCAGCATATATTCAGAAATGTCAAAGTACAGTACCTTGCCGCTGTTGCTCTGTCCAGGTGCCTTGCCGGTCTGTTCAGACTTCGATGCCCTGCGCTCACAGCAAACCCCCACTGCTTTCCAATCTGACAAACCTCTGCAAGGGGGAACTTGCAGCCTGACAAGCGAACAGCCCTGGTACTCCTCCACAGCAGAGGTGCCGGTCCTCGGCGAGGGGGGGACCGAGCACACCACAACCAGGGCCGATGTACTGCGTCGCCCCTCGATGACTCGGGTTGAAGGGGGCGGGATCACCTCCGCTTTCTGCCCAACCAGGGGGCCGAGATTCCTTGCGTCGGTCTCCAAGCCGCCACCGCTCCACTCTCAGCCCTAGAGGGAGACTCCCTCCTCGCCTGCACCGGGAACTCCAAATGCCCCAGACAACACCACCAACTAGCGGAGAGACCGCCGCCAGGTGCACCGCGCACTCAACCAGGTGAGTGCCAGAATCCTCGATCTGTGACCTGTATGACGGCGTGAAGGTATGCTCAATCAAGAAGACAGCTCTTGTGCAGGTGAGCTTAGAGTCTCTCCACAGACGGCCTTTGGGTGTAGGGTATAGTAGGTAAAGAAGTTGACAATCACTGGTGTAAGGCCTTAGATATAAAAGAGGGTTTATCTTGAAATAGTGATATTTTATCAGCTGGGAGTTTTTTGTAGAAATGGCGTGCACCAGCCACCGTGCACTTTTAGGCTGCAACTCGGACTTCCCATGCTGGATCGTAATCCATGTTCCCAAGCCTGGATATGGCCAAGGGAAACCAGTGCATCTGTTGGAAGTTGATTTGGGCCTCTCCCAGAGGCACGGAGCGTCCTCAGCACCTGCAGCTACCTGCAACCACCTGCATGCCCCGCCTCCAACAGGAAGTCAGTCAGTATGTTGTTATATACAGTAAAGAGACGTCTACAGTCAGTATGTTATATACAGTAAAGAGACATCTACAGTCAGTATGTTGTTATAAACAGTAAAGAGACATCTACAGTCAGTATGTTGTTATATACAGTAAAGCGACATCTACAGTCAGTATGTTATATACAGTAAAGAGAAGTCTACAGTCAGTATGTTGTTATATACAGTAAAGAGACATCTACAGTCAGTATGTTGTTATATACAGTAAAGAGACGTCTACAGTCAGTATGTTGTTATTTACAGTAAAGAGACATCTACAGTCAGTATGTTGTTATATACAGTAAGGAGACATCTACAGTCAGTATGTTGTTATATACAGTAAAGAGACATCTACAGTCAGTATGTTGTTATATACAGTAAAGAGAAGTCTACAGTCAGTATGTTATATACAGTAAAGAGATGTCTACAGTCAGCATGTTGTTATATACAGTAAAGAGACATCTACAGTCAGTATGTTGTTATATACAGTAAAGAGACATCTACAGTCAGCATGTTGTTATATACAGTAAAGAGAAGTCTACAGTCAGTATGTTGTTATATACAGTAAAGAGAAGTCTACAGTCAGTATGTTGTTATATACAGTAAAGAGACATCTACAGTCAGCATGTTGTTATATACAGTAAAGAGAAGTCTACAGTCAGTATGTTGTTATATACAGTAAAGAGACATCTACAATCAGTATGTTGTTATATACAGTAAAGAGACATCTACAGTCAGTATGTTGTTATATACAGTAAAGAGAAGTCTACAGTCAGTATGTTATATACAGTAAAGAGACATCTACAGTCAGCATGTTGTTATATACAGTAAAGAGAAGTCTACAGTCAGTATGTTGTTATATACAGTAAAGAGAAGTCTACAGTCAGTATGTTGTTATATACAGTAAAGAGAAGTCTACAATCAGTATGTTGTTATATACAGTAAAGAGACGTCTACAGTCAGTATGTTATATACAGTAAAGAGACATCTACAGTCAGTATGTTGTTATATACAGTAAAGAGACATCTACAGTCAGCATATTGTTATATACAGTAAAGAGACATCTACAGTCAGTATGTTGTTATATACAGTAAAGAGACATCTACAGTCAGCATGTTGTTATATACAGTACAGAGAAATCTACAGTCAGTATGTTGTTATATACAGTAAAGAGAAGTCTACAGTCAGTATGTTGTTATATACAGTAAAGAGTAGTCTACAGTCAGTATGTTGTTATATACAGTAAAGAGAAGTCTACAGTCAGTATGTTGTTATATACAGTAAAGAGACATCTACAGTCAGCATGTTGTTATATACAGTAAAGAGAAGTCTACAGTCAGTATGTTGTTATATACAGTAAAGAGAAGTCTACAGTCAGCATGTTGGTATATACAGTAAAGCGACATCTACAGTCAGTATGATTTTATATACAGTAAAGAGAAGTCTACAGTCAGTATGTTGTTATATACAGTAAAGAGACATCTACAGTCAGTATGTTGTTATATACAGTAAAGAGACATCTACATTCAGCATGTTGTTATATACAGTAAAGAGAAGTCTACAGTCAGTATGTTGTTATATACAGTAAAGAGAAGTCTACAGTCAGTATGTTGTTATATACAGTAAAGAGAAGTCTACAGTCAGCATGTTGTTATATACAGTAAAGAGAAGTCTACAGTCAGTATGTTGTTATATACAGTAAAGAGACATCTACATTCAGCATGTTGTTATATACAGTAAAGAGACATCTACAGTCAGTATGTTGTTATATACAGTAAAGAGACATCTACATTCAGCATGTTGTTATATACAGTAAAGAGAAGTCTACAGTCAGCATGTTGTTATATACAGTAAAGAGAAGTCTACAGTCAGCATGTTGTTATATACAGTAAAGAGACATCTACAGTCAGTATGTTATATACAGTAAAGAGACATCTACAGTCAGTATGTTGTTATATACAGTAAAGAGAAGTCTACAGTCAGTATGTTGTTATATACAGTAAAGAGAAGTCTACAGTCAGCATGTTGTTATATACAGTAAAGAGACATCTACAGTCAGCATGTTGTTATATACAGTAAAGAGAAGTCTACAGTCAGTATGTTGTTATATACAGTAAAGAGAAGTCTACAGTCAGCATGTTGTTATATACAGTAAAGAGACATCTACAGTCAGCATGTTGTTATATACAGTAAAGAGACATCTACAGACAGCATGTTGTTATATACAGTAAAGAGACATCTACAGTCAGCATGTTTTTATATACAGTAAAGAGAAGTCTACAGTCAGCATGTTGTTATATACAGTAAAGAGACATCTACAGTCAGTATGTTGTTATATACAGTAAAGAGACATCTACAGTCAGTATGTTGTTATATACAGTAAAGAGACATCTACAGTCAGCATGTTGTTATATACAGTAAAATGAAGTCTACAGTCAGTATGTTTTTATATACAGTAAAGAGAAGTCTACAGTCAGCATATTGTTATATACAGTAAAGAGACATCTACAGTCAGTATGTTGTTATATACAGTAAAGAGACGTCTACAGTCAGTATGTTGTTATATACAGTAAAGAGACATCTACAGTCAGTATGTTGTTATATACAGTAAAGAGACATCTACAGTCAGTATGTTGTTATATACAGTAAAGAGACATCTACAGTCAGTATGTTGTTATATACAGTAAAGAGACATCTACAGTCAGTATGTTGTTATATACAGTAAAGAGACATCTACAGTCAGTATGTTATATACAGTAAAGAGAAGTCTACAGTCAGTATGTTATATACAGTAAAGAGACATCTACAGTCAGTATGTTGTTATATACAGTAAAAGAGACATCTACAGTCAGTATGTTATATACAGTAAAGAGACATCTACAGTCAGCATGTTGTTATATACAGTAAAGAGACATCTACAGTCAGTATGTTATATACAGTAAAGAGACATCTACAATCAGTATGTTGTTATATACAGTAAAGAGAAGTCTACAGTCAGTATGTTGTTATATACAGTAAAGAGAAATCTACAGTCAGTATGTTATATACAGTAAAGATAAGTCTACAGTCAGTTTGTTGTTATATACAGTAAAGAGACATCTACAGTCAGTATGTTGTTATATACAGTACAGAGACATCTACAGTCAGTATGTTGTTATATACAGTAAAGAGACATCTACAGTAAGTATGTTGTTATATACAGTAAAGAGACATCTACAGTAAGTATGTTGTTATATACAGTAAAGAGACATCTACAGTCAGTATGTTGTTATATACAGTAAAGAGACATCTACAGTCAGTATGTTGTTATATACAGTAAAGAGACATCTAGTCAGTATGTTGTTATATACAGTAAAGCGACATCTACAGTCAGTATGTTATATACAGTAAAGAGACATCTACAGTCAGTACGGGGAGTGCAGAATTATTAGGCAAATGAGTATTTTGACCACATCATCCTCTTTATGCATGTTGTCTTACTCCAAGCTGTATAGGCTCGAAAGCCTACTACCAATTAAGCATATTAGGTGATGTGCATCTCTGTAATGAGAAGGGGTGTGGTCTAATGACATCAACACCCTATATCAGGTGTGCATAATTATTAGGCAACTTCCTTTCCTTTGGCAAAATGGGTCAAAAGAAGGACTTGACAGGCTCAGAAAAGTAAAAAATAGTGAGATATCTTGCAGAGGGATGCAGCACTCTTAAAATTGCAAAGCTTCTGAAGCGTGATCATCGAACAATCAAGCGTTTCATTCAAAATAGTCAACAGGGTCGCAAGAAGCGTGTGGAAAAACCAAGGCGCAAAATAACTGCCCATGAACTGAGAAAAGTCAAGCGTGCAGCTGCCAAGATGCCACTTGCCACCAGTTTGGCAATATTTCAGAGCTGCAACATCACTGGAGTGCCCAAAAGCACAAGGTGTGCAATACTCA
>NC_069506.1:3343264-3383264 GCF_027579735.1 Bombina bombina | reverse complement strand
TACAGTAAAGAGAAGTCTACAGTCAGTATGTTGTTATATACAGTAAAGAGAAGTCTACAGTCAGTATGTTATATACAGTAAAGAAAAGTCTACAGTCAGTATGTTGTTATATACAGTAAAGAGACATCTACAGTCAGTATGTTGTTATATACAGTAAGGAGACATCTACAGTCAGTATGTTGTTATATACAGTAAAGAGACATCTACAGTCAGTATGTTATATACAGTAAAGAGACATCTACAGTCAGTATGTTGTTAAATACAGTAAAGAGAAATCTACAATCAGTATGTTGTTATATACAGTAAAGAGACATCTACAGTCAGTATGTTGTTATATACAGTAAAGAGACATCTACAATCAGTATGTTTTTATATACAGTAAAGAGACATCTACAGTCAGTATGTTGTTATATACAGTAAAGCGACATCTACAATCAGTATGTTTTTATATACAGTAAAGAGACATCTACAGTCAGTATGTTGTTATATACAGTAAAGAGAAGTCTACAGTTAGTATGTTATTATATACAGTAAAGAGAAGTCTACAGTCAGTATGTTGTTATATACAGTAAAGAGACATCTACAGTCAGTATGTTGTTATATACAGTAAAGAGACATCTACAGTCAGTATGTTGTTATATACAGTAAAGCGACATCTACAATCAGTATGTTGTTATATACAGTAAAGAGACATCTACAGTCAGTATGTTGTTATATACAGTAAAGAGACATCTACAGTCAGTATGTTGTTATATACAGTAAAGCGACATCTACAATCAGTATGTTGTTATATACAGTAAAGAGACATCTACAGTCAGTATGTTGTTATATACAGTAAAGCGACATCTACAATCAGTATGTTTTTATATACAGTAAAGAGACATCTACAGTCAGTATGTTGTTATATACAGTAAAGAGAAGTCTACAGTCAGTATGTTGTTATATACAGTAAAGAGAAGTCTACAGTCAGTATGTTGTTATATACAGTAAAGAGACATCTACAGTCAGTATGTTGTTATATACAGTAAAGAGACATCTACAGTCAGTATGTTGTTATATACAGTAAAGCGACATCTACAATCAGTATGTTGTTATATACAGTAAAGCGACATCTACAGACAGCATGTTGTTATATACAGTAAAGAGAAGTCTACAGTCAGTATGTTGTTATATACAGTAAAGAGAAGTCTACAGTCAGTATGTTGTTATATACAGTAAAGAGACATCTACAGTCAGTATGTTGTTATATACAGTAAAGAGACATCTACAGTCAGTATGTTGTTATATACAGTAAAGCGACATCTACAATCAGTATGTTGTTATATACAGTAAAGCGACATCTACAGTCAGTATGTTGTTATATACAGTAAAGAGACATCTACAGTCAGTATGTTGTTATATACAGTAAAGAGACATCTACAGTCAGTATGTTGTTATATACAGTAAAGCGACATCTACAATCAGTATGTTGTTATATACAGTAAAGAGACATCTACAGTCAGTATGTTGTTATATACAGTAAAGAGACATCTACAGTCAGTATGTTGTTATATACAGTAAAGAGAAGTCTACAGTCAGTATGTTGTTATATACAGTAAAGAGAAGTCTACAGTCAGTATGTTATATACAGTAAAGAGAAGTCTACAGTCAGTATGTTGTTATATACAGTAAAGAGAAGTCTACAGTCAGTATGTTGTTATATACAGTAAAGAAGTCTATAGTCAGTATGTTGTTATATACAGTAAAGAGAAATATACAGTCATTATGTTATATACAGTAAAGAAAAGTCTACAGTCAGTATGTTGTTATATACAGTAAAGAGAAGTCTACAGTCAGTATGTTATATACAGTAAAGAGACATCTACAGTCAGTATGTTGTTAAATACAGTAAAGAGATATCTACAATCAGTATGCTGTTATATACAGTAAAGAGACATCTACAGTCAGTATGTTGTTATATACAGTAAAGCGACATCTACAATCAGTATGTTTTTATATACAGTAAAGAGAAGTCTACAGTCAGTATGTTGTTATATACAGTAAAGAGACATCTACAGTCAGTATGTTGTTATATACAGTAAAGAGACGTCTACAGTCAGTATGTTGTTATATACAGTAAAGAGAAGTCTACAGTCAGTATGTTGTTATATACAGTAAAGAGACATCTACAGTCAGTATGTTGTTATATACAGTAAAGAGACGTCTACAGTCAGTATGTTGTTATATACAGTAAAGAGAAGTCTACAGTCAGTATGTTGTTATATACAGTAAAGAGACATCTACAGTCAGTATGTTGTTATATACAGTAAAGAGACGTCTACAGTCAGTATGTTGTTATATACAGTAAAGAGACGTCTACAGTCAGTATGTTGTTATATACAGTAAAGAGAAGTCTACAGTCAGTATGTTGTTATATACAGTAAAGAGACATCTACAGTCAGTATGTTGTTATATTCAGTAAAGAGACGTCTACAGTCAGTATGTTGTTATATACAGTAAAGAGACATCTACAGTCAGTATGTTGTTATATACAGTAAAGAGACATCTACAGTCAGTATGTTGTTATATACAGTAAAGAGACATCTACAGTCAGTATGTTGTTATATACAGTAAAGAGACATCTACAGTCAGTATGTTTTTATATACAGTAAAGAGAAGTCTACAGTCAGTATGTTGTTATATACAGTAAAGAGAAGTCTACAGTCAGCATATTGTTATATACAGTAAAGAGACATCTATAGTCAGTATGTTGTTATATACAGTAAAGAGAAGTCTACAGTCAGTATGTTGTTATATACAATAAAGAGACATCTACAGTCAGTATGTTGTTATATACAGTAAAGAGACATCTACAGTCAGTATGTTGTTATATACAGTATAGCGACATCTACAGTCAGTATGTTATATACAGTAAAGAGAAGTCTACAGTCAGTATGTTGTTATATACAGTAAAGAAGTCTATAGTCAGTATGTTGTTATATACAGTAAAGAGAAATATACAGTCATTATGTTATATACAGTAAAGAAAAGTCTACAGTCAGTATGTTGTTATATACAGTAAAGAAAAGTCTACAGTCAGTATGTTATATACAGTAAAGAGACATCTACAGTCAGTATGTTGTTAAATACAGTAAAGAGATATCTACAATCAGTATGCTGTTATATACAGTAAAGAGACATCTACAGTCAGTATGTTGTTATATACAGTAAAGCGACATCTACAATCAGTATGTTTTTATATACAGTAAAGAGAAGTCTACAGTCAGTATGTTGTTATATACAGTAAAGCGACATCTACAATCAGTATGTTGTTATATACAGTAAAGAGACATCTACAGTCAGTATGTTGTTATATACAGTAAAGAGACGTCTACAGTCAGTATGTTGTTATATACAGTAAAGAGAAGTCTACAGTCAGTATGTTGTTATATACAGTAAAGAGACGTCTACAGTCAGTATGTTGTTATATACAGTAAAGAGACGTCTACAGTCAGTATGTTGTTATATACAGTAAAGAGAAGTCTACAGTCAGTATGTTGTTATATACAGTAAAGAGACATCTACAGTCAGTATGTTGTTATATACAGTAAAGAGACGTCTACAGTCAGTATGTTGTTATATACAGTAAAGAGACGTCTACAGTCAGTATGTTGTTATATACAGTAAAGAGAAGTCTACAGTCAGTATGTTGTTATATACAGTAAAGAGACATCTACAGTCAGTATGTTGTTATATTCAGTAAAGAGACGTCTACAGTCAGTATGTTGTTATATACAGTAAAGAGACATCTACAGTCAGTATGTTGTTATATACAGTAAAGAGACATCTACAGTCAGTATGTTGTTATATACAGTAAAGAGACATCTACAGTCAGTATGTTGTTATATACAGTAAAGAGACATCTACAGTCAGTATGTTGTTATATACAGTAAAGAGAAGTCTACAGTCAGTATGTTGTTATATACAGTAAAGAGAAGTCTACAGTCAGCATATTGTTATATACAGTAAAGAGACATCTATAGTCAGTATGTTGTTATATACAGTAAAGAGAAGTCTACAGTCAGTATGTTGTTATATACAATAAAGAGACATCTACAGTCAGTATGTTGTTATATACAGTAAAGAGACATCTACAGTCAGTATGTTGTTATATACAGTATAGCGACATCTACAGTCAGTATGTTATATACAGTAAAGAGAAGTCTACAGTCAGTATGTTGTTATATACAGTAAAGCGACATCTACAGTCAGTATGTTTTTATATACAGTAAAGAGAAGTCTACAGTCAGTATGTTGTTATATACAGTAAAGAGAAGTCTACAGTCAGCATATTGTTATATACAGTAAAGAGACATCTATAGTCAGTATGTTGTTATATACAGTAAAGAGAAGTCTACAGTCAGTATGTTGTTATATACAATAAAGAGACATCTACAGTCAGTATGTTGTTATATACAGTAAAGAGACATCTACAGTCAGTATGTTGTTATATACAGTAAAGCGACATCTACAGTCAGTATGTTGTTATATACAGTAAAGAGAAGTCTACAGTCAGTATGTTTTTATATACAGTAAAGAGAAGTCTACAGTCAGTATGTTGTTATATACAGTAAAGAGAAGTCTACAGTCAGCATGTTGTTATATACAGTAAAGAGAAGTCTACAGTCAGCATGTTGTTATATACAATAAAGAGACATCTACAGTCAGTATGTTGTTATATACAGTAAAGAGACATCTACAGTCAGTATGTTGTTATATACAGTATAGCGACATCTACAGTCAGTATGTTTTTATATACAGTAAAGGGAAGTCTACAGTCAGTATGTTATATACAGTAAAGAGAAGTCTACAGTCAGTATGTTATATACAGTAAAGAGAAGTCTACAGTCAGTATGTTGTTATATACAGTAAAGCGACATCTACAGTCAGTATGTTGTTATATACAGTAAAGAGACATCTACAGTCAGTATGTTGTTATATACAGTAAAGCGACATCTACAATCAGTATGTTGTTATATACAGTAAAGAGACATCTACAGTCAGTATGTTGTTATATACAGTAAAGCGACATCTACAATCAGTATGTTTTTATATACAGTAAAGAGACATCTACAGTCAGTATGCTGTTATATACAGTAAAGAGACATCTACAGTCAGTATGTTGTTATATACAGTAAAGCGACATCTACAATCAGTATGTTTTTATATACAGTAAAGAGACATCTACAGTCAGTATGTTGTTATATACAGTAAAGAGAAGTCTACAGTCAGTATGTTGTTATATACAGTAAAGAGAAGTCTACAGTCAGTATGTTGTTATATACAGTAAAGAGACATCTACAGTCAGTATGTTGTTATATACAGTAAAGAGACATCTACAGTCAGTATGTTGTTATATACAGTAAAGCGACATCTACAATCAGCATGTTGTTATATACAGTAAAGAGAAGTCTACAGTCAGTATGTTGTTATATACAGTAAAGAGAAGTCTACAGTCAGTATGTTGTTATATACAGTAAAGAGACATCTACAGTCAGTATGTTGTTATATACAGTAAAGAGACATCTACAGTCAGTATGTTGTTATATACAGTAAAGCGACATCTACAATCAGTATGTTGTTATATACAGTAAAGCGACATCTACAGTCAGTATGTTGTTATATACAGTAAAGAGACATCTACAGTCAGTATGTTGTTATATACAGTAAAGAGACATCTACAGTCAGTATGTTGTTATATACAGTAAAGCGACATCTACAATCAGTATGTTGTTATATACAGTAAAGAGACATCTACAGTCAGTATGTTGTTATATACAGTAAAGAGACATCTACAGTCAGTATGTTGTTATATACAGTAAAGAGAAGTCTACAGTCAGTATGTTGTTATATACAGTAAAGAGAAGTCTACAGTCAGTATGTTATATACAGTAAAGAGAAGTCTACAGTCAGTATGTTGTTATATACAGTAAAGAGAAGTCTACAGTCAGTATGTTGTTATATACAGTAAAGAAGTCTATAGTCAGTATGTTGTTATATACAGTAAAGAGAAATATACAGTCATTATGTTATATACAGTAAAGAAAAGTCTACAGTCAGTATGTTGTTATATACAGTAAAGAGAAGTCTACAGTCAGTATGTTATATACAGTAAAGAGACATCTACAGTCAGTATGTTGTTAAATACAGTAAAGAGATATCTACAATCAGTATGCTGTTATATACAGTAAAGAGACATCTACAGTCAGTATGTTGTTATATACAGTAAAGCGACATCTACAATCAGTATGTTTTTATATACAGTAAAGAGAAGTCTACAGTCAGTATGTTGTTATATACAGTAAAGAGACATCTACAGTCAGTATGTTGTTATATACAGTAAAGAGACGTCTACAGTCAGTATGTTGTTATATACAGTAAAGAGAAGTCTACAGTCAGTATGTTGTTATATACAGTAAAGAGACATCTACAGTCAGTATGTTGTTATATACAGTAAAGAGACGTCTACAGTCAGTATGTTGTTATATACAGTAAAGAGAAGTCTACAGTCAGTATGTTGTTATATACAGTAAAGAGACATCTACAGTCAGTATGTTGTTATATACAGTAAAGAGACGTCTACAGTCAGTATGTTGTTATATACAGTAAAGAGACGTCTACAGTCAGTATGTTGTTATATACAGTAAAGAGAAGTCTACAGTCAGTATGTTGTTATATACAGTAAAGAGACATCTACAGTCAGTATGTTGTTATATTCAGTAAAGAGACGTCTACAGTCAGTATGTTGTTATATACAGTAAAGAGACATCTACAGTCAGTATGTTGTTATATACAGTAAAGCGACATCTACAGTCAGTATGTTTTTATATACAGTAAAGAGAAGTCTACAGTCAGTATGTTGTTATATACAGTAAAGAGAAGTCTACAGTCAGCATATTGTTATATACAGTAAAGAGACATCTATAGTCAGTATGTTGTTATATACAGTAAAGAGAAGTCTACAGTCAGTATGTTGTTATATACAATAAAGAGACATCTACAGTCAGTATGTTGTTATATACAGTAAAGAGACATCTACAGTCAGTATGTTGTTATATACAGTATAGCGACATCTACAGTCAGTATGTTATATACAGTAAAGAGAAGTCTACAGTCAGTATGTTGTTATATACAGTAAAGCGACATCTACAGTCAGTATGTTTTTATATACAGTAAAGAGAAGTCTACAGTCAGTATGTTGTTATATACAGTAAAGAGAAGTCTACAGTCAGCATATTGTTATATACAGTAAAGAGACATCTATAGTCAGTATGTTGTTATATACAGTAAAGAGAAGTCTACAGTCAGTATGTTGTTATATACAGTAAAGAGACATCTACAGTCAGTATGTTGTTATATACAGTAAAGAGACATCTACAGTCAGTATGTTGTTATATACAGTAAAGAGACATCTACAGTCAGTATGTTGTTATATACAGTAAAGAGACATCTACAGTCAGTATGTTGTTATATACAGTAAAGCGACATCTACAGTCAGTATGTTGTTATATACAGTAAAGAGAAGTCTACAGTCAGTATGTTTTTATATACAGTAAAGAGAAGTCTACAGTCAGTATGTTGTTATATACAGTAAAGAGAAGTCTACAGTCAGCATATTGTTATATACAGTAAAGAGACATCTATAGTCAGTATGTTGTTATATACAGTAAAGAGAAGTCTACAGTCAGTATGTTGTTATATACAATAAAGAGACATCTACAGTCAGTATGTTGTTATATACAGTAAAGAGACATCTACAGTCAGTATGTTGTTATATACAGTATAGCGACATCTACAGTCAGTATGTTGTTATATACAGTAAAGGGAAGTCTACAGTCAGTATGTTATATACAGTAAAGAGAAGTCTACAGTCAGTATGTTGTTATATACAGTAAAGCGACATCTACAGTCAGTATGTTGTTATATACAGTAAAGAGACATCTACAGTCAGTATGTTGTTATATACAGTAAAGCGACATCTACAATCAGTATGTTGTTATATACAGTAAAGAGACATCTACAGTCAGTATGTTGTTATATACAGTAAAGCGACATCTACAATCAGTATGTTTTTATATACAGTAAAGAGACATCTACAGTCAGTATGTTGTTATATACAGTAAAGAGAAGTCTACAGTCAGTATGTTGTTATATACAGTAAAGAGAAGTCTACAGTCAGTATGTTGTTATATACAGTAAAGAGACATCTACAGTCAGTATGTTGTTATATACAGTAAAGAGACATCTACAGTCAGTATGTTGTTATATACAGTAAAGCGACATCTACAATCAGTATGTTGTTATATACAGTAAAGCGACATCTACAGTCAGTATGTTGTTATATACAGTAAAGCGACATCTACAGTCAGTATGTTGTTATATACAGTAAAGAGACATCTACAGTCAGTATGTTGTTATATACAGTAAAGAGAAGTCTACAGTCATTATGTTGTTATATACAGTAAAGAGAAGTCTACAGTCAGTATGTTATATACAGTAAAGAGAAGTCTACAGTCAGTATGTTGTTATATACAGTAAAGAGAAGTCTACAGTCAGTATGTTGTTATATACAGTAAAGAAGTCTACAGTCAGTATGTTGTTATATACAGTAAAGAGAAATCTACAGTCATTATGTTATATACAGTAAAGAAAAGTCTACAGTCAGTATGTTGTTATATACAGTAAAGAGACATCTACAGTCAGTATGTTATATACAGTAAAGAGACATCTTCAGTCAGTATGTTGTTAAATACAGTAAAGAGATATCTACAATCAGTATGCTGTTATATACAGTAAAGAGACATCTACAGTCAGTATGTTGTTATATACAGTAAAGCGACATCTACAATCAGTATGTTTTTATATACAGTAAAGAGACGTCTACAGTCAGTATGTTGTTATATACAGTAAAGAGAAGTCTACAGTCAGCATATTGTTATATACAGTAAAGAGACATCTATAGTCAGTATGTTGTTATATACAGTAAAGAGAAGTCTACAGTCAGTATGTTGTTATATACAATAAAGAGACATCTACAGTCAGTATGTTGTTATATACAGTAAAGAGAAGTCTACAGTCAGTATGTTGTTATATACAATAAAGAGACATCTACAGTCAGTATGTTGTTATATACAGTAAAGAGACATCTACAGTCAGTATGTTGTTATATACAGTAAAGCGACATCTACAGTCAGTATGTTTTTATATACAGTAAAGGGAAGTCTACAGTCAGTATGTTATATACAGTAAAGAGAAGTCTACAGTCAGTATGTTATATACAGTAAAGAGAAGTCTACAGTCAGTATGTTGTTATATACAGTAAAGCGACATCTACAGTCAGTATGTTGTTATATACAGTAAAGAGAAGTCTACAGTCAGTATGTTTTTATATACAGTAAAGAGAAGTCTACAGTCAGTATGTTGTTATATACAGTAAAGAGACATCTACAGTCAGTATGTTGTTATATACAGTAAAGAGAAGTCTACAGTCAGTATGTTTTTATATACAGTAAAGAGAAGTCTACAGTCAGTATGTTGTTATACTGACTGTAGACTTCTCTTTACTGTACATAACAATGTAATCCTCTGAGGAGGTTTATGTCCTGCTGTCCCATAAGCTAAGCGGATACAACTCCTTAACCAAAAAGATAAGGAAGTCGAAGAGACCTTCTGACCCTTACGCTTCCCAGAATAGACAACAAACAAGGAAGAAGTTTGTCTAAAATCCTTAGTAGCCTGAAGATAGAACTTTGAGGCACGAGCCATGTCCAAATTATGAAGCAAACGTTCCTTCGAAGAAGGAGGATTGGGACACAAGGAAGGAACCACAATCTCTTGATTGATGTTGAGGTCTGACACAACCTTAGGGAGAATCCCTAACTTAGTACGTGGGACAGCCTTATCAGAGTGGAACACCAGATAAGGAGGCTCACATTGCAAAGTGTCCATCTCAGAAACTCTGCGCGCAGAAGCAATAGCCAGTAGAAAAAGAACCTTCCAGGACAACAACTTAATATCAATTTCATGCATAGGCTCAAACGGAGCCCGTTGCAACACCTTAAGAACAAGATTTAGACTCCAAGGAGGAGCCTTAGATCTGAACACAGGTCTGATCCTAATCAGAGCCTTAACAAAGGACTGTATATCGGGAAGCTCTGAGAGCCTCTTGTGCAGTAAAACAGACAGGGCCGAAATCTGTCCCCTCATGGAACTGGCCGAAAGACCCTTCTCCAGTCCATCCAGGAGAAACGGCAGGATCCTGGCAATCTTAACTTTATGCCAGGAAAATCCACGCTCTTCCCACCAGAATAAGTAGGTTCTCCACACCTTATGATAGATGTGACGAGTAACCGGCTTACGAGCTTGAATGAGAGTAACAATAACTCTTTCAGAAAAACCTCTCTTGGCTAGAACTAAGCATTTAATCTCCACGCAGTCAGCCTCAGAGAATCTAGATTTTGATGAACAAAAGGACCTTGTTCCAGCAGATCCCTGCAACAAGGTAACTTCCACGGAGGAGATGATGACATCCCCACCAGATCCGCAAACCACATCCTTCACGGCCACGATCAACCGCAGGAAAATGTAAATTAGTCTGCACCTCCAAGGCACTGCTAAAGCATCTATTAGCTCCGCCTGAGGATCCCTGGACCTCGACCTATATCTGGGTAACTTGGTATTGAGACGGGACGCCATGAGATCTATCTCCTGCGTCCCCCACATGTTTCATATCTCTGCAAACACTTTGGGATGGAGAGATCATTCCCCCGGATGAAAGGATTGTCTGCTGAGAGAATCCACTTCCCAGTTGTCCACACCCGGAATGTAGATCACTGACAGCGAACAGATGTGGGTCTCCGCCCACTCCAAAATCCAAGATACTTCCCTCATTGCTAGGGAGCTTCTCGTTCCCACCTGGTGGTTGATGTCATCCACCGAGGTTATATTGTCTGATTGGAATCTGATAAGCTGGGACGAACCCAGAAGGGGCCAAGCCTTCAGAGCATTGAAGATTGCCCAAAGTTCCAGAATGTTGATCGGGAAGGAGCATTCCTCCTGAGTCCACAGGCCCTGTGCCTTCTTGGCACACCAAACAGCTCCCCATCCTGATAGACTTGCGTCCGTAGTCACAATCTCCCAGGATGGTCTTAAGAAGGATGTCCCTCAGACAGATGATCTGGACAGAGCCACCAAGAGATTGATTCTCTCAACCGGTTGTCCAGAGAAATCTGTTGAGACAGATCCAAATGTTCCACTGCCTCAGCATGCACAGTTGCAACGGTCTGAGATGGAATCTGGCAAAGGGAATGATGTCCATGCTGGACACCATGAGACCGATCACCTCCATACACTGAGCCACAGAGGGCCTTAAGGAGGTCCGGAGGGCAAGACATGCCGAAGCTAGCTTGCAATGTCTCTGGTCTGTTAGGAATATCCTCATGGATATGGAGTCTATTATAGTACCCAGGAATTCCACCTTGGTGCTTGGAATAAGAACTCTTTTCTAGGTTTATCTTCTATCCATGAGATTGAAGAAGAGAGAGAGAGAAGAGATTCTGATTGGCCCACCGCCAGACGAAAAGATGGTGCTTGTACCAGAATATTGTCCATGTAGGGAGCTACTGCTATAGCTCGAGTTCTGGCAATGGCCTCTATTTAACAAGGTCTGGCGGACCTGATCCGACAGTGCGGATCAGGTCCGCCAAACCTCGCTGAATAAGGAGAGCAATACGCTTTTCATCTTCAGCATTGCACCAGTAGCTCACAAGAGCTGCTGGTGCAACGCTGCCCCCTGCAGACTCGTGGCCAATGGGCCACCAGCAGGGGGGTGTCAATCAACCTGATCGTACTCGATCGGGTTGATTTCCTGCAATGTCTGTCCGCCTGCTCAGAGCAGGTGGACAGGTTATGGAGCAGCGGTCTTTGTGACCGCTGCTTCATAACTGCTGTTTCTAGCGAGTCTTCAGACTCGCCAGAAACACGGGCTGTCAAGCTCCTTTCAGAGCTTGATAGATAGTCCCCATTGGCTAGAAGAGCCCCTAGAACTTTTGTAAAAATCCTTGGAGCAGTAGCTAGAAGTGCAATTAACTGTAAGTGCGGGTCCAGGAATGCAAACCTTAGAAACTGGAAGTGATCCTTGTGGATTAGAACGTGAAGGTAAGCATCCTTCAGATCTATAGTGGTCATGAACTGTCCTTCCTGAACTTAGGGATGGATGGACCTTATCATCTCCATCTTGAATGAGGGGACATTTAGAAATTTGTTAAAGCACTTTAGGTCCAGAATCGGGCGGAAAGTTCCCTCCTTCTTTGGGACCACAAAAAAGGTTTGAATAGTATCCCAAACCTCTTTCTGCAATAGGTACCGGGACAATGACCCTGGCCTGGAAGACAGGCTTGAGAGGAGAAATCTGCCTTTGGGTGGATGAGACTTGAAACCTATCTTGTATCCCTAAGCTATGACCTCCAGGATCCATGGATCGTGCACTGCTCTGAACCAAGCATCTGAAAAGAGCGACAGTCTGCCCCCTACCCGATCCAGTGCCAGATCAGGGGCCGCCCCTTAATGCAGATTTAGTCTCGGTGGGCTTCTTGCTCTGCTTGGATTTTCTGCAGGACTGACCCGGCTTCCAAGTGCTCTTGGTTTGCTCGGGTTTAGTTTGCTGTTGTTGGGATTTATCAGAACGAAAGTAATGAAAATTAGAAACTTGTCCCCTAGACCTTGCCCCCTGTAACCATGGAGATAATGGAGTCCAGGCCTGGACCAAATACAATCTTTCCCTTAAAGGGGAGGGAAATAAGTCTGGACTTAGAAGTAATATCCAAAGACCAGGACTTCAGCCAGAGTGCCCGACGGGCCTGAACCGAAAAGCCAGAAGCCTTAGCATTTAGGCAAATAATCTGCATGTTTGCATCACAGATAAAATAATTAGCAATTCTCAAGGCTTTAATTCTTTCCTGGATAACGTAGAGGGGACCCTCCACCTCGATCAATTTTGATAAGGAGTCGCACCAGTAGGTAGCTGCTCCAGCAACGGCCGCTGCTGGTTGAAATAAATATCCGTATGTTGAAACATCTTTCTTAGAAGAGTTTCCATCGTCTTATCCATCGGCTCTCTGAATAATGAGCTATCCTCAAGCGGGATAGTAGTATGCTTATCAAGCGTGGAGAAAGCGCCATCCACCTTAGGGACGGAACCCCACAACTCCAATTGAGAGTCTGGGACCGGGAATATTTTTTTTAAAGGAAAACGAATGGGAAAAGGAAGATCCAATTCTGTCCCATTCGTTCTTAATAATGTTCGCCATCTTTACAGGCACAGGAAAAGTTAAAGGCACTACCCTGTCCTCGTAAACTCTGTCTAATTTAGGAATCAAAGGTTCATCAGGCAGCTTAGCCTCTGGAACCTCTAATGTAGACAGGACTTCCTTTAGAAGTAAATGTAAGTGTTCAAACTTAAATCTAAAGGCTGGTTCCTCTGCAGCAGGAGGCTTAGAGGCAGCAGACTCCGCCCGAGAAAGTTCACCCTCTGAAGCCTTAGAGTGTTACTCATCCTCAAATAACTAAGACAGAGCAGAGAAATCCAATAAATTACATGATGACCCCGGGGCAGGAAAGCTATGTTTAACCTTTTGCTTGTGTTTAGCAGGGCGAGGTAAAGCACTGAGGGGCTCAGACACTGCCGTTTTGAACTGAGCGGTAAAATCTGATGGTAAAAGGCCCCCTCCAGATGGAGGATTAAGCGTGCTACGGGAAGCTGTGTGTGTAGGAGGAGATGAATGTTGGGTATGCACCTCATGGGACAGCGAGTCCTCAGAGGTGGACGGCTCAGTGGTACTAAAAGGGTTAACCTTCTTTGACTGAATAACATTGTCAAGGCATGTGGAACATAGTTGAGAGGGCAGGCATACCAAGGTCTCCTCACAATATAAACCGGTATTACTATTTGGAATAGAGGGAGTACCCTCTAATATCTCAGAATCCTCCATAGCTTAAGCTATTGACAGCAGGACACAGAAAATAAACAATCTTTATTTCTCCAAAAAACGGCACCTTTATACTCCCAATGGCTGGGGCACTCACCACCTCCTAGACCCAGACAATGCAGAGAAAAAGTGTCTTCTCCGCCAGCTCGGTCAGGAAAGAGCAAATGAAAGCGAGACCACTCCCGGTCACATGGTGCGCAAGGCAGGACCGCCCCTGCTATGAGAAAAAGCGTGCCAAGCCACAAGCTGCGCAGCACTCAAAGTGAAAGTAAAAACCAGTGCATTCCAGCCACATAAACAGCCTATGAGCCTAATAAAATCTCACACATAAAGCAGTATAAAATCAAAGCATCACATTTGATTAATCCCCACTGTTCAATAATCCCCCTCAGGAGATATTAACCCATGATTCTATTAAGATAAAAAGAGCGACACTGTGACCCTGTCTTCTAGCGTTTTCAACATATGTAAAAAATTGAAATGATCTTACCAGAATCCATGCTGTGGAACAGAAACACAGCCTCTCAAGTGTGACAGTCTTGTAGCATCGCTCCTGACATGGACTTGAGTGAGAAAACAAGCAGGCAGTGAAACTCGTCAACACTGATTGCTTAGGAGCTGTTAGCAGGCAGTCTGGATGGGTTCGCAGAAAGACTCTCCCTGCATCTCCACACTCTAACTTTCGTCAATGCTCTCACTGAGAGACTGACAAGACTACTTAAAACTCCAGTCCCATATTGAAGGGCAGAAATCCTTCCTAAGGAACTACTCTGAAATCTTCTGACACTTCTCTGCCATCCTCCTGTGACAAAAGGCAAAGAATGACTGGGGGATAGGGGAAGTGGGAGAGGTATTTAAGCCTTTGGCTGGGTTGTCTTTGCCTCCTCCTGGTGGCCAGGTTCAGTATTTCCCAACAGTAAGGAATGATGCCATGGACTCTCCTTATATTATGAAGGAAAAGTATTACAAACTCCCTGTAATCTGATTACAAACAGGAGCAGAGTGCAGCACACTAATAAATGATATTATGTATCTGTTATTGATAGTTTATGACTGTAGATTCCATGACCATGCAACAGGTTATCACGTTTGTTTGTTCTCTGTTGTGGGACCTGGCAGTATATTATTATTACTATTACACTATAAAATTCCAACTTGCTACAGGTTACAATGAATAGCTACAAGCTCAGACAAACATAAACTGATGAATATGCAAATAAACATGCAGGGAACCTCTTGTCTATTGTTTCACAAGGAACCCAATGCACTTACAGATGAGCCAAATAAGGTTTCATTTAGAGCAAAACTGATCAGTATCACAGAACAACACAGGGCTAGTCAGGATAGGATGAAGCAGAACAGGACAGATTGAGGCAGAACAGGTCAGGACAGAACAGGACAGGCTGAGGGAGAACAAGTCAGGGCAGAACATAACAGGCTGAGGCAGAACAGGTCAAAGCAGATTAGGACAGGCTGAGGCAGAACAGGTCAGGGCAGAAAAGGACAGGCTGAGGCAGAACAGGTCAGGGCAAAAAAGGACAGGCTGACGCAGAACAGGTCAGGGCAGAACAGGACAGGCTGAGGCAGAACAGGTCAGGGCAGAACAGGACAGGCTGAGGCAGAACAGGTCAGGGCAGAAAAGGACAGGCTGAGGTAGAACAGGTCAGGGAAATACAGGACAGGCTGAGGCAGAACAGGTCAGGGCAGGACAGGCTGAGGCAGAACAGTTCAGGGCAGAACAGGACAGGCTGAGGCAGAACAGGTCAGGGCAGAACAGGACAGGCTGAGGCAGAACAGGTCAGGGCAGAACAGGACAGGCTGAGGTAGAACAGGTCAGGGCAATACAGGACAGGCTGAGGCAGAACAGGTCAGGGCAAAACAGGACAGGCTGAGGCAGAAAAGGTTAGGGCAGATCATGACAGGCTGAGGCAGAACAGGTCAGGGCAGAACAGGACAGGCTGAGGTAGAACAGGTCAGGGCAATACAGGACAGGCTGAGGCAGAACAGGTCAGGGCAGGACAGGCTGAGACAGAACAGGTCAGGGCAGAACAGGACAGAACAGGACAGATCAGGACAGAACAGGACAGATCAGGGCAGATCAGGACAGATCAGGGCAGATCAGGACAGAACAGAACAGGACAGATCAGGACAGAACAGGACAGATCAGGGCAGATCAGGACAGAACAGGACAGATCAGGACAGAACAGGACAGATCAGGGCAGATCAGGACAGAACAGGACAGATCAGGACAGAACAGGACAGATCAGGGCAGATCAGGACAGAACAGGACAGATCAGGACAGATCAGGGCAGATCAGGACAGAACAGATCAGGGCAGATCAGGGCAGATCAGGACAGATCAGGGCAGATCAGGACAGAACAGGACAGATCAGGACAGAACAGGACAGATCAGGACAGAACAGGACAGATCAGGACAGATCAGGACAGAACTGGACAGATCAGAACAGAACAGGGCAGATCAGGACAAAACAGGACAGATCAGGACAGATCAGGACAGATCAGGACAGAACAGGACAGATCAGGACAGATCAGGACAGATCAGGGCAGATCAGGACAGAACAGGACAGATCAGGACAGAACAGGACAGATCAGGGCAGAACAGGACAGATCAGGGCAGATCAGGACAGATCAGGACAGAACAGGACAGATCAGGACAGATCAGGGCAGATCAGGACAGATCAGGGCAGATCAGGACAGAACAGGGCAGATCAGGACAGAACAGGACAAATCAGGACAGATCAGGGCAGATCAGGACAGATCAGGACAGATCAGGACAGATCAGGACAGAACAGGACAGATCAGGACAGATCAGGGCAGATCAGGACAGAACAGGACAGATCAGGACAGAACAGGACAGATCAGGGCAGAACAGGGCAGATCAGGACAGATCAGGACAGAACAGGACAGATCAGGACAGATCAGGACAGATCAGGGCAGATCAGGACAGATCAGGGCAGATCAGGACAGAACAGGGCAGATCAGGACAGAACAGGACAAATCAGGACAGATCAGGGCAGATCAGGACAGATCAGGACAGATCAGGACAGATCAGGACAGAACAGGACAGATCAGGACAGATCAGGACAGATCAGGGCAGATCAGGACAGAACAGGGCAGATCAGGACAGATCAGGGCAGATCAGGACAGAACAGGGGAGATCGGAACAGATCAGGGCAGATCAGGGCAGATCAGGACAGAACAGGACAGATCAGGGCAGATCAGGGCAGATCAGGACAGATCAGGGCAGATCAGGACAGATCAGGGCAGATCAGGACAGAACAGGACAGATCAGGGCAGATCAGGACAGAACAGGACAGATCAGGGCAGATCAGGACAGAACAGGACAGATCAGGACAGATCAGGGCAGATCAGGGCAGAACAGGACAGATCAGGACAGAACAGGACAGATCAGGGCAGATCAGGACAGAACAGGACAGATCAGGGCAGATCAGATCAGGACAGATCAGGACAGATCAGGACAGATCAGGGCAGATCAGGACAGATCAGGGCAGATCAGGACAGAACAGGACAGATCAGGACAGATCAGGGCAGATCAAGGCAGGTCAGGGCAGATCAGGACAGATCAGGGCAGATCAGGACAGAACAGGACAGATCAGGACAGAACAGGATAGATCAGGACAGAACAGGACAGATCAGGGCAGATCAGATCAGGACAGGACAGATCAGGGCAGATCAGGACAGATCAGGGCAGGACAGAACAGGACAGATCAGGGCAGAACAGGACAGATCAGGACAGATCAGGACAGATCAGGGCAGATCAGGGCAGATCAGGGCAGATCAGGACAGATCAGGACAGAACAGGACAGATCAGGGCAGATCAGGACAGATCAGGGCAGATCAGGACAGATCAGGGCAGAATAGGACAGAACAGGGCAGATCATGACAGATCAGGACAGAACAGGGGAGATCGGGGCAGATCAGGGCAGATCAGGGCAGATCAGGGCAGATCAGGACAGAACAGGACAGATCAGGGCAGATCAGGACAGATCAGGGCAGATCAGGACAGAAGAGGACAGATCAGGGCAGATCAGGACAGAACAGGACAGATCAGGGCAGATCAGAACAGATCAGGGCAGATCAGGACAGAACAGGACAGAACAGGACAGATCAGGACAGAACAGGACAGATCAGGGCAGATCAGGACAGAACAGGACAGATCAGGGCAGATCAGGGCAGATCAGATCAGGGCAGATCAGGACAGAACAGGACAGAACGGGACAGATCAGGACAGATCAGGACAGAACAGGACAGAACGGGACAGATCAGGACAGATCAGGACAGAACAGGACAGATCAGGGCAGATCAGGACAGAACAGGACAGATCAGGGCAGATCAGGGCAGATCAGATCAGGGCAGATCAGGACAGAACAGGACAGAACGGGACAGATCAGGACAGATCAGGGCAGATCAGGACAGATCAGGGCAGATCAGGACAGATCAGGGCAGATCAGGACAGGACAGAACAGGACAGATCAGGACAGAACAGGACAGATCAGGACAGAACAGGACAGATCAGGGCAGATCAGATCAGGACAGGACAGATCAGGGCAGATCAGGACAGATCAGGGCAGGACAGAACAGGACAGATCAGGGCAGATCAGGACAGATCAGGACAGAACAGGACAGATCAGGGCAGATCAGGGCAGATCAGGACAGATCAGGACAGATCAGGACAGAACAGGACAGATCAGGGCAGATCAGATCAGGACAGATCAGGGCAGATCAGGACAGATCAGATCAGGACAGATCAGGACAGATCAAGGCAGAACAGGACAGAACAGGGCAGGACAAGGCAGGGCAGAACAGGACAGATCAAGGTAGAACAAGGCAGGGCAGAACATAGCAGAAAAAGGCAGGGCAGAAAAGGGTAGGAGACTGTAGAAAAGGAATTTTGATGGGGTATAGCACCAAAGACGAGCACCTATAGCTCTGAACAGTGGGCTAACTAGCTAGCTTGGAAAATGTACTAAGAAAATAAATGTGTTCAGAGCGCCTCAACTGGGCTAGGTGTTGTACAATGTGTAGAGTGTGTATTTAGAAATATTTTAATTGTAAATCTAGTACTTTACACAAGAATAAAACATGCCACGGTGTGTACAGTGGTAATAAATGACAATAAAAACAATAAGATGTGGATCCACTCTTGTACAAATTAAATATTGAATATATCTATATAAAAACACTGAATAATAAAATGATGCAGAGGCAATATTAATGGTAGCCCCAACAAAAATGTGAGAAAGTTAAAATTCCAAACAATGTCTGAAAGAAATCAATCCAATGTGTGGATTAAAAAATACAGTAAATCAAATGAATGGATTGCTGATATCGACTAGGAGGAGGATACCGTAAGAGATATTATGTACCAGTGTTGGTGGTGATAATGTGTATAAAAAAGGGAGTGAAAAATTATCCTCAGTGATTGCAAATATAAAGAAAACAGACAGTGTCCACTTGCTTATTCAAAAGTGAAAAAAATTATGTGAAAAATTGAAAAAATTACAAAGGAAAAAATGAAAAAATGCTGCTCAAAAAATTAAAAAAAGAGAACAAAGTCAGTGATGAAAAAAAGGAAAAAAGAGAACAAAGTCAGTGATTGTAATCCAACAAACACAATCCTAAAAAAGGCTAAATGTGAAGATCCAAATAAAAGTCAAAAGTTAATAAAGTGTAGAAAAGGAAACCTTATTTTCCTAGTGGTGAGAGTCCGTCTGAGGTTCCTGATGGTGAGAATAAAGTCAAGGGTCTTTTAGGTCAAACCCAATTAATGGGCTAGTGTTCCTGTTCCTGATGGTGAGAACCTTTGGTGGTTGGGAGAAACTCCAATCCAAAAATGTTTTCCTTTTAAATCATAAATTAAACCTAAAGGCAAATAAAAACAAGAATAGTGTAGATGGTATTAAAAACTTATATAAAATCAGAATAGTGCTTACCAGCTGTGGTCAACGCGTTTCGGCTTCCTCTAGGCCTTTCTCAAGACTGCCAGCTGGTTGTCAAAAGTGTCCCTTTTGTAGTGAAAATTTTTGCGCCAAAAAGTGTGTTTGGGGGGCGTGGCTAAAAACCTAAAAAGTGATGTAGGGTATGTAATAGAGTTAAATCTTTTTTTTTTTTATATTAAAGTGGCTCCTTTTCTATTAATTACTCATAGTAGAGTTCACCCTGGTAGTCAATGGTCACATAATAACAGTGTATTGCGGTGATCTATCCTATGTTATCGCCGTTTTTAGCTTGACGTCATATCCGCTTTGCTTTGATTGGTTGTGGTTTGTGTACATTACTAGAGTAGCCATGTGTTTTTTGTGGTATTCCTATTGGTTAATTTTAGTTTCTCTCGTTATTCTAGGTATTTCATTGGGCATAGCGTTATGTTTAGAGGTAGTGGAATCAAGTGACTTGTAAAACTTTTGTCACGTCAGCTAGGAAAACAGATACTATCCTTTAGAACTGTATTCAATAGAAATTGACCTTTAACAAATGCAAGTTATTCTGGTCCAAATGTTTTATATATATAGAATCGATTGGCTTATCAGAAAATTAAATGCTATCCTTTGATACTGAATAGCTTGTCTCGTTAATGTAGGTTTTTCATTATGTGTAAATTGAGCATATAATATTTAAATGATAGTGAGATCGAGTGACTTTTCAAATGTTTTTTGCGCAAGCTGGAAAAAACCTATGTTATTCTTTTATGTTCACTATAATATGACATTTATCAGATGTAAAAAAAAAATTTTGGGGTAAAGTTTTTTCAAACTGTAATGTAGTATATTATATCAGGATTCATTTGCTGATAGGTCTAGAAGTGTTTAAATCAACATTAATAAACTACGGTGGCTTGTCTACTAACTACAGATGATTTATTGAACCTAACATAACATTAATAAACTATGGTGGCTTGTCTACTAACTACAGATAATTTATTGAACCTAACATAACATTAATAAACTACGGTGGCTTGTCTACTAACTACAGATAATTTATTGAACCTAACATAACATTAATAAACTACGGTGGCTTGTCTACTAACTACAGATAATTTATTGAACCTAACATAACATTAATAAACTACGATGGCTTGTCTACTAACTACAGATGATTTATTGAACCTAACATAACATTAATAAACTACGGTGGCTTGTCTACTAACTACAGATAATTTATTGAACCTAACATAACATTAATAAACTACGGTGGCTTGTCTACTAACTACAGATAATTTATTGAACCTAACATAACATTAATAAACTACGGTGGCTTGTCTACTAACTACAGATAATTTATTGAACCTAACATAACATTAATAAACTACGGTGGCTTGTCTACTAACTACAGATAATTTATTGAACCTAACATAACATTAATAAACTACGGTGGCTTGTCTACTAACTACAGATGATTTATTGAACCTAACATAACATTAATAAACTACGGTGGCTTGTCTACTAACTACAGATTTTTTTAAAACAAAGATACTTAGATAAGTTATTTTGGCTTTCGTGATATATCCCAATTTAATTTCTTATATAAAAAAGCATGAATCATTATCAATTCATAACAGAATTTTAAGGAGCACTGACCATATTCGTATCCATAGTTGTATATTGAATGTATTGATGCAAAAACCTGATATTGTAATCGGTAAAAGGTGGCGGGTGGCAAATCGTGTGAGATTACTATATATACTTATTGAATCAATGTGTATATTGTGGCACTGTCACAATGGGTTGTTATGTAGGTCAATTGAGTACAGATATTATTATTGAAATATTCCATACTAATGGGTGGTTTAGTTCTGTTAAAGAATTTCATTATATTGGAATCGTTACATATGTTATGGTTCTGTCATGATAAGTTGGTATTATACAAAACGTTATAAAAACATTATGACAAAGGAGGTAACGGTTTAATTCGGCACAACCATTGCTATTAAAGTATTATATACTCTAGATGACTTAACTTATTATATACAGTTGAAGTGAGTAGATTGGATTAGGGTGAACAGAATATATAATTAGATCTAGATTATTAGTGGAATCTGAGTTATAAAAATTGTGTATTAATTTGTCCAGATAGGAGATTAGGATTGTAGTATCATCATAATTTATTTATGATTACATTGATTTAAACTTAGCTGCAAGAACATTGTCCTAGCATTATAATATGTTATATACGGTGTCCAGGGGTACTTCGAGATTCTCCAAGATTCTGTTAGGTCACTGTCTTCTTCTTTTGAGAGGAAGCTTTTAACATCTGAGTCAAGGTGGATTTTCCAATTAGATTGTCTCTTCCCTAAAGGTCTGAATATTAAAGAAGACCTTACACATCTATTAGATTTTCGATAACATCACCCCCTCCAAAGATCCTTCCAATAACAGAAGGCTGACCCACCTCTACAAAATTTAAAGTAAAAGACAACAAGAAATAGCCCTTAAATATGGACTATCTACATGTTTTACCCTACTAGTAACTAGCCATACATTAAAAGGGCAAACTATCACTAAGAAAAAACTCTGAAATAAAATCCCCCTTTCTCTAATGTAGAAACCACAAAAGAAGAAGACAGGGACCTAACAGAACCTTGGAGAATCTTGAAGTACCCCTGGACACTGTATATAACATATTATAATGCTAGGACAATGTTCTTCCAGCTAAGTTTAAATCAATGTAATCATAAATAAATTATGATGATACTACAATCCTAATCACATATCTGGACAAATTAATACACAATTTCTATAACTCAGATTCCACTAATAAGCTAGGTCTAATTATATATTCTGTTCACCCTAATCCAATCTACTCACTTCAACTGTATATAATAAGTTAAGTCATCTAGAGTATATAATACTTTAATAGCAATGGTTGGGCTGAATTAAACCGTTACCTCCTTTGTCATAACGTTTTTATAACGTTTTGTATAATACCAACTTATCATGACAGAACCATAACATATGTAACGATTCCAATATAATGAAATTCTTTAACAGAACCACCCATTAGTATGGAATATTTCAATAATAATATCTGTACTCAATTGACCTACATAACAACCCATTGTGACAGTGTCACAATATACACATTGATTCAATAAGTATATATAGTAATCTCACGCTATTTGCCACCTTTTACCGATTACAATATCAGGTTTTTGCATCAATACATTCAATATACAACTATGGATACGAATATGGTCAGTGCTCCTTAAAATACCGTTATTAATTGATAATGATTCATGCTTTATTTATATAAGAAATTAAATTGGGATATATTGCAAAAGCCAAAATAACTTATCTAAGTATCTTTGTTTTTAAAAAAACATTTTCTCAAATATTCTAGATCAACCAGCAATAGACTAATGATAATGTACATTTGCTATCAGTCAGAAAAACTTGCACCTGATAAACTTCAAAATCTAGCGAACACAGCACTAGAGGAGAATATTCCCCAGTTTGCATGATAAACTCGTGACAAGTTGTTTGATTTCATTACCACCCAACATTATATATACAAACATTATGTTAGGTTCAATAAATTATCTGTAGTTAGTAGACAAGCCGTCATAAATTATTAATGTTATGTTAGGTTCAATAAATTATCTGTAGTTAGTAGACAAGCCATCGTAGTTTATTAATGTTATGTTAGGTTCAATAAATTATCTGTAGTTAGTAGACAAGCCACCGTAGTTTATTAATGTTATGTTAGGTTCAATAAATCATCTGTAGTTAGTAGACAAGCCACCGTAGTTTATTAATGTTATGTTAGGTTCAATAAATTATCTGTAGTTAGTAGACAAGCCACCATAGTTTATTAATGTTATGTTAGGTTCAATAAATTATCTGTAGTTAGTAGACAAGCCACCATAGTTTATTAATGTTATGTTAGGTTCAATAAATTATCTGTAGTTAGTAGACAAGCCACCATAGTTTATTAATGTTATGTTAGGTTCAATAAATTATCTGTAGTTAGTAGACAAGCCATCGTAGTTTATTAATGTTATGTTAGGTTCAATAAATTATCTGTAGTTAGTAGACAAGCCACCGTAGTTTATTAATGTTATGTTAGGTTCAATAAATTATCTGTAGTTAGTAGACAAGCCACCGTAGTTTATTAATGTTATGTTAGGTTCAATAAATCATCTGTAGTTAGTAGACAAGCCATCGTAGTTTATTAATGTTATGTTAGGTTCAATAAATTATCTGTAGTTAGTAGACAAGCCACCATAGTTTATTAATGTTATGTTAGGTTCAATAAATTATCTGTAGTTAGTAGACAAGCCATCGTAGTTTATTAATGTTATGTTAGGTTCAATAAATTATCTGTAGTTAGTAGACAAGCCACCGTAGTTTATTAATGTTATGTTAGGTTCAATAAATTATCTGTAGTTAGTAGACAAGCCACCATAGTTTATTAATGTTATGTTAGGTTCAATAAATTATCTGTAGTTAGTAGACAAGCCACCGTAGTTTATTAATGTTATGTTAGGTTCAATAAATTATCTGTAGTTAGTAGACAAGCCACCGTAGTTTATTAATGTTATGTTAGGTTCAATAAATCATCTGTAGTTAGTAGACAAGCCACCGTAGTTTATTAATGTTATGTTAGGTTCAATAAATTATCTGTAGTTAGTAGACAAGCCACCGTAGTTTATTAATGTTATGTTAGGTTCAATAAATTATCTGTAGTTAGTAGACAAGCCATCATAGTTTATTAATGTTATGTTAGGTTCAATAAATTATCTGTAGTTAGTAGACAAGCCACTGTAGTTTATTAATGTTATGTTAGGTTCAATAAATTATCTGTAGTTAGTAGACAAGCCACCGTAGTTTATTAATGTTATGTTAGGTTCAATAAATCATCTGTAGTTAGTAGACAAGCCACTGTAGTTTATTAATGTTATGTTAGGTTCAATAAATCATCTGTAGTTAGTAGACAAGCCACTGTAGTTTATTAATGTTATGTTAGGTTCAATAAATTATCTGTAGTTAGTAGACAAGCCATCGTAGTTTATTAATGTTATGTTAGGTTCAATAAATTATCTGTAGTTAGTAGACAAGCCACCGTAGTTTATTAATGTTATGTTAGGTTCAATAAATTATCTGTAGTTAGTAGACAAGCCACCGTAGTTTATTAATGTTATGTTAGGTTCAATAAATTATCTGTAGTTAGTAGACAAGCCACCGTAGTTTATTAATGTTATGTTAGGTTCAATAAATTATCTGTAGTTAGTAGACAAGCCACCGTAGTTTATTAATGTTATGTTAGGTTCAATAAATTATCTGTAGTTAGTAGACAAGCCACCGTAGTTTATTAATGTTATGTTAGGTTCAATAAATCATCTGTAGTTAGTAGACAAGCCATCGTAGTTTATTAATGTTATGTTAGGTTCAATAAATTATCTGTAGTTAGTAGACAAGCCACCATAGTTTATTAATGTTATGTTAGGTTCAATAAATTATCTGTAGTTAGTAGACAAGCCATCGTAGTTTATTAATGTTATGTTAGGTTCAATAAATTATCTGTAGTTAGTAGACAAGCCACCGTAGTTTATTAATGTTATGTTAGGTTCAATAAATTATCTGTAGTTAGTAGACAAGCCACCATAGTTTATTAATGTTCTGTTAGGTTCAATAAATTATCTGTAGTTAGTAGACAAGCCACCGTAGTTTATTAATGTTATGTTAGGTTCAATAAATTATCTGTAGTTAGTAGACAAGCCACCGTAGTTTATTAATGTTATGTTAGGTTCAATAAATCATCTGTAGTTAGTAGACAAGCCACCGTAGTTTATTAATGTTATGTTAGGTTCAATAAATTATCTGTAGTTAGTAGACAAGCCACCGTAGTTTATTAATGTTATGTTAGGTTCAATAAATTATCTGTAGTTAGTAGACAAGCCATCATAGTTTATTAATGTTATGTTAGGTTCAATAAATTATCTGTAGTTAGTAGACAAGCCACTGTAGTTTATTAATGTTATGTTAGGTTCAATAAATTATCTGTAGTTAGTAGACAAGCCACCGTAGTTTATTAATGTTATGTTAGGTTCAATAAATCATCTGTAGTTAGTAGACAAGCCACCGTAGTTTATTAATGTTATGTTAGGTTCAATAAATCATCTGTAGTTAGTAGACAAGCCACTGTAGTTTATTAATGTTATGTTAGGTTCAATAAATTATCTGTAGTTAGTAGACAAGCCATCGTAGTTTATTAATGTTATGTTAGGTTCAATAAATTATCTGTAGTTAGTAGACAAGCCACCGTAGTTTATTAATGTTATGTTAGGTTCAATAAATTATCTGTAGTTAGTAGACAAGCCACCGTAGTTTATTAATGTTATGTTAGGTTCAATAAATTATCTGTAGTTAGTAGACAAGCCATCGTAGTTTATTAATGTTATGTTAGGTTCAATAAATTATCTGTAGTTAGTAGACAAGCCACCGTAGTTTATTAATGTCGATTTAAACACTTCTAGACCTATCAGCAAAAGAATCCTGATAAGGTATACTACATTACAGTTTGAAAAAACTTTACCCCAAAATTTTTTATTTTTTTTTACATCTGATAAATGTCATATTATAGTGAACATAAAAGAATAACATAGGTTTTTTCCAGCTTGCGCAAAAAACATTTGAAAAATCACTCGATCTCACTATCATTTAAATATTATATGCTCAATTTACACATGATGAAAAACCTACATTAACAAGACAAGCTATTCAGTATCAAAGGATAGCATTTAATTTTTTGATAAGCCAATTGATTCTATATAAACATTTGGACCAGAATAACTCGCATTTGTTAAAGGTCAATTTCTATTGAATACAGTTCTAAAGGATAGTATCTGTTTTCCTAGCCGACGTGACAAAAGTTTTACAAGTCACTTGATCCCACTACCTCTAAACATAATGCTATGCCCAATGAAATACCTAGAATAACGAGAGAAACTAAAATCAACCAATAGGAATACCACAAAAAACACATGGCTACTCTAGTAATGTACACAAACCACATCCAATCAAAGCAAAGTGGATATGACGTCAAGCTAAAAACGGCGATAACATAGGATAGATCACCGCAATACACTGTTATTATGTGACCATTGACTACCAGGGTGAACTCTACTATGAGTAATTAATAGAAAAGGAGCCACTTTAATATAAAAAAATAAAATAAAGATTTAACTCTATTATATACCATATATCACTTACGGTTTTTAGCCACGCCCCCAAACACACTTTTTGGCGCAAAACTTTTCACTACAAAAGGGACACTTTTGACAACCAGCTGGCAGTCTTGAGAAAGGCCTAGAGGAGGCCGAAACACGTTGACCACATCTGGTAAGCACTTTTCTGATTTTATATAAGTTTTTAACACCATCTACACTATTGTTGTTTTTATTTGCCTTTAGGTTTAATTTATGATTTAAAAAGAAAAACATTTTTTTGGATTAGAGTTTCTCCCAACCACCAAAGGTTCTCACCATCAGGAACAGGAACACTAGCCCATTAATTGGGTTTGACCTAAAAGACCGTTGACTTTATTCTCACCATCAGGAATCTCAGACGGACTCTCACCACTAGGAAAATAAGGTTTCCTTTTCTACACTTTATTAACTTTTTACTTTTATTTGGATCTTCACATTTAGCCTTTTTTAGGATTTTGTCCTCTTTCTCCTTTTCTTCCTTTTTTTTTTTTTGATCACTGACTTTGTTCTCTTTTTTTCATTTTTTGAGCAGCATTTTTCATTTTTTCCTTTGTAATATTTTCAATTTTTCACATAATTTTTTTCAGACATTGCTTGGAATTTTAACTTTCTCATATTTTTATTGGGGCTACTATTATTATTGCCTCTGCATCATTTTATATTCAGTGTTTTTATATAGATATATTCAATATTTAATTTGTACAAGAGTGGATCCACATCTTATTGTCATTTATTGCCACTGTACCCACCGTGGCATGTTTTATTCTTGTGTAAAGTACTAGATTTACAATTAAAATATTTCCAAATACACACTCTACACATTGTACAACACCTAGCCCAGTTGAGGCGCTCTGAACACATTTATTTTCTTAGGCCTAGATTTGGAGTTCGGCGGTAAAAGGGCTGTTAACGCTCCGCAGGCTTTTTTCTGGCCGCACCATAAAATTAACTCTGGTATCGAGAGTTCAAACAAATGCTGCGTTAGGCTCCAAAAAAGGAGCGTAGAGCATTTTTACCGCAAAAGCAACTCTCGATACCAGAGTTGCTTACGGACGCGGCCGGCCTCAAAAACGTGCTCGTGCACGATTCTCCCATAGGAAACAATGGGGCTGTTTGAGCTGAAAAAAAAACTAACACCTGCAAAAAAGCAGCGTTCAGCTCCTAACGCAGCCCCATTGTTTGCTATGGGGAAACACTTCCTACGTCTGCACCTAACACTCTAACATGTACCCCGAGTCTAAACACCCCTAGCCTTACACTTATTAACCCCTAATCTGCCGCCCCCACTATCGCTGACCCCTGCATATTTTTTTAAACCCCTAATCTGCCGCTCCGTAAACCGCCGCCACCTACGTTATCCCTATGTACCCCTAATCTGCTACCCCTAACACCGCCGACCCCTATATTATATTTATTAACCCCTAACCTGCCCCCCACAACGTCGCCGACACCTACCTACACTTATTAACCCCTAATCTGCCGAGCGGAACTGAGCGCTACTATAATAAAGTTATTAACCCCTAATCCGCCTCACTAACCCTATCATAAATAGTATTAACCCCTAATCTGCCCTCCCTAACATCGCCGACACCTAACTTCAATTATTAACCCCTAATCTTCCGATCGGAGCTCACCGCTATTCTAATAAATGGATTAACCCCTAAAGCTAAGTCTAACCCTAACACTAACACCCCCCTAAGTTAAATATAATATTTATCTAACAAAATAAATTAACTCTTATTAAATAACTTATTCCTATTTAAAGCTAAATACTTACCTGTAAAATAAATCCTAATATAGCTACAATATAAATTATAATTATATTATAGCTATTTTAGGATTAATATTTATTTTACAGGCAACTTTGTAATTATTTTAACCAGGTACAATAGCTATTAAATAGTTAAGAACTATTTAATAGTTACCTAGTTAAAATAATAACAAATTTACCTGTAAAATAAATCCTAACCTAAGTTATAATTAAACCTAACACTACCCTATCAATAAAATAATTAAATAAACTACCTACAATTACCTACAATTAACCTAACACTACACTATCAATAAACTGAACGACTGAACGACGAATGACTGTTCCTTTAAGGGACGTCATCCAAGATGGCGTCCCTCGAATTCCGATTGGCTGATAGGATTCTATCAGCCAATCGGAATTAAGTTAGGAATTTTCTGATTGGCTGATGGAATCAGCCAATCAGAATCAAGTTCAATCCGATTGGCTGATCCAATCAGCCAATCAGATTGAGCTCGCATTCTATTGGCTGTTCCGATCAGCCAATAGAATGCGAGCTCAATCTGATTGGCTGATTGGATCGGCCAATCGGATTGAACTAGATTCTGATTGGCTGATTCCATCAGCCAATCAGAAAATTCCTAACTTAATTCCGATTGGCTGATAGAATCCTATCAGCCAATCGGAATTCGAGGGACGCCATCTTGGATGACGTCCCTTAAAGGAACAGTCATTCGTCGTTCAGTCGTCGGTCCGGATGGATGTTCCGCGCTGGAGGTCTTCAGGATCCTGCCGCTTCGCTCCGGATGGAAGAAGATCGAAGATGCCGCTTGGAGAAGATGTTTGCCGGTCCGGATGTCCTCTTCTTGCCGGATAGGAGGAAGACTTTGGAGCCTCTTCTGGACCGGATTATGGATCGCCAA
This sequence comes from Bombina bombina, assembly GCF_027579735.1. Classification (NCBI taxonomy): domain Eukaryota; kingdom Metazoa; phylum Chordata; class Amphibia; order Anura; family Bombinatoridae; genus Bombina; species Bombina bombina. The sequence continues at coordinate 3,353,322 of NC_069506.1, read as the reverse complement.
CCCCCGCTTGGGTTGGATGAAGATCTTGGAGCCAGGACGGATCGGTGATACCTGGATGGTGAAGACAAGGTAGGAAGATCTTCAGGGGCTTAGTGTTAGGTTTATTTAAGGGGGGTTTGGGTTAGATTAGGGGTATGTGGGTGGTGGGTTGTAATGTTGGGGGGGGGGGTATTGTATGGTTTTTTTTACAGGCAAAATAGCTGAAATTCTTGGGGCATGCCCCGCAAAGGGCCCTGTTCAGGGCTGGTAAGGTAAAAGAGCTTGTAACTTTTTTAATTTAGAATAGGGTAGGGAATTTTTTATTTTGGGGGGCTTTGTTATTTTATTAGGGGGCTTAGAGTAGGTGTAATTAGTTTAAAATTGTTGTAATATTTTTCTTATGTTTGTAAATATTTTTTTATTTTCTGTAACTTAGTTCTTTTTTATTTTTTGTACTTTAGCTAGTTTATTTAATTGTATTTATTTGTAGGAATTGTGTTTAATTAATTTATTGATAGTGTAGTGTTAGGTTAATTGTAGGTAATTGTAGGTAGTTTATTTAATTATTTTATTGATAGGGTAGTGTTAGGTTTAATTATAACTTAGGTTAGGATTTATTTTACAGGTAAATTTGTTATTATTTTAACTAGGTAACTATTAAATAGTTCTTAACTATTTAATAGCTATTTTACCTGGTTAAAATAATAACAAAGTTGCCTGTAAAATAAATATTAATCCTAAAATAGCTATAATATAATTATAATTTATATTGTAGCTATATTATGATTTATTTTACAGGTAAGTATTTAGCTTTAAATAGGAATAATTTATTTAATAAGAGTTAATTAATTTCGTTAGATTTAAATTATATTTAACTTAGGGGGGTGTTAGGGTTAGACTTAGCTTTAGGGGTTAATCCATTTATTATAGTAGCGGTGAGCTCCGGTCGTCAGATTAGGGGTTAATAATTGAAGTTAGGTGTCGGCGATGTTAGGGAGGGCAGATTAGGGGTTAATACTATTTATGATAGGGTTAGTGAGGCGGATTAGGGGTTAATACATTTATTATAGTAGCGCTCAGGTCCGCTCGGCAGATTAGGGGTTAATAAGTGTAGGCAGGTGTCGGCAGATTAGGGGTTAATAAATATAATATAGGGGTCGGCGATGTTAGGGCAGCAGATTAGGGGTACATAGGGATAACGTAGGTGGCGGCGATTTGCGGTCGGAAGATTAGGGGTTAATTATTTTAAGTAGCTGGCGGCGACGTTGTGGGGGGCAAGTTAGGGGTTAATAAATGTAATACAGGGGTCGGCGGGGTTAGGGGCAGCAGATTAGGGGTACATAAGTATAACGTAGGTGGCGGTCGGCAGATTAGGGGTTAAAAATTTTAATCGAGTGGCGGCGGTGTGGGGGGACCTCGGTTTAGGGGTACATAGGTAGTTTATGGGTGTTAGTGTACTTTAGGGTACAGTAGTTAAGAGCTTTATAAACCGGCGTTAGCCAGAAAGCTCTTAACTCCTGCTATTTTCAGGCGGCTGGAATCTTGTCGTTAGAGCTCTAACGCTCACTTCAGAAACGACTCTAAATACCAGCGTTAGAAAGATCCCATTGAAAATATAGGCTACGCAAATGGCGTAGGGGGATCTGCGGTATGGAAAAGTCGCGGCTGAAAAGTGAGCGTTAGACCCTTTAATCACTGACTCCAAATACCAGCGGGCGGCCAAAACCAGCGTTAGGAGCCTCTAACGCTGGTTTTGACGGCTACCGCCGAACTCCAAATCTAGGCCTTAGACTGTAGAAAAGGACAAGGCAGGACAGGGCAGATCAGAACAGGATAGGAGAGTTTAGAAGAGGACAGGGCAGGACAGAGCAGGACAGGGCAGATCAGAACAGGATAGGAGAGTTTAGAAGAGGACAGGGCAGGACAAGGCAGGACAGGCAGATCAGAACAGGATGGGAGAGTTTAGAAGAGGACAAGGCAGGACAAGGCGGGACAGGGCAGATCAGAACAGGATAGGAGAGTTTAGAAGAGGACAGGGCAGGACAAGGCAGGACAGGCAGATCAGAACAGGATGGGAGAGTTTAGAAGAGGACAGGGCAGGACAAGGCAGGACAGGCAGATCAGAACAGGATGGGAGAGTTTAGAAGAGGACAGGGTAGGACAAGGCAGGACATGGCAGAACAAGGCAGGACAGGGCAGATCAGAATAGGATATGAGAGGTTAGAAGAGGACAGGGCAGGACAAGGCAGGACAGGGCAGGACAGGGCAGATCAGAACAGGATAGGAGAGGTTAGAAGAGGACAGGGCAGGACAAGGCAGGACAGGGCAGATCAGAACAGGATAGGAGAGGTTAGAAGAGGACAGGGCAGGACAAGGCAGGACAGGGCAGGACAAGGCAGGACAGGGCAGGACAAGGCAGGACAGGGCAGATCAGAACAGGATAGGAGATTTTAGAAGAGGACAGGGCAGAACAAGGCAGGACAGGGCAGTGCAGGTATAATAAATATATGATACATGTTTTTATTACTGAACTTAGTTAAACATGTTATATGAATTGTAATACATCTTTCAGACTCTGCTAAAGTTCTTTAGACTCAGAACCCTGTGCTCCGCCCACTACGTATATATCATGTGCCCCCTCCTGGCCAGTTCCCATGCATAGACCCTCCATATAAACTGTATAAAGCTTTACTGAAGAGGTCAGGGGAGCCAATGAGGAAATAGAAATGACTAGTTATTCATTAGAGGAACATGCCTGCTATTTACTTAAATATAGATAAGAAAGAAGGTAGCACTCTCAAGGAAAGGAAAAAACCTTTATTGGAGCAACGCTTCGGGGCTCCAATAAAGTAGGCATGTGTTATTAATGTGATGTCATTATGATGTCAGTATGATGTAATACTAGCACACGCCCCTGTGAGGCCTGTGAATTGGTCATTTATTGATTGCTTTGCACATAAATTGTTTAATTATATCATTGTGTATTAACTTGAGAAAGGGGCAGGAAGCCCTGAAACGTTGCTGCAATAAAGGTTTTTTTCCTTTCCCTGAGAGTGCTACCTTCTTCTCTACATTTATTGTTTCTGGACCTTGGAGGTGGGTCCCAGAAGGTTTGAGCACCTACACACTTCATTTGGAAGCCAACCTTGGGTACTAGCATATATGGCTGGTGTGCTGAGCTGTGCTTTACGTACAATTTTTCCTTAAATGCAGTAATATTAGTATTATGTAAAACTGAATTGTCAGACTAGCACCTACCACTTTACTCAATGTTTTCTCATGAAAAACCTTTAAAGTGTAATTTTCCAAGACTGCTTGTTTTGCTTGATGAATGGATAAATGTCGCTGTAAAAGTATTTCCAACATCAAACCTGTAAAATAAAATATGTCTGGTCTATTACAGCAGAACACAATGTAAAGCATATAGCAGTAGCCCATATTTATTAGTGTGCACACTCATTATCAGGTACGGAGCTTGTAAATGGCTTCACTGTAATGGTACTGATGTAAAAAATATCTACTAGATGTAAATTACTATATGTCTGTGACTATATGTACACACACACACACATTACATGTATATTACTATATGCCTGTGAGTATATGTACAAACACACATTACATGTATATTACTATATGTCTGTGACTACATGTACACACACACATTACATGTATATAACTATATGTCTGTGAGTATATGTACAAACACACATTACATGTATATTACTATATGTCTGTGAGTATATGTACAAACACACACACATTACATGTATATTACTATATGTCTGTGACTATATGTACACACACACACACATTACATGTATATTACTATATGCCTGTGAGTATATGTACAAACACACATTACATGTATATTACTATATGTCTGTGACTACATGTACACACACACATTACATGTATATAACTATATGTCTGTGAGTATATGTACAAACACACATTACATGTATATTACTATATGTCTGTGACTACATGTACACACACACATTACATGTATATAACTATATGTCTGTGACTATATGTACACACACACATTACATGTATATAACTATATGTCTGTGACTATATGTACACACACACATTACATGTATATTACTATATGCCTGTGAGTATATGTACACACACACATTACATGTATATTACTATATGTCTGTGAGTATATGTACAAACACACACATTACATGTATATTACTATATGTCTGTGAGTATATGTACAAACACACATTACATGTATATTACTATATGTCTGTGAGTATATATACACACACACATTACATGTATATTACTATATGTCTGTGAGTATATGTACACACACACATTACATGTATATTACTATATGCCTGTGAGTATATGTACACACACACATTACATGTATATTACTATATGTCTGTGAGTATATGTACAAACACACACATTACATGTATATTACTATATGTCTGTGAGTATATGTACAAACACACACATTACATGTATATTACTATATGTCTGTGAGTATATGTACACACACACATTACATGTATATTACTATATGTCTGTGAGTATATGTACACACACACATTACATGTATATTACTATATGTCTGTGAGTATATGTACAAACACACACATTACATGTATATTACTATATGTCTGTGAGTATATGTACACACACACATTACATGTATATTACTATATGTCTGTGAGTATATGTACAAACACACACATTACATGTATATTACTATATGTCTGTGAGTATATGTACACACACACACATTACATGTATATTACTATATGCCTGTGAGTATATGTACACACACACACATTACATGTATATTACTATATGTCTGCGAGTTTATGTACACACACACATTACATGTATATTACTATATGTCTGTGAGTATATGTACACACACACATTACATGTATATTACTATATGTCTGTGAGTATATGTACAAACACACATTACATGTATATTACTATATGTCTGTGAGTATATGTACACACACACATTACATGTATATTACTATATGTCTGTGAGTATATGTACACACACACATTACATGTATATTACCATATGTCTGTGAGTATATGTACAAACACACATTACATGTATATTACTATATGTCTGTGAGTATATGTACAAACACACACATTACATGTATATTACTATATGTCTGTGACTATATGTACACACACACACATTACATGTATATTACTATATGTCTGTGAGTTTATGTACAAACACACATTACATGTATATTACTATATGTCTGTGACTATATGTACAAACACACATTACATGTATATTACTATATGTCTGTGAGTATATGTACAAACACACACATTACATGTATATTACTATATGTCTGTGACTACATGTACACACACACATTACATGTATATTACTATATGTCTGTGACTATATGTACACACACACATTACATGTATATTACTATATGTCTGTGACTATATGTACAAACACACACATTACATGTATATTACTATATGTCTGTGAGTTTATGTACAAACACACATTACATGTATATTACTATATGTCTGTGACTATATGTACACACACACATTACATGTATATTACTATATGTCTGTGACTATATGTACAAACACACACATTACATGTATATTACTATATGTCTGTGAGTATATGTACAAACACACACATTACATGTATATTACTAAATGTCTGTGAGTATATGTACAAACACACATTACATGTATATTACTATATGTCTGTGAGTATATGTACAAACACACATTACATGTATATTACTATATGTCTGTGAGTATATATACACACACACATTACATGTATATTACTATATGTCTGTGAGTATATGTACAAACACACACATTACATGTATATTACTATATGTCTGTGAGTATATGTACAAACACACACATTACATGTATATTACTATATGTCTGTGAGTATATGTACAAACACACACATTACATGTATATTACTATATGTCTGTGAGTATATGTACACACACACATTACATGTATATTACTATATGTCTGTGAGTATATGTACAAACACACACATTACATGTATATTACTATATGTCTGTGAGTATATGTACACACACACACATTACATGTATATTACTATATGTCTGTGAGTATATGTACACACACACACATTACATGCATATTACTATATGCCTGTGAGTATATGTACACACACACACTACATGTATATTACTATATGTCTGTGAGTTTATGTACAAACACACACATTACATGCATATTACTATATGCCTGTGACTATATGTACACACACACACATTACATGTATATTACTATATGTCTGTGAGTATATGTACAAACACACACATTACATGTATATTACTATATGTCTGTGAGTATATGTACAAACACACATTACATGTATATTACTATATGTCTGTGAGTATATGTACACACACACATTACATGTATATTACTATATGTCTGTGAGTATATGTACACACACACACATTACATGTATATTACTATATGTCTGTGAGTATATATACACACACACATTACATGTATATTACTATATGTCTGTGAGTATATGTACAAACACACACATTACATGTATATTACTATATGTCTGTGAGTATATGTACACACACACATTACATGTATATTACTATATGTCTGTGAGTATATGTACACACACACATTACATGTATATTACTATATGTCTGTGACTATATGTACACACACACACACATTACATGTATATTACTATATGTCTGTGACTATATGTACACACACACATTACATGTATATTACTATATGTCTGTGACTATATGTACACACACACACATTACATGTATATTACTATATGTCTGTGAGTATATGTACACACACACATTACATGTATATTACTATATGTCTGTGACTATATGTACACACACACATTACATGTATATTACTATATGTCTGTGAGTATATGTACACACACACATTACATGTATATTACTATATGTCTGTGAGTATATGTACAAACACACACATTACATGTATATTACTATATGTCTGTGAGTATATGTACAAACACACACATTACATGTATATTACTATATGTCTGTGAGTATATGTACACACACACATTACATGTATATTACTATATGTCTGTGAGTATATGTACAAACACACACATTACATGTATATTACTATATGTCTGTGAGTATATGTACACACACACATTACATGTATATTACTATATGTCTGTGAGTATATGTACAAACACACATTACATGTATATTACTATATGTCTGTGAGTATATGTACAAACACACACATTACATGTATATTACTATATGTCTGTGTATATGTACAAACACACACATTACATGTATATTACTATATGTCTGTGAGTATATGTACACACACATTACATGTATATTACTATATGTCTGTGAGTATATGTACAAACACACACATTACATGTATATTACTATATGTCTGTGAGTATATGTACAAAATAACACATTACATGTATATTACTATATGTCTGTGAGTATATGTACAAACACACACATTACATGTATATTACTATATGTCTGTGAGTATATGTACAAACACACACATTACATGTATATTACTATATGTCTGTGAGTATATGTACACACACACACATTACATGTATATTACTATATGTCTGTGACTATATGTACAAACACACACATTACATGTATATTACTATATGTCTGTGAGTATATGTACACACACACACACATTACATGTATATTACTATATGTCTGTGAGTATATGTACACACACACAATAAATGTATATTAATCATATGTCTGTGAGTTATGTACACACAAACATTACATGTATATTACTATATGTCTGTGGTATATGTACACACACACAATTACATGTATATTACTATATGTCTGTGAGTATATGTACAACACACACATTACATGTATATTACTATATGTCTGTGAGTATATGTACACACACACATTACATGTATATTACTATATGTCTGTGAGTATATGTACACACACACACATTACATGTATATTACTATATGTCTGTGAGTATATGTACAAACACACACATTACATGTATATTACTATATGTCTGTGAGTATATGTACAAACACACATTACATGTATATTACTATATGTCTGTGAGTATATGTACACACACACACATTACATGTATATTACTATATGTCTGTGAGTATATGTACACACACACATTACATGTATATTACTATATGTCTGTGAGTATATGTACACACACATTACATGTATATTACTATATGTCTGTGAGTATATGTACACACACACATTACATGTATATTACTATATGTCTGTGAGTATATGTACACACACACATTACATGTATATTACTATATGTCTGTGAGTATATGTACACACACACACATTACATGTATATTACTATATGTCTGTGAGTATATGTACACACACACACATTACATGTATATTACTATATGTCTGTGAGTATATGTACACACACACATTACATGTATATTACTATATGTCTGTGAGTATATGTACACACACACACATTACATGTATATTACTATATGTCTGTGAGTATATGTACACACACACACATTACATGTATATTACTATATGTCTGTGAGTATATGTACACACACACACATTACATGTATATTACTATATGTCTGTGAGTATATGTACACACACACATTACATGTATATTACTATATGTCTGTGAGTATATGTACAAACACACACATTACATGTATATTACTATATGTCTGTGAGTATATGTACACACACACATTACATGTATATTACTATATGTCTGTGAGTATATGTACACACACACACATTACATGTATATTACTATATGTCTGTGAGTATATGTACACACACACACATTACATGTATATTACTATATGTCTGTGAGTATATGTACACACACACATTACATGTATATTACTATATGTCTGTGACTATATGTACACACACACACATTACATGTATATTACTATATGTCTGTGAGTATATATACACACACACATTACATGTATATTACTATATGTCTGTGAGTATATGTACACACACACATTACATGTATATTACTATATGTCTGTGAGTATATGTACACACACACATTACATGTATATTACTATATGTCTGTGAGTATATGTACACACACACACATTACATGTATATTACTATATGTCTGTGAGTATATTTACACACACACATTACATGTATATTACTATATGTCTGTGAGTATATGTACACACACACATTACATGTATATTACTATATGTCTGTGAGTATATGTACACACACACACATTACATGTATATTACTATATGTCTGTGAGTATATGTACAAACACACACATTACATGTATATTACTATATGTCTGTGAGTATATGTACAAACACACACATTACATGTATATTACTATATGTCTGTGACTATATGTACAAACACACACATTACATGTATATTACTATATGTCTGTGAGTATATGTACAAACACACACATTACATGTATATTACTATATGTCTGTGAGTATATGTACAACACACACATTACATGTATATTACTATATGTCTGTGAGTATATGTACAAACACACACATTACATGTATATTACTATATGTCTGTGAGTATATGTACACACACACATTACATGTATATTACTATATGTCTGTGAGTATATGTACAACACACACATTACATGTATATTACTATATGTCTGTGAGTATATGTACACACACACATTACATGTATATTACTATATGTCTGTGAGTATATGTACACACACACATTACATGTATATTACTATATGTCTGTGAGTATATGTACACACACACATTACATGTATATTACTATATGTCTGTGAGTATATGTACACACACACACATTACATGTATATTACTATATGTCTGTGAGTATATGTACACACACACACACATTACATGTATATTACTATATGTCTGTGAGTATATGTACACACACACACATTACATGTATATTACTATATGTCTGTGAGTATATGTACACACACACACATTACATGTATATTACTATATGTCTGTGGTT
>NC_069506.1:3168100-3343164 GCF_027579735.1 Bombina bombina | reverse complement strand
TTACATGTATATTACTATATGTCTGTGAGTATATGTACACACACACATTACATGTATATTACTATATGTCTGTGAGTATATGTACACACACACATTACATGTATATTACTATATGTCTGTGAGTATATGTACAAACACACACATTACATGCTATATTGACTATATGTCCTGTGAGTATATGTACAACACACACTCATACATGTATATTACTATATGTCTGTGAGTATATGTACACACACACATTACATGTATATTAATATATGTCTGTGAGTATATGTACACACACACATTACATGTATATTACTATATGTCTGTGAGTATATGTACACACACACACATTACATGTATATTACTATATGTCTGTGAGTATATGTACAAACACACACATTACATGTATATAACTATATAAGTCTGTGAGTATATGTACAACACACCACATTACATGTATATTACTATATGTCTGTGAGTATATGTACAAACACACACATTACATGTATATTACTATATGTCTGTGAGTATATGTACAAACACACATTACATGTATATTACTATATGTCTGTGAGTATATGTACAAACACACACATTACATGTATATTACTATATGTCTGTGACTATATGTACACACACACATTACATGTATATTACTATATGTCTGTGAGTATATGTACAAACACACACATTACATGTATATTACTATATGTCTGTGACTATATGTACACACACACATTACATGTATATTACTATATGTCTGTGAGTATATGTACACACACACATTACATGTATATTACTATATGTCTGTGAGTATATGTACAACACACACAATACATGTATATTACTATATGTCTGTGAGTATATGTACACACACACATTACATGAATATTACTATATGTCTGTGAGTATATGTACAACACACACATTACATGTATATTACTATATGTCTGTGAGTATATGTACAACACACACATTACATGTATATTACTATATGTCTGCTGAGTATATGTACACACACACATTACATGTATATTACTATATGTCTGTGAGTATATGTACACACACACATTACATGTATATTACTATATGTCTGTGAGTATATGTACCACACACACATTACATGTATATTACTATATGTCTGTGAGTATATGTACACACACACACTTACATGTATATTACTATATGTCTGTGAGTATATGTACAACACACACATTACATGTATATTAACTATATGTCTGTGAGTATATGTACAAACACACACATTACATGTATATTACTATATGTCTGTGAGTATATGTACACACACACACACATTACATGTATATTACTATATGTCTGTGAGTTTATGTACACACACACATCACATGTATATTACTATATGTCTGTGAGTATATGTACAAACACACATTACATGTATATTACTATATGTCTGTGAGTATATATACACACCACACATTACATGTATATTACTATATGTCTGTGAGTATATGTACACACACACATTACATGTATATTACCATATGTCTGTGAGTATATGTACACACACACATTACATGTATATTACTATATGTCTGTGAGTATATGTACAAACACACACATTACATGTATATTACTATATGTCTGTGAGTATATGTACAAACAACACATTACATGTTATATTACTATATGTCTGTGAGTATTGTACAAACACACACATTTCATGTATATTACTATATGGTCTGTGAGTTTATGTACCAACAAACACATGTACATGTATATTACTTTTTGTATGTGTGTATATATAACACACACATTACATGTATATTTACTATATGTCTATGGAGTTTTATATACACACACACACTTAAATGTATATTATATATGTTGTGAGTTTATGTACACCCACACACTTTACATGTATATTAACTATATGTATGTGAGTATATGTACACACACACACATTACATGCATATTACTATATGTCTGTGAGTATATGTACACACACACACTACATGTATATTACTATATGTCTGTGAGTATATGTACACACACACACATTACATGAATATTACTATATGTCTGTGAGTATATGTACACACACACACTACATGTATATTACTATATGTCTGTGAGTATATGTACACACACACATTACATGTATATTACTATATGTCTGTGAGTATATGTACAAACACACACATTACATGTATATTACTATATGTCTGTGAGTATATGTACACACACATTACATGTATATTACTATATGTCTGTGAGTATATGTACACACACACACATTACATGTATATTACTATATGTCTGTGAGTATATGTACACACACACATTACATGTATATTACTATATGTCTGTGAGTATATGTACACACACACATTACATGTATATTACTATATGTCTGTGAGTATATGTACACACACACATTACATGTATATTACCATATGTCTGTGAGTATATGTACACACACACATTACATGTATATTACTATATGTCTGTGAGTATATGTACACACACACACATTACATGTATATTACTATATGTCTGTGAGTATATGTACAAACACACACATTACATGTATATTACTATATGTCTGTGAGTATATGTACACACACACATTACATGTATATTACTATATGTCTGTGAGTATATGTACAAACACACACATTACATGTATATTACTATATGTCTGTGAGATATATGTACACAACACACATTACACTGTATATTACTATATGTCTGTGACTATATGTCACCACACACATTACAGTATATTACTATATGTCTGTGAGTATATGTACACACACCACACATTACATGTATATTACTATATGTCTGTGAGTATATGTACACACACACACATTACATGTATATTACTATAAGTCTGTGATGGTTTATATTACACACCACACACACATACATTGTATATTACTATATGTCTGTGCGTTTATGTACAAACACACACATTATCCTGTATATTACTATATGTCTGTGAGTTATATGTACACACACACATTACATGTATACTTACTATATGTCTGTGAGTATATGTACACACACACACATTACATGTATATTACTATATGTCTGTGAGTATATGTACACACACACATTACATGTATATTACTATATGTCTGATGAGTATATATACACACACACATTACATGTATATTTACCTATATGTCTGTGAGTATATGTACAAACACACACTTACATGTATATTACTATATGTCTGTGAGCTATATGTACACACACACACTTACATGTATATTACTATATGTCTGTGACTACTTGTACACACACACACATTACATGTATATTACTATATGTCTGTGAGTATATGTACACACCACACATTACATGTATATTACTATATGTCTGTGGAGTATATGTACACACACACATTACATGTATATTACTATATGTCTGTGAGTATATGTACAACACACATTACATGTATATTACTTATGTCTGTGAGTATATATACACACACACATTACATGTATATTACTATATGTCTGTGAGCTATATGTACAACACACACATTACATGTATATTACTATATGTCTGTGAGTATATGTACAACACAACACATTACATGTATATTACTATATGTCTGTGAGTTTATGTACACACACACATTACATGTATATTACTATATGTCTGTGAGTATATGTACACACACACATTACATGTATATTACTATATGTCTGTGAGTATATGTACACACACACACATTACATGTATATTACTATATGTCTGTGAGTATATGTACACACACACACATTACATGTATATTACTATATGTCTGTGACTATACTGTATATTACTATATGTCTGTGAGTATATGTACACACACACATTACATGTATATTACTATATGTCTGTGAGTATATGTACACACAACATTACATGTATATTACTATATGTCTGTGAGTAGTATTTACACACACACATTACATGTATATTACTATATGTCTGTGAGTATATGTACCACACACACATTACATGTATATTACTATATGTCTGTGACTATATGTACACACACACACATCTACATGTATATTACTATATGTCTGTGAGTATATGTACACACAACACACATTACATGTATATTACTATATGTCTGTGAGTATATGTACACCACACACATTACATGTCTATTACTATATGTCTGTGATATATGTACAACACACAACATAACTTGTCATATTACTATCTGTCTGTGAGTATATGTACACACACACACATTACATTTATATTACTATATGTCTGTGAGTATATGTACAACACACAACATTACATGTATAATACTATATGTCTGTGAGTATATGTACACACCACACATTACATGTATATTACTATATGTCTGTGAGTATATGTACACACACACATTACATGTATATTACTATATGTCTGTGAGTATATGTACAACACACACACATTACATGTATATTACTATGTGTCTGTGAGTATATGTACACACACACACATTACATGTATATTACTATATGTCTGTGAGTATATGTATCCACACACACACATTACATGTATATTACTATATGTCTGTGAGTATATGTACACACACACATTACATGTATATTACTATATGTCTGTGAGTATATGTACACACAAACACATTACATGTATATTACTATATGTCTGTGAGCTATATGTACAACACACACATTACTTGTATATTACTATATGTCTGTGAGTATATGTACAACACACACATTACATGTATATTACTATATGTCTGTGAGTATATGTACAAACACACACATTACATGTTATAATGTACTAATAATGTTCTATGTCTGTGAGTATATGTACAACACACACATTACATGTATATTACTATATGTCTGTGAGTATATGTACACACACACATTCATGTATATTAATATATGTCTGTGGAGTATATGTACAAACACACATTACATGTATATTACTATATGTCTGTGAGTATATGTACACACACACATTACATGTATATTACTATATGTCTGTGACTATATGTACACACACATTACATGTATATTACTATATGTCTGTGAGTATATACACACACACATTACATGTATATTACTATATGTCTGTGAGTATATGTACACACACACATTACATGTATATTACTATATGTCTGTGAGTATATGTACAAACACACATTACATGTATATTACTATATGTCTGTGAGTATATGTACACACACACACATTACATGTATATTACTATATGTCTGTGAGTATATGTACAAACACACACATTACATGTATATTACTATATGTCTGTGAGTATATGTACACACACACATTACATGTATATTACTATATGTCTGTGAGTATATGTACACACACACACATTACATGTATATTACTATATGTCTGTGAGTATATGTACAAACACACACATTACATGTATATTACTATATGTCTGTGAGTATATGTACACACACACACATTACATGTATATTACTATATGTCTGTGAGTTTATGTACAAACACACATTACATGTATATTACTATATGTCTATGAGTATATATACACACACACATTACATGTATATTACTATATGTCTGTGAGTATATGTACAAACACACATTACATGTATATTACTATATGTCTGTGAGTATATGTACACACACACATTACATGTATATTACTATATGTCTGTGAGTATAATGTACATCACACACATTACATGTATATTACTATATGTCTGTGAGTATATGTACACACACACATTACAGGTATATACTATGTCTGTGTGAGTATAGTTACACACACACATACATGTATATTACTATATGTCTGTGAGTATATGTACAAACACACACATTACATGTATATTACTATATGTCTGTGACTATATGTACACACACACATTACATGTATATTACTATATGTCTGTGACTATATGTACAAACACACACATTACATGTATATTACTATATGTCTGTGAGTATATGTACAACACAAACACATTACATGTATATTTACTATATTCTGTGAGTATATGTACACACACACATTACATGTATATTACTATATGTCTGTGAGTATGTACAACACACCACATTACATGTATTTACTATATGTCTGTGACTATATGTACCAAACACACACATTACATGTATATTACTATATGTCTGGAGTATATGTACACACACACATTACATGTATATTACTATATGTCTGTGAGTATATGTACAAACACACACATTACATGTATATTACTATATGTCTGTGAGTATATATACACACACACATTACATGTATATTACCATATGTCTGTGAGTATATATACACACACACATTACATATATTACTATATGTCTGTGAGTATATGTACACACACACATTGCATGTATATTACTATATGTCTGTGAGTATATGTACACACACACACATTACATGTATATTACTATATGTCTGTGAGTATATGTACACACACACACATTACATGTATATTACTATATGTCTGTGAGTATATGTACACACACACATTACATGTATATTACTATATGTCTGTGAGTATATGTACAAACACACACATTACATGTATGTTACTATATGTCTGTGAGTATATGTACACACACACTACATGTATATTACTATATGTCTGTGAGTATATGTACAAACACACACATTACATGTATATTACCATATGTCTGTGAGTATATGTACAAACACACATTACATGTATATTACTATATGCCTGTGAGTTTATGTACAAACACACATTACATGTATATAACTATATGTCTGTGAGTATATGTACAAACACACACATTATATGTATATTACTATATGTCTGTGAGTATATGTACAAACACACATTACATGTATATTACCATATGTCTATGAGTATATGTACACACACACATTACATGTATATTACTATATGTCTGTGAGTATATGTACAAACACACATTACATGTATATTACTATATGTCTGTGACTATATGTACACACACACACATTACATGTATATTACTATATGTCTGTGACTATATGGACACACACACACATTACATGTATATTACTATATGTCTGTGACTATATGTACACACACACATTACATGTATATTACTATATGTCTGTGAGTATATGTACACACACACATTACATGTATATTACTATATGTCTGTGACTATATGTACACACACACATTACATGTATATTACTATATGTCTGTGACTATATGTACACACACACATTACATGTATATTACTATATGTCTGTGAGTATATGTACACACACACATTACATGTATATTACTATATGTCTGTGACTATATGTACACACACACATTACATGTATATTACTATATGTCTGTGACTATATGTACACACACACACATTACATGTATATTACTATATGTCTGTGAGTATATGTACAAACACACACATTACATGTATATTACTATATGTCTGTGAGTATATGTACACACACACACATTACATGTATATTACTATATGTCTGTGAGTATATGTACAAACACACACATTACATGTATATTACTATATGTCTGTGAGTATATGTACACACACACACATTACATGTATATTACTATATGTCTGTGAGTATATGTACAAACACACACATTACATGTATATTACTATATGTCTGTGAGTATATGTACACACACACATTACATGTATATTACTATATGTCTGTGACTATATGTACACACACACATTACATGTATATTACTATATGTCTGTGAGTATATGTACACACACACACTACATGTATATTACTAAATGTCTGTGAGTATATGTACACACACACATTACATGTATATTACTATATGTCTGTGAGTATATGTACACACACACATTACATGTATATTACTATATGTCTGTGAGTATATGTACACACACACATTACATGTATATTACTATATGTCTGTGAGTATATGTACACACACACATTACATGTATATTACAATATGTCTGTGAGTATATGTACAAACACACACATTACATGTATATTACTATATGTCTGTGACTATATGTACAAACACACACATTACATGTATATTACTATATGTCTGTAAGTATATGTACAAACACACACATTACATGTATATTACTATATGTCTGTGAGTATATGTACACACACACATTACATGTATATTACTATATGTCTGTGAGTATATGTACACACACACATTACATGTATATTACTATATGTCTGTGAGTATATGTACACACACACATTACATGTATATTACAATATGTCTGTGAGTATATGTACAAACACACACATTACATGTATATTACTATATGTCTGTGACTATATGTACAAACACACACATTACATGTATATTACTATATGTATGTGAGTATATGTACACACACACATTACATGTATATTACTATATGTCTGTGAGTATATGTACAAACACACATTACATGTATATTACTATATGTCTGTGAGTATATGTACACACACACATTACATGTATATTACTATATGTCTGTGAGTATATGTACACACACACATTACATGTATATTACTATATGTCTGTGAGTATATGTACACACACACATTACATGTATATTACTATATGTCTGTGAGTATATGTACACACACACATTACATGTATATTACTATATGTCAGACAGTGGAGGGCAGCATAGCCCAGAACGACCATAATAATTAAGGCCCTTAGGAGTGTGCTGCTGTGAAGGTTGCAACAATGTTGCATTAGTGAGGGTGGGGTTTAGCTTACCTTTAAGTAGTCAGCTCCCAAGGCCCAAACCCTCTTTTCCAGCTCGTCTTCACAGCGTCAGGATCATCTGTCAGGAGTCCTGTGGAAGAAGATGTCGGAATTAGATGAGCTGATGATCGATGAGTTTGACTCTGGAGAAGATGTGGTGCAGCCTTCCCCCCCTCGCACGGTGAGTCGTCCCCCGGGGCCTAGCCTGTATCCCGAAGTTAGAGTTGTCTCTCCCTCCCCTCCTTTAATCCCCCTTTCAGTAGAGGTGGGTCCCCAAATAGCAGAGGAGGTTATGTTAGGGGAACAGGGCCCTGTTCTGGACGGGGGGGAGGCCGTATCTGCTCCGGTCGTTCTTACCGGGGAGGCGGTCTCCACGGCGGTAGCGCTGCTCCAATCCTTGGCAGCGGTGCTTTCCGGCGGGGGGCCGGCATCCCAGGGAGGCCTCCCGGCTTCAGTTTGCGCGCCGGCGTCCACGCGGTCCTCCATGGCCTCTTCAGAGCCCGTCTCTTCCGGTTTGGCCGTTTCCGGTGACGTCACTTCCGGTGACGTCACGTCCGGAAACGCCATTCCGGACACAAGAGGCAAGCGGGCAGCATCGTCTTCTCCGCCGGGGTACGCAGGTAAGAGAGGGGTACCCCGGGGGGGGGCGACGCCCGCGGGGGTGCGCAGCGAGGCTCAATTACTCAGCGCCCGCGAAGGGACACTGATTTGGCGGCCATTGAAAGGGGTAGAAGGTTGCATGAGGGATCTCATGAGCAGGCCGCAAGCCTGACCGGGGGTATGTTAGCACTTGACGGTGCTCCGATTGGGGCAACTAGTGTGTCTGAGGGGCAAGTGGTTTCTGAGGGGCAAGGAACAAGGGCCCGTTCGCCCAGAAGGGCCCAGATTAGGGAAACAGGCATTAATGAGCAGGCCGCAGGCCTGACGGGGAATATGCCTACTGCGCAACAAGTCGCAGGGCCTCAGGCCGCAATCACGCAGCCTGGGGGCAAGCGTAGGCCCGCGAATACATCGCGGCCTAGCAGACGACGTAGTACTGCGTCACGCAGCAAACGTAACACCCGACAGGGTGCGCGGGCGGCGCCCGCGGGTGTGGCCCTCAGCGGGGCTCCGCCAGGTGTTGTCACTAGGGCTTCAGCAAAGAAAGGCCCAGTTATCACGCCCAGTCTTTGTCAGGGCACGCAGGCTGCGAATGAACAGAATAGACAAGTACAGTTTGCTAATGCAGTGACGAATGTGCGTATGGCTGATATGGTTGATGATGGTATTGAAGAGTGTGGCAGTGATCACAGGAGCCCCAGTCCCCTAGGGTCCCGGGGTAATGTGGTTGGTGGGCCTTCGTCCCCTTCCCTGGGTACTCCTCTTTCACATTTGTCTCCACAGATCATTATGGAACCCAGAACTGCATTACAGCCACTCCAGTCCACCCCCAGTGCCGTGGAAAGGGAGCCACAGTCTCAGGAACAGCCATCCACCTCTTCTGGTCCTGTCCCGGTGCAACGCCTCTTGGGAGCTGGTAAGCGCGCTATTACTTTTGAACGTAGTGTTTTAAGTTCATCCTCGGATGATTCAGGTTCAGAGAGTGATAGATCCCTGGGGTTGGAAGCGAAAGGGCAAAAAAGAATGTATAGGATGGTGAAATGGTTAGTGGAAGAAAGGAAGGCTATGGGTCTTCCCCTCCCCCCTGGTTCATCCCGCATGGAGCCCACTGTTCCTATGTTGACACCTCCTGCGTCAACAGACTTAGTTAGCCCACTTATGGGGAACAGGCGCAGGGCAGCTATACATGGGGACACTGACACATGGCCTGCGTTTAGCCTTCATGAGCATCTCAAATCTAAGATGGTGCGGCGCATTCAGGGTGGGAGGTACGTGCACATGTTTGAGCTTTCTGCGGAAGCTTATCGCCAGAAAGAAATGGCGGATGATGGCACGGGCCCGAAAAAATTTAAACGCCCTGATTCCTATGAGGAATGGCGCAAGTGCTTTAGGGTTTATGCGTCCTGTTATATCTCTAAATTTCCCGATCAAGCCTTAAACATCCTGAAATATCAGGATTCCATTGAAACAGTGTACGAGAAGTACAGGGATGGAGCTTGGCGGGATTACGACGCTGCTTTCCGTAGGAAGATGGTTGGGAACCCTCTTCTTACTTTCGGTGACGTTGATTCGCGTCTGTGGGCGCAATTGGGTCCTGAAAAACAGGCGGCGCCTGCTGCAGTAGTCGGAGCATCAGGGGGCGTTAAGGCCTCGCAGCGCTCTCGACGGCGGGCCACAGGGGTGTGCTGGCGCTTCCAGGACAAATCATGTACCAGGGGAGCGGCATGCGCATTTCGGCACGCGTGCAGAACCTGTGGTGGCGGCCACTCGGGGTCCGAGTGTACCAGAACCCAGGACGCGGGTCGTCCCCAAGAGAGACCAGCAGCTGGCTCAAAACCTTTCACTGTTGGAAAGGGCGGCCACACCTCTGAAGGTGGCCGTAATTGAGAAGTGGCTGCTGCTATACCCATTCGAGGAGGCCGCCTTGCTGCTTAGAGGCGGTCTGCGGTCGGGATTTGTTATCCCAGTCGGATCGCACGTGGAGGGTTCCTTGTCACGCAGGAACCTGAAATCCGCGTATCAGTTTCCCGGGGTTTTGCGGGATAAACTGAACAAAGAGATTGGGTTGGGTCGTATGGCAGGCCCATTTGAAGATATTCCCCTGCCAGGGCTGGTGGTATCACCCT
The DNA here is from genome assembly GCF_027579735.1 of Bombina bombina. NCBI lineage: Eukaryota > Metazoa > Chordata > Amphibia > Anura > Bombinatoridae > Bombina > Bombina bombina. Next base: position 3,331,728 of record NC_069506.1, on the reverse strand, counting down.
TGGGGGTGGTTCCAAAAAAGGAGCCGGGTAAATTTCGGCTCATCCAACATCTGTCCTTCCCGAAGGGTCGTTCGGTGAATGACGCCATCCCCCCTGAACTGAGCTCAGTTTCTTACCAATCATTTGATGAGGCATTGGGGCTAGTTCGCAGGGCAGGGGCCGGGGCTCTGATGGCTAAACTGGATATAGAGTCCGCCTTTCGGCTCCTGCCCATTCACCCCTCCTCTTTTAGGCTTATGGGGTGCTATTTTGAGGGGCAGTACTACGTGGACAAATGCTTGCCCATGGGGTGCTCAATTTCGTGTGCCTACTTCGAGGCTTTCAGCTGCTTCTTGCACTGGGCCATTGCGGAGGTGGCCGGATTCGACGGCCTGGCACACTATTTGGATGATTTTCTGCTGGTTGGGCGGGCAGGATCATCTGAGTGTGCTTTCCTGATGAAAGTCACTAGGTTTCTAATGGATAGAATGGGAGTTCCTCTGGCGGAAGACAAGTCCCAGGGTCCTTGCACGTGCCTTACTTTTTTGGGCATTGAAGTTGATTCGGTGGCAGAGCAGTGCCGTCTGCCACATGAAAAAGTTCAGCGCATGTTGGAGTCAGTACGCGCTATGAGAGCAGAGCTGTATAGCTCCGTGAAGGATCTTCAAATCCTATTGGGTTTGCTGAACTTTGCCGGCAGGATCATTCCCATGGGAAGAATATTCCTTCGCAGGCTCGAGAGGCAGCTGTGCGGAAAAAGATCGCAGACCCGGAGGTTCCGGGTGTCTGCTGAGATGGTGGAAGATCTTAAGGTCTGGGAAGATTTTCTTCTCCACTTTAACGGGATCTGTCTGTGGCGGGAGGTTGTTCCTTCTAACGCAGCGATCCAGTTGTTCACTGATGCGGCTGGGTCCCACGGGTACGGGGCTTTCTTGGCCGGGCAATGGAGCGCGGGCCCATGGCCCGCCGCGTGGATAGAGAGCGGCTTGGTCAGGAACCTATGCCTTCTCGAACTGTTTCCCATACTAGTTGCTCTTGACATTTGGGGCAATCAGCTTCGCGACCGCGAGGTGGTTTTCTGGACAGATAACATGAGCGTTGTTTATGCTGTTAACAGATTATCATCTAGTTCCCCTCCGGTTGTGCGGTATTTGAGACTGTTGGTGCTGAGGTGTCTGCACCTGAATATTGTGTTCCGTGCTAAGCATGTCCCGGGCGTCCAGAATAGAATTGCTGATGCGCTCTCCCGTTTTCAATGGGAAACATTTTATGCTTTGGTGCCCGATGCGGACACTAACGGATTGTCCTGTCCCACTTACTTATGGCAGGTGGCGCTGGATGGGGCCCCTTGATTGCGATGGTGCGGGCTTCCCTCGCTCCGTCTACCTGGGCTACGTATGTGAAATACTGGACGGAGTGGATCGCCTTTTGTGACTTCAGGTGTCGTCCCTCCTGTGACGGGGACCAGTGGGGCTTGCTTGAATGGATTACCGAACTTAAAGGTAATGGTGTTTCGAAGACTGCGATGGGTTCACGCCTGGCGGCAGTGTCCTTTTTCTGCAAGTTGTATGGGCTTGTTGACGCCTCGAAGACCTTCCTGGTTAGGCAGGTACTTCGGGGCTGGGGGCGTATGGCCCCCAGGGTCAGGGATTTCAGGGAACCAGTTACCATGGAGCGTCTGGTAACGTTGTGCCAAGTTTTGCCGGCGGTCTGTTCATCCGCCTATGAAACTGCCCTATTCTCAGCCGCCTTTGGGTTGGCTTTTCACGGGGCTCTTAGGGTAGGGGAAATTGTCCCGCCCTCTAAGAATAAGACGGGCGGCCTTTTGCTGCCTCATGTTAGAGACGACGGGTCGTCTATCTTGGTCTTTCTTCCCAGATCCAAAACTGACCAGGAAGGGAGAGGTGCCTGGTTGGCTTTGCCATCCCATGTTGAAGCTGTTTGCTGCCCGGTCAGACTGGTTAAAGCCTATATGGACGTGCGTCCTGAGGGTTTCTCGCAATTTCTAGTTCACGAGGACGGTTCCCCGTTGACTAGATTCCAGTTTAGGAAGGTGTTGGCCTGGGCAGCATCAAAGGCAGGTCTTGATCCCAGGGTGATTGCTCCCCATTCCTTTAGGGTGGGCGCGGCCACCACTGCCACTAGTTTAGGATGGTCGGCTGACCATATTAGAGCTCTGGGGAGATGGAGGTCGCAAAGGTATCTTTTATACGTTAGGCCTTTGACTGTTTAGAAATGATTATGTTTTGCAGATGCAAGGGATAACCTCTGTTTCTTTTCTTAGGACCAAGGAGCGGTCCACTGAGAGTATGGATTACGGGGCATTCGTACATCCACTGGGCGGAGCTTCGAGCGATCGCGAGACCTGATGGGCGTCAGCTGGGGTTCCCCTCTTCCCGAGTCACTGTTAGGTGGTTAGGGCGCAGGGGGCTTACGTGGCAGGCTCTGCCTGAGTTGCTGCAGGGGGCTTTGCGCAGGTGGGAGAAACCCCATGTACTTATCATTCACGCAGGTGGAAATGATATGGGGCTCCTACCATGCAAACAGCTCAGTGCAGTTATTCAGTCGGATCTGCGCACGATTCAGGCATGGATTCCCCAAGTCAGGATAGGGTGGTCTAACATCATCCCCAGAATAGAATGGCGCCATATGCAGTCTCATCGCGCGGCTTTTCAGGTCCGCAAGAAAATTAACAGAGAAGTGAGGATTTTCTTAGGGCAGTCAGGTGGGTTTGTTGTGGAACATGGGAACATATCAACGGCTGAGAGGTGCCTCTACAGAAGGGACGGGGTGCACCTCTCTGAGAGGGGCATTGACCTGTTCCTCTGTAATTTGAGGCGTGCTATACTTAATCATCTATAGGTGTGGCGGCAAGAGGTGAGCCTGTTGGGCTATCTCTTGTGGCGGTTGGTCCGCGCCCCGGTTTGCCATCAGAGGTAGAGTGACGGCTGCCCAGGGGAGGGTGATCTCTGCAGGCGCGCGCCTGGGGTCCCTCCCATTCTAAGATGCCGAGAACTCCCTAAGCTTCTGCGGCAGCTGAGCTCCGCTTGTGTGGGCATTCACGGGCGCGGTCCATTCTCCTAGCAGGGGGTCCCTACTCCTAGCTAGATTGCCGCCACATGTTTTAGCTGGCCCCGTTGAGTCCAGCCGGTTCTCACGTTCTACAATAAATGCGACCTTCGGGTCTTTTCCCATATATCTGTGTCTGCGTGGTTATTTAAGTATTACAGTTTTATACAAAGTTATTTAAGAGTGATAGTTGTACATAGTTAAGTTGTTGAGTCAGTTCTATGGCTCCAGTTATTATTTGTACATAGTTATGTGTTGAGCCAGTTTTATGGCTCCAGTTATTAAGGTTTTCCAGCAAGCCAGGAGGATAGGGCATTTAATTAATTAAGACAGTGGAGGGCAGCATAGCCCAGAACGACCATAATAATTAAGGCCCTTAGGAGTGTGCTGCTGTGAAGGTTGCAACAATGTTGCATTAGTGAGGGTGGGGTTTAGCTTACCTTTAAGTAGTCAGCTCCCAAGGCCCAAACCCTCTTTTCCAGCTCGTCTTCACAGCGTCCCTCCCTCCCTCCCTGCACTTGTTCACACGGCAATCTTTAGGCTGCTACATCACCAGGGTGTTTCAGCTAGGTGTCCGAGGCTGGATGAGAGCTACGTGGCTTGTTTCCTTAAGTCCAAGGACGGTAGTTTATGACTCCCCAGGTAGTGGCATGGAGACGCGTCTAGTCACACCTGGTCCTACTGGTTCGGAGATCGTTACTTTACACCCTGGTTAGGCGGTTGGTCCGCGCCCCGGTTTGCCATCAGAGGTAGAGTGACGGCTGCCCAGGGGAGGGTGATCTCTGCAGGCGCGCGCCTGGGGTCCCTCCCATTCTAAGATGCCGAGAACTCCCTAAGCTTCTGCGGCAGCTGAGCTCCGCTTGTGTGGGCATTCACGGGCGCGGTCCATTCTCCTAGCAGGGGGTCCCTACTCCTAGCTAGATTGCCGCCACATGTTTTAGCTGGCCCCGTTGAGTCCAGCCGGTTCTCACGTTCTACAATAAATGCGACCTTCGGGTCTTTTCCCATATATCTGTGTCTGCGTGGTTATTTAAGTATTACAGTTTTATACAAAGTTATTTAAGAGTGATAGTTGTACATAGTTAAGTTGTTGAGTCAGTTCTATGGCTCCAGTTATTATTTGTACATAGTTATGTGTTGAGCCAGTTTTATGGCTCCAGTTATTAAGGTTTTCCAGCAAGCCAGGAGGATAGGGCATTTAATTAATTATGTGACTATATGTACACACACACATTACATGTATATTACTATATGTCTGTGACTATATGTACACACACACACATTACATGTATATTACTATATGTCTGTGAGTATATGTACACACACACATTACATGTATATTACTATATGTCTGTGACTATATGTACACACACACATTACATGTATATTACTATATGTCTGTGAGTATATGTACACACACATTACATGTATATTACTATATGTCTATGAGTATATATACACACACACATTACATGTATATTACTATATGTCTGTGAGTATATGTACACACACACATTACATGTATATTACTATATGTCTGTGAGTATATGTACACACACACATTACATGTGTATTACTATATGTCTGTGACTATATGTACACACACACACATTACATGTATATTACTATATGTCTGTGAGTATATGTACAAACACACACATTACATGTATATTACCATATGTCTGTAAGTATATGTACACACACACACATTACATGTATATTACTATATGTCTGTAAGTATATGTACACACACACATTACATGTATATTACTATATGTCTGTGACTATATGTACACACACAACATATTTGCAATACTTACTGTCTAAGAGGATAAAGGACTGTCCCTTTCCGAACACAACTGGTTTATTCTTCCCAATTAATGCAATTAAATGCTCCATAAGAAACTTGTCAATTAGATATCCATTTGCACTTACACTAATCTGAAACAGAAATATTATTTTTTTTTTTTTTTTTTTTTTTTTTGACATTTTAAATGTTTATTGGATGAAATAAAGCAATACAGATTAATGCATCAAAAAAAGGAATCACATAGATCATAATGTGAGCGACTTTAACAAAAGCTATACTGATTTCTCGTATTCTGAAAACTTAGCATCCAGCTTTTGTGAATATAATTGTTGTAGTAGTAAACAACATTAATCAACACTTAACAAGGAAACAAAACAAAGGAACATAACAAAACAACAGTTGGTCACTTTGTACACTTAAGTTCTATATCGACAACGCCCATGTACATCTAAGGATTTTTCCTTTCTGTTTAGGTAACTGCAAGATTTGAATTAAGCCCACCTCCCCAATGTGCCTCAATTGATCTAGTTATGCGAAGATGGCAATTAATGTGTGTGCAATCGTGTTTCCCAATAAAATTGTATATTATGGAATGTTTCCATATCTTTTCTAATGAAATAGCCATATTCCTCCAAGCGGATTGTATGTTCCATCAGTGTCTCCCATGCCTGATATGTGGGAATTGTTTGTGATTTCCAGTTGGCGGCTATCAGGGATTTTGCAGTATTTAAGGCTAACTGTACTAGTTTCCGACGTATCTTACACTTACACTGTGGGAGCAAGTTCAACAGAGCCGTGGTGGGTTGGATTTGGTAGTCCCTATCTAGATTACTGATGTTTTTAATATACTCCCCTACTCTTAACCAGAAGGGTTGTAATTTGTTACATGCCCACCAGATGTGAGTCATAGAGCCTTTGCTACCGCAACCTCTCCAGCACATATCCGAAGCTGACGGATAAATCGCCTTAATCCTGACTGGGGTGAGATACCACCTCGTCAGGACCTTGAAGTTTAACTCCAATGACCTGGCTGATACAGAAGATCTTTTTGTATTATACATGATCCTTCTCCATTCCTTATCAGATAATTCACTACCCAATTCCCTATGCCATCTGTCGATATAATTAGGAGTTTCAGTCTTTTCCCCACATAATAGTGCCTTTTTTGCCCATGATAAGGTATGCCTTAAAGGTTGATCTTGTAAGCATTGTTGCTCAAATGAAGTAGGTTGTCTAGTCACTTGTCCCCTATCTGGTGACGTGGCTAAATAGTGGCTGAGTTGGTAATACTTCAGCCATTTTGAGAAGGCCCCCCCTAATATCTCGCCCAAATCAGTTCTCTGTTTGAGTTTGTTACCGCTTAGAAATTTATATATGGGAGCCGTGAATCCTATCTCCCAATTGTGCTGTGTGTTCAATTTTTGTTCTAAACCTCCGTGGAGCTCAGCGTTAGGTGAAACTGGGGACATAGGGGATCTCAGGGAGGAGATTCTATGATCATTTGCTATTATACTATCCCACATCTCGAAAACATGCCGATATAGTGGGAAAGACTTAAGCCAGGGTGGTCGGCTTTTTCTATCTACCCAACATAACACTCCTGGGGTTGGAGTTTTTAAAATATGCGAGTCTAGTGCTACCCATGCCTTACTGCCTCCATTACGATGCCAATCCAGTATTTTTTGTAGACAAGTCGCCTTATAGTATATTTCTAAATTTGGAAGTCCTAGGCCTCCGTTCTGTGTGGAACGATACATTGTATTTTTAATGATTCTAGGTTTGATTTTACCCCAAATAAATTCATTTATCAATTTTTGAAGCATTATGCGGAAAGCATTAGTCAGGGAAATCGGCACCGTCTGGAGGACATAAAGAATTCTAGGTAGTATAGTCATTTTCACCGCTTGGATGCGTCCCCACCATGAAATTGATTTATCTCTCCACCCATTTAGCTCTTTATTTAATTCTCTATATAGGTTTTGGTAATTCCACTCAAACAATATATTGGGCTTAGGGGTTAAATAAATACCTAAATATTTAATGGCTTTTTTTTGAGGACTAAATGGACATATTCGTAATAGATCGGCATATTCAGCCTGTGGGACAGAGATGTTTAAAATCTCGGATTTTTGAGCATTTATTAGGAAGTTGGAAAACAATCCAAATTCCTTAAATTCTCTCAGGACTTCAGTTATCGACTCAGTGGGTTTAGTCAATGTGAGTAACACATCATCCGCATAAAGTGTCAATTTATAATCGTCTTGCCCTATTTTAATACCCGATATCAATTTATTTTGCCTGATTCTATGGGCTAGTATCTCCATGCTCAACACAAACAAAAGAGGTGATAGAGGACATCCCTGGCGGGTGCCATTTTGAATAAAAAATGCATCTGATAGCATATTGTTTGCTTTCACCTTAGCCGATGGGCTTTGGTACAAGCTGAAGATTCTGGTAATAATGGTTTCACCGAATCCCATCTTACGCAAAACTGCCTGCAAAAATCTCCAGTCTAAGCGGTCAAACGCTTTTTCGGCGTCAGCGGAGACAATCACCATCCCTACTTTATGAATTTTAGCATAGTCAATTAGTTGTAGTGTTCTGATGGTGTTGTCTCTCGCTTCCCTCCCTGGGATAAAACCAGCTTGATCAAGGTGTACAATTTGGGGTAGTATTTTATTGATGCGCCCTGCCAAAATTTTTGCAAACAACTTCAGGTCCGTGTTGAGCAGAGAAATGGGTCTGTAATTACCGGGAAGATTAAGCGATTTGTTTGGCTTTGGTAACACCGAAATGTAAGCCTCTAAGCATTCCGCAGGAAAACAACCCGACTCATCAATGTGTTGGAATGCCTTCAATAATTGGGGGGCAATTAAAGATTTGTACATCTTATAATAATCATTGGAGTAGCCATCCGGGCCCGGACTTTTGTTATTAGGTAAGGCCTCAATAGCATCTATTATTTCCTTCAAGGTGAAGGGTGACTCTAGAATATCTGCATCTTGTGTTGAAATTCTAGGAGTATCGACGGTTTCTAAGTACCGACCAAGTGCATCTGAATTGCTAGTATCCACTTGTTTTGTAATATTATATAGTTTGGTGTAGTAATCCCCAAAGACATTCGCTATTTTTTTTGGGTCCGTCTCGGCCTGTCCTGTTTCGTTATCAATTTTAAAAATATGGGCCTGAAAGGCTTTTTTCGTTAAAGCTTTTGCTAACCAAGTGCCTGATTTGTTACTGTTGTGAAAATACATTTTTTTAAGGTGAAACGCCTTTTTTATTGAATTTTTTTGCAATAGCTTTCTGAATGCCTCTCTAGCGTTGTTAACAGCTTGTGTAAGATCATCTCTCTGAGGGTTGAGTTTATGTTGTTTCTCCTTTGATTTTAAATTGGAGAGTAAGTTATTATATTCTATGTTATATTGTTTGTTCAGGTATGCTTTCTGCTTTATTAGTTCCCCTCTAATTGTTGCTTTATGTGCCAACCAGTTATTAATACCATTCGTGTCAGTTGAGGTGTTGTGCTGGAAGAATTCCTTTAAATTCTTTTCTATTTGGTTTTTGATGACTGGATTATGTAATAAAACAGGGTCTAGACGCCATATGGATTGGCGCTGAGGGAACGAGGGCCAATTAAGTTCTAGGGTAATAGAGGCGTGATCCGACCAGGAAATCGGAAGGATCTCTGTGTCGGTAGCTATAGCTATATTGTTATGATCCACCATCCAGTAATCAATTCTTGAATATGAGTGTCCCGGATGTGAATAAAAAGTGTAACTTCGTGATCTAGGGTGATGCAGTCTCCAGGCATCAATTAACAGTAATGTATCTAATTTTTGCGTGATGTGCAATCTGTTTTTTTGGGTTATCTGGCTTTTACCTGTGGAGCTATCAGTGAGTGGGTTCAGTGTCATATTCAAATCTCCCCCCACTATCACCATACCCCTCTGCATCTCTACCAATTTGCTTAGAGCTTTATTAAAGAAAGGCTGTTGTCCCGTATTGGGCGCATATATATTCATTAACGTTAGATAGCTGTTATAAATTGTTCCTACCAGTATCAAATATCTGCCCTCTTCATCCCTATAGTGTTCTGTGACTTGAAACGGAATCTCTCTGCTTATCATAATCCCCACCCCATTCTTTTTCTTAATGTTTGAACTAAAAAATTGCTGGGAATAGATTTTAGAGTATAATTTCGGCTCACCCTGCTTGGGGAAATGGGTTTCCTGCAGGAACACTATTGATCCTTGTATTTTTTTAAACCAGGCCAGGGCAATTGATCTCTTATTTGGGGAGTTCAGCCCCTTGCAGTTTTGTGAAACAAGTTTTATATTATAAGACATTATGTATAGTGTTTAACCTAAACCTGCTCAGTCTCTTGCGTTATTCTTACTAAATTTGATTTCATCCCTGTACAGCGTGTTGGAAAGATAGGTAACAAATGGGCATTATAATGTGCCATCCCGTACAACAGTGACCAATACAACAAAATAATCAAAAATAACCCAAGAATCATACAATATAAAAACATCAACAAAAAATTAACCAGAAATACAATTTCCATTCTCCAGAAATCAAAGGAGAATAAAAATAAAAATGTAGGGGGTACCAGGGACCTACATAGGTCTAGACATAGTTAGGGATACAAAGCATTATGATTGCACTTTCTTGTAACTTGTTTAAAAAAATTTTATTTTATTTTTTTTTTTAAATTTTTTTTTTTTTTTTTTTTTTTTCCCTTTTTTATTATGTTATATATAATATGTTTTATTTATTAAATGTAGAAGCATCGAAAACCACTATTCATATTACTGCCTAATTTTTAAATGAAATGTTCCAGAGTCAAGTGGATAATTAAAGGCAAAAAGACCTTCTATATTCTTTTACATATATTCTCAATATTTTCTTAGATGGGTCCCCGAACGTAGGAACCAAAGATACAATAAACTTTAATAACTATATGTAAACTTTTATCTTAAATAGTCAGGAACAGTCCAAAATCACCATTCAGAGTCTCTGTTTTGATTATGCTTGACTCTGGCCTGGAAAATTCTGAATTAAGAGTCACAAGCTCTCACATTTGTGGTATCATGTATATTGAGGTCAAAATATGGCCAGAGTCAAATGAACGTCAAACAAGTTCACAGTCTGACTGTCTCTAGTCTCTTTTAAGTAGAATTATTCTCCACTCTGGAGAGGCCTTATATGATGGTGCACATAAAACAATGAACTGTATTACCTGAATGTAGACTCTCGATCCAAGAAGCAGATACAGACCAGGTTCCTTTTTGCTTCTTCGAATTCCAGCATGGTTTTCTCTAACCTGATAGGACCTGGATCACTTAATTTCCTCGGTGTGGGTGGATGTTGAACTAGCTTTAGCCGGGTCTCTTAACCTCTTTCGCTGAACTGTTTGCCAGCGAGGTCTTTGTTGTAGTGGTCTGGATTCTTCTGATGTTTTTCCCTCACGCAGGGGTGGTAACGAAGGTAGTGGTATATCCAACTGGGTGCAAAAGGTTTCTAGATCTTCTAGGGATTTGTATGTATGCATTCGATTATTTTTCAACACCTTAACACTGAAAGGAAAACCCCACCTGTAGGAGATACCATTGTCTTGTAGATGTTGAGTCAGGAATCGGGTTTCCCTTCTGTTTTGCAGTGTTAATGGGCTAAGATCGGAATAGATTTGTAGTTGGTGTCCTTGAAAGGTTATAAATTGTTGTTGTCTTGCCATTTTCATAATTTTTTCTTTATCAAGAAATTTGTGAAACTTTATAATTACGTCCCTTGGAGGGTCGGCATCTTTTGGTTGCGGGCGCAATGCCCTATGTGCTCTGTCCAAAGGGATTTCAGCGTACTCTGGTTCTTTCAGTATGGTCTTGAACAAGTCCTGGAGGGAGGAGAGCAGATTTTCTGGGGCAATTCGTTCTGGGATACCTCTGATCCTTATATTCTGCCTCCTCCCTCTATTGTCCAGATCCTCTAGTTTTTCTTGCAAGAAAGAGATTTGAGATTCTTGAGCTAATAGTTTTCTATTCATCAAGTCCATGTCATTAGTCTGACTTTCTGATTGTTCCTCTAAGTATTCCACCCTGTTACCGAGCTCATTGACCTCTTTCTTTACTTCCGCCAAACCTTCTTTAATCATACGTCCAACCTGTTGAAAGAATGAAGAGAAGTCCTCCCTAGTAGGGAGATCTTTCAAGTCAGCTCTTGTGAGCGGGACATCCGGAGCCATTTCCTGGCTGTTTTCAGTATCCTCTGGGGTCTGGGCAGAATCCTCATCTTCTGCCATTAGTGCTTGTGATGTCTTGAAAAACATATTCATCTTGTTAGGGATGTTTTTAGCATTTTTATCATTTTTTGCTGATCTTTTAGATGTCATATTGATATCTTTCTAAGGGTCAATTAAACTGTATTTTAAGCTCTCTTTTCCTTTTTTTTTTTTTTTTACTCTGTGCTTGTCTCCTTTGCTTTTAACCTTCTTAGTGATTATTTATTTTTATTGCATACAAAGCTGAGTGATGCTGCACCACTTCCCGTGTGTTTTGTGACACTCAAGTTAATTATTTCATTGCTCTTGAGCTGTTAATTCTTAGGCATAAAACCCCTGTGACAATACTTAAATATGCTTCATCATCCCCTAGTAAGGGCTTTAGGGGGGTGAATAAGAGTTCAAATGGCACAGAGCAGACATAAATTATGACCCCTGATTACATTAGCCCCAATAAACAGATCCTCTGCCTTTTCAAATTCTCAGGTTTAATGGGGATTCCAAACGCTGTGTACTAATATAATATTAATTGTGGAGAGAAGAACAGACTCCCCTGCTCTGCTTGCGACTCAAAGTTCCAGTCGGATGTGGGTGTACTAGCAGTTAACAGTCAGAGGCCGGTCCTATGGGTTGGGCAGCCGTTTGTACACTGTGCTCCCCGGTGAAAGTGCGGCCCAATGGGGAGGCTTAAGTCGTTGGTGCAGCTTAACAGTCACCCTGCCCGGAGCTCTCTGATCTCCTGTTTAATACGGAGCGAGTGAGCAGTACCCCTCTTTGAACGCCTTAATTTTTCCCCCTCTGTGGTCTGCGTGGCACTCACCTCTTATGTGCTTGGGGTAAAAATGACCGCTGCTCACAAGTCCGGCTGATCGGAGGGTTGTCTTGCTTACTAATGTCCCGTACTAGCTGACAAAGAGCACTCGCCTCTACTGGGACCGCATTGATGTCTAGTTGTAACAGCTGAGTGTGTCCTCTCCCTTAAGCTCACCTTCCCCAGTAGCTATAATGGCGGCTTTGGCGCTTCTTTTTTCAAGCGCTAATATGGCGAGTCCTGCCTCCTTCTCTTCAGTTTAGAAATGTTCCCGGAGTTACCGCATACTATTCTAGTGGTATTGTGCAATCAGGTTATTACTACCTAAAGTATTATCCCCTAACCATGTCTATAAATTTGCAGAGCTTCACTTCTGTGCGGCCATTTCAATCCATGGTCGGCTCCGCCCCCCCAGAAATATTATTTTATTACTGATAATACATTGCGTTTCCAAAAGTAATACTGTGGTACACATATACTGAGTCGTGTCAGTCACTATCCCACATGAGAAATATACACAGTAATATATAGATATATATATATACACACAGTAACAGCCGTATATAGCCTGTAGTTTGTCTGTACGCTATACTTGTAATCACCATTCTACCGCCCTCCTTATATACAGTGATATCTCTCAGTCCCTCTCTTTATCTATGTCTATTTATCTATGTCTGTCTATCTCTCTATCTCTGTGTCTGTCTGTCTATTTTTATCTATGGCTAATGAATATATTTGTTTTTACTTTTGCCAGATAAGATGGTTATTGGCTGAACCAGGAGATCTACTGCAATGGCTAAACAAGGTGCAGTATAACCTTTCAAACTTTAGGTTACAACATACGTTCTATAAAATACTCAATACAAATATATTTTAACCCTCTTAAGGACCCTAATAATGTAAGGGAATGTCCTCCCTTTTGGTCCGCATTGAAAGGGGATCCCCGCATTCCTGCACCTGTCCATAGCCCCAAAACTTAGCTCGCAACTGAGGCAGTGTGTCCGGGGTCAGTCAGAGCTCAGGGCAGTCATGTGAACAATGTGATAATGGTTTCTGTAGTGCAAACAGTTATAGTGGGGGTGGATGGCCAAGAAGTGCAGAGGGGAGGGGGATAGAGGGGCGGGATGCTACACTATGGAACCAAGGTTTGGTAAGGAGAGGTAGGGATAGGAAGCTGCACTACAGAAAAACGTCAAATCAAAGTGGGAGGAGGGCTACTAAATGATCACAAGGAGGGGGAGGTGGGGAGGGGAGATTACTACGCTACAGAAAAAAATATTAGTAAGTAAATAAAATGTAAAAATACTCGCATTTGGGTACTAACAGACAGCTGCCAGTAACTAAGATGGCTGCCACTACTGGGGGAGGGTTAGAGAGTTGCATTTGAGGGATCAGGGGGTGGGAGGGTTGAAGAGGGATCATTACACTGCAGGAAAAAAAAAATGAAAAAAAAAAAAAAAAAAAACTAAACCGCTTAGTGGCAGACTGTCTGCCAGTACCTAAGATGGTGGTGAGGAGTGTGGGGAGGAGAGAGCTGTTTGGGAGGGATCAGTTAGGGATCAGGGAACTGGGAAGTATCAGTTGGGAGAGTAATACCTACATTATAATACTATTACCCTTACCAGCTTACTGCCGGAAATAATAGTTGTGTGGTGCGCAGCTGCAATTATTGTTTTTTAATATAACCAAAATGCAATGGCAAAGCCATAATGTCTGTTTCTAAATAAAGGGGACCCTAGAGAAGCTTTTACAACTATTTGTGTCATGATTGCACAAGCGGAATGTAAATAATTTCACTGAGAAACCCAAACACCTAGATTACGAGTCTTGCGTTAGCCTTAAAAAGCAAGGTTGAGAGGTCCCAACGCTGCTTTTTAATGCCCGCTGGTATTATGAGTCTAACAATTCCCAAGTGACAGACAGCACACACCTGATGCTCGTGGTAGAGGGCCACTGCACACACCTCTCTGTTTATGCTTATGAGTAAGGGTTAACAGCCCGAAACGTCGCTTTTTTGCTGCTGTGTGCCAAGTGCTGAAATGGAATAATAACGGCTAAGTTTGTTCAACAATTTTCCTATCATTTTTTGGTGCTGTGGAAATCAGTTGTCTAGGTATTATGAGTCTGGCAAGTACAGGTGTACCGCTCACTTTTCTTCCGCGACTCGAGCATACCGCAAATCCCCTTACGTCAATTGCGTATCCTATCTTTTCCATGGGATTTGCCTAACGCTGGTATTACGAGTCTTGGAAGAAGTGAGCGGTAGACCCTCTCCTGTCAAGACTCCTACCGCATTTAAAAGTCAGTAGTTAAGAGTTTTATGGGCAAACGCCGTAACATAAAACTCTTAACTAAAGTGCTAAAAAGTACACTAACACCCATAAACTACCTATTAACCCCTAAACCGAGCCCCCCCCCCCCCCCCACATCGGAAACACTATAATAAATATATTAACCTCTAATCTGCCGACCGGACATCGCTGCCACTTTAATAAATATATTAACCCCTAAACCGCTGCACTCTCGCCTCGCAAACACTAGTCAAATATTATTAACCCCTAATCTGCCGTCCCTAACATCGACGACACCTACCTACATTTATTAACCCCTAATCTGCCACCCCCAACGTTGCCGCTAGTATATTAAAGGTATTAACCCCTAAACCTAAGTCTAAACCTAACCCTAAACCCCCCCTAACTTAAATATAATTTAAAATAATCTAAATAAAATTACTACAATTAAATAAATTAATCCTATTTAAAACTAAATACTTACCTGAAAAAAAAAAAAACCCTAAGCTAGCTACAATATAACTAATAGTTACATTGTAGCTAGCATAGGGTTTATATTTATTTTATAGGCAAGTTTATATTTATTTAACTAGGTAGAATAGTTATTAAATAGTTATTAACTATTTAATAACTTCCTAGTTAAAATAAAGACAAATATACCTGTAAAATAAATCCTAACCTAAGTTACAATTACACCTAACACTACACTATCATTAAATAAATTACCTAAACTACCTACAATTAATTACAATTAAATTAAATAAACTAAAGTACAAAAGAAAAACCCCCCACTAAATTACAGAAAATAAAAAAATAATTACAAGAATTTTAAACTAATTACACTTAATCTAATCCCCCTAATAAAATAAAAAAGCCCCCCCAAATAATAAAATTCCCTACTTTATACTAAATTACAACTAGCCCTTAAAAGGGCCTTTTGGGGGGCATTGCCCAAAGTAATCAGCTCTTTTACCTGAAAAAAAAGACAATACCCCCCCAACATTACAACCCACCACCCACACACCCAACCCTACTCTAAAACCCACCCAATCCCCCCCTTAAAAAAACCTAACACTACCCCCCTGAAGATCTCCCTACCTTGAGCCGTCTTCACCCAGCCGGGCACAAGTGGTCCTCCAGAGGGGCAGAAGTCTTCATCCGATCCGTTTAGAAGAGGTCCTCCAAGCGGCAGAAGTCTTCATCCAGGCGGCATCTTCTATCCTCATCCGGAGCGGAGCGGGAACATCTTCAATCCAGCCGACGTGGAGCCATCCTCTTCAAACGAAGTACAAGCGAAGAATGAAGGTTCCTTTAAATTACGTCAACCAAGATGGCATCCCTTGAATTCCGATTGGCTGATAGGATTCTATCAGCCAATCGGAATTAAGGTAGGAGAAATCCTATTGGCTGATTGGATCAGCCAATAGGATTGAGCTTGCATTCTATTGGCTGATTGGAACAGTCAATAGGATTTTTCCTACCTTAATTCCGATTGGCTGATAGAATCCTATCAGCCAATCGGAATTTAAGGGACACCATCTTGGATGGCGTCATTTAAAGGAACCTTCATTCTTCTCTTGGACTTCGTTTGAAGAGGATGGCTCCGCGTCGGCTGGATTGGAGATGGACCCGCTCTGGATGGATGAAGATAGAAGATGCCGCCTGGATGAAGACTTCTGCAGCTTGGAGGACCTCTTCTGCCCGGATCGGATGAAGACTTCTGCCCCTCTGGAGGTCCACTTGTGCCCGGTTGGGTGAAGACGGCTCAAGGTAGGGAGATCTTCAGGGGGGTAGTGTTAGGTTTTTTTAAGGGGGATTGGGTGGGTTTTAGAGTAGGGTTGGGTGTGTGGGTGGTGGGTTTTAATGTTGGGGGGGTATTGTATTTTTTTTACAGGTGAAAGAGCTGATTACTTTGGGGCAATGCCCAGCAAAAGGCCCTTTTAAGGGATATTTGTAATTTAGTGTAGGGTAGGGAATTTTATTATTTTGGGTGGCTTTTTTATTTTATTAGGGGGATTAGATTAGGTGTAATTAGTTTAAAATTCTTGTAATTCTTTTTTTTCTGCAATTTAGTTTATTTAATTTAATTGTAATTAATTGTAGGTAGTTTAGGTAATTAGTTTAATTATAGTGTAGTGTTAGGTGTAATTGTAACTAAGGTTAGGCTTTATTTTACAGGTAAAAAAAGTGTTCTGGGGTTAGCGCTAAATTAAACCTTAAAAGAGTAATAAGAGAGATAATATCTCTTGATTAAGAGCAATATCTATGATGTTAGTTTCTAACACAATAATGTAAGTCTCTGTTTGTCGGCAGTTCTTTTATGGTAAATAGATCAAGATCTTGATAAAGGCCCAAGCGGCTGAAACGCGTAGAATTTTGCTCACTCTTTGGAAACATTGTTACTTTTGGATATATCATAAAATTCGGACATAGTGCAGTAGGTTGGGTACTTTGAACTAATCATAAGCATGTGCAGTTCTATAAGTGTAATCCCTAACCCATGATCTGATCACTTTCCTTCTTGTATCTTAACGCTGTGAATACAAGACAGCGGTTACTCAGCAAACAATCCACCTTGCTCCAACCTTGCTCCGGAACCACTTGGAGGTGATCTAATACAACGGAGAATTTACACACAGAAATACAAGGATTTTACAACCACGCTGACACTCTATCCAGCGTATGTAATACGCATCTTGAACTATTACAAACCACAGAGCTGGTATATGAGAATATTTCCAACTTTAGGACACGGACATCTAACCGCAGTGAAAGTTATGGTCGGAACTTTGATCTATTTACCATAAAAGAACTGCCGACAAACAGAGACTGTCTCTGAAATAGGAGACCATAATCAATATAAGATCTAACATTGAGAGGGGAAAATCCAGAATAACCCGGATAACAAGAGCAAGAAGCCCTTGCAAGACCCAACCCAAAGGGAAGAGACCACCCCTTGCAGGAGCCCAGCACTCCAATGAGCCAGGGCCATAAAAGAACACTAGAGCTAACAGGCGTCCAAGCAACAGTAACATAACTGTGCTTGAAAAACGCGGCTAATCCCCCTTAAGGGACACAAGGCGCTGCTCATTTTATCAACCTCGAAAGGAGGAAAGGCTGAGTAGACCTCACCGGGGATTGAACTAGCAACCCCCGGTTTGCTACAGTACAGAGTAGCCACAGAGCATTAGTATGCTGAGCTAGCTGTCCAGCTAGCCACAAGCTCCAGACACAAGGGGAACAGTGAGGACAAGTCACCCGAACAGAGCAACATCACACCTCCACATCACCTCAGATTCAAAGTCAGAGGACAATAAAACATGGGTTTGGATGCCACCTGGATGGCAATACCTGAACCATATGAGTGGAAATCCACTAGGACCTCTTCTATCCCAAGAAAGAGATGCAGAGCATTCCCAACACCGGGAAAGGATCCCTAACCGGACCCAAAAGAACCTCACCGTCTAATGTCCGGAAAAAGGAACAACCAACTCCCGAAGGGAATCCAAGTTCCCCGAAGGCGACCCATCCACAAGGAGAAATGGACAATCCAAGAGGTCTCAATAAAGAAGAGAACCACTAAAGGAACAAGTCCAAAAAGGACATTTCCTAAAGCAACACCGCCGACCGGCGGAAAGAGGCGCTAAACCCTTCCTAGCGGAAACCCTGTTCTTCCAACAAAACTAAGAAGGATCTCAACAACAAGACTTAAAGGAGATTACTTCATCCCCCCATAACGAGGTGAGTCATTCGAAGGAGGAGACTGATGAGTCCCATAACCAAGAAGGATAGGGTCCCCAAACAGCTCAAAAACATGTCTGAGAAGAACGAAGGCGAGCCAGCCTGTAATGAAAGGCACAACACTCAGGAACAGTTACACCCGCAGGGAACTGCACATGCCCTCCTGAGGCCAAGAGACCTGGGGCAATCGGGCACAAACACAATCACAAATAAACATCTGGACTTTGTAGACGCGCAAGCGCCAAAAGCATGAAAACATGCCACAACCTCTGGGGGGAACAATCCACCCTCAGAGGAGGAAAAAACATAACCTGGGTTACCCGCATGTGTAATAGTAGGGAGCGGTAGGGAACTCGCCTCCCAGAGGACAGGGCCCCCCGAGGCGGACGGCTGAGCAGTCCCTTGAATCCCCGAGCCTGAGGAACAAGGCGCTCTAGAATGGCCTAAAGAACATAACTGACTGACCCGAGTCAATGGGGCCAATTCGCATTTGTCACAGGACGAAGAATCTGAATCAGAAAGCTGAACAATCTCAACATCCTCCATAACTGGATTAAGGATATCAAAAATGGACTAATATAAAACAATTTTAACGGCACCTAACACCCACAATGGCTGGGGCACTCACCACCTCCTATGAACCAGACACCAGCGAACTAGATTTCTTCATCGCCAAAAAGTCAGGAATGCAGAAATGGGAGACCAGAATGTAAACACGCCTGGTCATAACGTGAACCGTACAGTCCAATAAAAGCACGCCCGACTGTAAGGTCTTGTCACTTCGAAAGGCCGTTATGTTCCAAAAGCCATGAGCCCAGTTAACACTACACATAAGCAGATTGAATCACATAACAAACATGATTAAAAAAAACCCTGTTCAATAATCCCCCTATGGAGATATTAACCCTTGATTCCAAGATACTAAAGACCCTATATTTTTCCATGTGAGTTCGCAGGAACAAATGAGTTACAGTACAATAATGAATAAGTAAAATTAAACGATCTTACCGGAATCTACGCCGTGAAACAGGAACACGGCCCTTCAAGTGTGGCGGATAGTAGCCTTGCTTCCGCCATGGACTTGAGAGAAGAAAGCAGGCAGCGAAGCAAAGTTCGACAACGCCAATTGCTCATGGAGTTGTTAAAATGAGTCGGGATGGTTTCGCAGAAAGACTCTTCCTGCATCTCCTGACTCTAACTTTCATCCAAGCCCTCACTGAGAGGCTGACAGGATTACTTAAAACTCCCGTCCCATGTCGAAGAGTACTACCCTCCATAAGAGACAAAACAACTTCTGACACTTCTCTGCCACGACGAAAGGCAAAGAATGACTGGGGGATGAGGGGGAGGAGTATTTAAGCCTTTGGCTGGGGTTTCTTTGCCTCCTCCTGGTGGCCAGGTTCTTATTTCCCAAAAGAAATGAATGCAGTTGTGGACTCTTTCCATTTATGAAGAAAAATAGTGCAGGAACTCTGTTCCCGCTCGACTTGACCCATATATATATATACACACATAGATACATATATAAGGCTATTATAAGAAAACTTCCAAGATTAGAAGTGGTATCCAATAATGCAAATAAATGCAAGAGGGAAGATTATAGTTAAAACGTCCATTTTAATTTAGCCATTTAGCTCTGATGAAATCCTTGCGGGCATGAAACACGTCAGCTATCAGTGCTGTGCCCTGCATGTTTTTTTATTTTTTTGTATTTGACAAATAAAATGGACGTTTTAACTATAATCTTCCCTCTTGCATTTATCCACATTATTGGATGCCACTGCTAATCTTGGAAGTTTGCTTGAATTTATTTGTGGGCGTGCCCTTGCAGTTGCATCCATTTTGTCGGCATCTGCGTGTTTTGCAGCCGTTAGCTGAGTGGGAGATACCTTGGAGCCCTTTCTGGATCCTACCTGCATGGCGGTCCCCCGGTGAGACATGTATGATCATGGATGGGGGTGTGGATCCGGTAAGGTGGAAGTTCAACAACAGCATATAACACTGTGAATGATAATCTGACGGATCTGTTGGATTACCAGGGTATTTATATATATAATGTTTCTTCCACTTATTGCATAAGGGATTGCTTGTTTCTCCCGTGAATAGGATTATGTTAAATTTGTATCAGTATCAACTGGCGAATCACCAGAGGGGTTTATATGAACTTTCTTTGCGCAACTCACAGTTTGTTTCATTTTTGTGTATATATGCTTTTATAAGAAAGCCCTATCTGTCCTTAATAAAACAATATACAATATATATGAGTGCACTAAATATAAAAGCAGGAAAGCATGGTTGTCTAAAAACTTGTCAAACATAGCAAGAAAGCTCTGGCCCTTTGTACACAAATGAACATAATGGTCCTGAAGGGGTTAATGCATATGTCACAATTAAGAATGACACACATAATTATTACCTGGTCTTGCTGCAGTTGAAGGAGTTTGTCATCATATTCACGCAGGCTTGTCTGTACTATGTCTGTCACTTCCTCACTAATAACCTCATGTGAAAGATACTTAATGACATTTTCATATTGAATTTCCTCTATTATGTCTTGCAACTACAAAAGAAAAAGCTGTGTTACTCTACCTGCTGTGGGAGGAGGATATGTAAGTATGCAGAAGTATACACAGTGAGGCCTATCTATCAAGCTGCGAATGGAGCTTGATGCCCTGTGTTTCTGGCGAGTCTTCAGGCTCGCCAGAAACAGCAGTTATGAAGCAGCGGTCACAAAGACCGCTGCTCCATAACCCTGTCCGCCTGCTCTGAGCACACAATTCAACCGGATCGAGTATGATTGGGTTGATTGACACCTCAATGCTGGCGGCCGATTGGCCGCGTGTCTGCAGGGGGCGGCATTGCACCAGTAGCTCTTACGAGCTGCTGGTGCAATGCTGAATACGGAGAGCATATTGCTCTCCGCATTCAGCGAGGTCTTGCGGACCTGATCCGCACTGTTGGATCAGGTCCGACAGACCTTTGTTAAATTGGCCTCCATAAGTCATCAGCATACACTGTATTATTTTTCTACAACACTCACTTTAATATTTATGGCGGTTTCATTTTGAGTTAAGCTTTTTTTTACCTTAACGTTTTTCCCAGGCGATGTGTTTAAGCTCTTTCAGCTGTATGATACAATGTATTTATTTTCTTTCAGCTGTATGACACAATGTATTTATTTTCTGTCAGCTGTATGATACAATGTATTTATTTTCTTTTAGCTGTATGACACAATGTATTTATTTTCTTTCAGCTGTATGATACAATGTATTTATTTTCTGTCAGCTGTATGATACAATGTATTTATTTTCTTTCAGCTGTATGATACAATGTATTTATTTTCTTTCAGCTGTATGATACAATGTATTTATTTTCTTTCAGCTGTATGATAGAAGGTATTTATTTTCTTTCAGCTGTATGATACAATGTATTTATTTTCTTTCAGCTGTATGATACAATGTATTTATTTTCTTTCAGCTGTATGATACAATGTATATTATTTTCTTTTAGCTGTATGATACAATGTATTTATTTTCTTTTAGCTGTATGATACAATGTATTTATTTTCTTTCAGCTGTATGATACAATGTATTTATTTTCTTTCAGCTGTATGATACAATGTATTGATTTTCTTTCAACTGTATGATACAATGTATTGATTTTCTTTCAACTGTATGATACAATGTATTTATTTTCTTTCAGCTGTATGATATAAGGTATTTATTTTCTTTCAGCTGTATGATACAATGTATTTATTTTCTTTCAGCTGTATGATACAATGTATTTATTTTCTTTCAGCTGTATGATACAATGTATTTATTTTCTTCCAGCTGTATGATACAATGTATTTATTTTCTTTCAGCTGTATGATACAATGTATTTATTTTCTTTTAGCTGTATGATACAATGTATTTATTTTCTTTTAGCTGTATAATAGAATGTATTTATTTTCTTTCAGCTGTATGATACAATGTATTTATTTTCTTTCAGCTGTATGATACAATGTATTTATTTTCTTTCAGCTGTATAATAGAATGTATTTATTTTCTTTCAGCTGTATGATACAATGTATTTATTTTCTTTCAGCTGTATGATACAATGTATTTATTTTCTTTCAGCTGTACGATACAATGTATTTATTTTCTTTCAGCTGTATGATACAATGTATTTATTTTCTTTCAGCTGTATGATACAATGTATTTATTTTCTTTTAGCTGTATGATACAATGTATTTATTTTCTTTCAGCTGTATGATACAATGTATTTATTTTCTTTCAGCTGTATGATACAATGTATTTATTTTCTTTCAGCTGTATGATACAATGTATTTATTTTCTTTTAGCTGTATGATACAATGTAATGTATTTATTTTCTTTTAGCTGTATAATAGAATGTATTTATTTTCTTTCAGCTGTATGATACAATGTATTTATTTTCTTTCAGCTGTATGATACAATGTATTTATTTTCTTTCAGCTGTATAATAGAATGTATTTATTTTCTTTCAGCTGTATGATACAATGTATTTATTTTCTTTCAGCTGTATGATACAATGTATTTATTTTCTTTCAGCTGTACGATACAATATATTTATTTTCTTTCAGCTGTATGATACAATGTATTTATTTTCTTTCAGCTGTATGATACAATGTATTTATTTTCTTTTAGCTGTATGATACAATGTATTTATTTTCTTTCAGCTGTATGATACAATGTATTTATTTTCTTTCAGCTGTATGATACAATGTATTTATTTTCTTTCAGCTGTATGATACAATGTATTTATTTTCTTTTAGCTGTATGATACAATGTATTTATTTTCTTTCAGCTGTATGATACAATGTATTTATTTTCTGTCAGCTGTATGATACAATGTATTTATTTTCTTTCAGCTGTATGATACAATGTATTTATTTTCTTTCAGCTGTATGATACAATGTATTTATTTTCTTTCAGCTGTATGATACAATGTATTTATTTTCTTTTAGCTGTATGATACAATGTATTTATTTTCTTTCAGCTGTATGATACAATGTATTTATTTTCTTTCAGCTGTACGATACAATATATTTATTTTCTTTTAGCTGTATGATACAATGTATTTATTTTCTTTCAGCTGTATGATACAATATATTTATTTTCTTTTAGCTGTATGATACAATGTATTTATTTTCTTTCAGCTGTATGATACAATGTATTTATTTTCTTTCAGCTGTATGATACAATGTATTTATTTTCTGTCAGCTGTATGATACAATGTATTTATTTTCTTTCAGCTGTATGATACAATGTATTTATTTTCTTTCAGCTGTACGATACAATGTATATATTTTCTTTTACCTGTATGATACAATGTATTTATTTTCTTTCAGCTGTATGATACAATGTATTTATTTTCTTTTAGCTGTATGACACAATGTATTTATTTTCTTTCAGCTGTACGATACAATGTATATATTTTCTTTTACCTGTATGATACAATGTATTTATTTTCTTTCAGCTGTATGATACAATGTATTTATTTTCTTTTAGCTGTATGACACAATGTATTTATTTTCTTTCAGCTGTACGATACAATGTATTTATTTTCTTTTAGCTGTATGATACAATGTATTTATTTTCTTTTAGCTGTATAATAGAATGTATTTATTTTCTTTCAGCTGTATGATACAATGTATTTATTTTCTTTCAGCTGTATGATACAATGTATTTATTTTCTTCCAGCTGTATGATACAATGTATTTATTTTCTTTTACCTGTATGATACAATGTATTTATTTTCTTCCAGCTGTATGATACAATGTATTTATTTTCTTTCAGCTGTACGATACAATATATTTATTTTCTTTCAGCTGTATGATACAATGTATTTATTTTCTTTCAGCTGTATGATACAATGTATTTATTTTCTTTTAGCTGTATGATACAATGTATTTATTTTCTTTCAGCTGTATGATACAATGTATTTATTTTCTTTCAGCTGTACGATACAATATATTTATTTTCTTTCAGCTGTATGATACAATGTATTTATTTTCTTTCAGCTGTATGATACAATGTATTTATTTTCTTTTAGCTGTATGATACAATGTATTTATTTTCTTTCAGCTGTATGATACAATGTATTTATTTTCTTTCAGCTGTATGATACAATGTATTTATTTTCTTTCAGCTGTATGATACAATGTATTTATTTTCTTTCAGCTGTATGATACAATGTATTTATTTTCTTTTAGCTGTATGATACAATGTATTTATTTTCTTTCAGCTGTATGATACAATGTATTTATTTTCTTTCAGCTGTATGATACAATGTATTTATTTTCTTTTAGCTGTATGATACAATGTATTTATTTTCTTTCAGCTGTATGATACAATGTATTTATTTTCTGTCAGCTGTATGATACAATGTATTTATTTTCTTTCAGCTGTATGATACAATGTATTTATTTTCTTTTAGCTGTATGATACAATGTATTTATTTTCTTTCAGCTGTATGATACAATGTATTTATTTTCTTTTAGCTGTATGATACAATGTATTTATTTTCTTTCAGCTGTATGATACAATGTATTTATTTTCTTTTAGCTGTATGATACAATGTATTTATTTTCTTTCAGCTGTATGATACAATGTATTTATTTTCTTTCAGCTGTATGATACAATGTATTTATTTTCTTTCAGCTGTATGATACAATGTATTTATTTTCTTTCAGCTGTACGATACAATGTATATATTTTCTTTTACCTGTATGATACAATGTATTTATTTTCTTTCAGATGTATGATAGATTTTTTTTTTTCTTTCAGCTGTATGATAGAAGTTATTTATTTTCTTTGACTGGTATTGAAAAATAATGGATCAGATTAAGAGTGGAGTGCTAATGATTGCGCCCGTGCGATAAGGTTTTTGTTTTACTGGTGTTTGTGCTCTTTGGATTTACTGCTAGTATTACTAGCTGAAAGTAAATGCATTCGCTTGAGCGCAATCACGATTCATGCTAGAATGATTAACCAGTCCTCAAAGCTCTGGTTGAAGTAACCCTGTTTGACAAAAAGGAAGGAGGGGTGGGTGACAACCCCTGTGTGCCTGCAAAAATAAGGGGTCAAGTATAGGTGAGGAGGGTGGAGAGTAGGAGGTATGGTAAGGGGGTGATAACAGGAAGTGGCAGGAATCTCCCTCCCTCCCAGGTATTTAGTAAAAGTTTATGTCGCAGCATAGGAGTGGCGGATGTTTTTTTGGGAGGCTGTAAGTGTTGGTGGTACCTCCTGCTGGGAAAGCGGGAGAAGTGGGGTTTGTGGGCATGCTTGGCAGAGCTACAATATATTTATTTTCTTTCAGCTGTATGATACAATGTATTTATTTTCTTTTAGCTGTATGATACAATGTATTTATTTTCTTTCAGCTGTATGATACAATGTATTTATTTTCTTTTAGCTGTATGATACAATGTATTTATTTTCTTTCAGCTGTATGATACAATGTATTTATTTTCTTTCAGCTGTACGATACAATATATTTATTTTCTTTTAGCTGTATGATACAATGTATTTATTTTCTTTCAGCTGTATGATACAATATATTTATTTTCTTTTAGCTGTATGATACAATGTATTTATTTTCTTTCAGCTGTATGATACAATGTATTTATTTTCTTTCAGCTGTATGATACAATGTATTTATTTTCTGTCAGCTGTATGATACAATGTATTTATTTTCTTTCAGCTGTATGATACAATGTATTTATTTTCTTTCAGCTGTACGATACAATGTATATATTTTCTTTTACCTGTATGATACAATGTATTTATTTTCTTTCAGCTGTACGATACAATGTATATATTTTCTTTTACCTGTATGATACAATGTATTTATTTTCTTTCAGCTGTATGATACAATGTATTTATTTTCTTTTAGCTGTATGACACAATGTATTTATTTTCTTTCAGCTGTACGATACAATGTATATATTTTCTTTTACCTGTATGATACAATGTATTTATTTTCTTCCAGCTGTATGATACAATGTATTTATTTTCTTTCAGCTGTATGATACAATGTATTTATTTTCTTTTAGCTGTATGATACAATGTATTTATTTTCTTTTAGCTGTATAATAGAATGTATTTATTTTCTTTCAGCTGTATGATACAATGTATTTATTTTCTTCCAGCTGTATGATACAATGTATTTATTTTCTTCCAGCTGTATGATACAATGTATTTATTTTCTTTCAGCTGTATGATACAATGTATTTATTTTCTTTTACCTGTATGATACAATGTATTTATTTTCTTTCAGCTGTATGATACAATGTATTTATTTTCTTTTACCTGTATGATACAATGTATTTATTTTCTTTTACCTGTATGATACAATGTATTTATTTTCTTCCAGCTGTATGATACAATGTATTTATTTTCTTTCAGCTGTACGATACAATATATTTATTTTCTTTCAGCTGTATGATACAATGTATTTATTTTCTTTTAGCTGTATGATACAATGTATTTATTTTCTTTCAGCTGTATGATACAATGTATTTATTTTCTTTCAGCTGTACGATACAATATATTTATTTTCTTTCAGCTGTATGATACAATGTATTTATTTTCTTTCAGCTGTATGATACAATGTATTTATTTTCTTTTAGCTGTATGATACAATGTATTTATTTTCTTTCAGCTGTATGATACAATGTATTTATTTTCTGTCAGCTGTATGATACAATGTATTTATTTTCTTTCAGCTGTATGATACAATGTATTTATTTTCTTTCAGCTGTATGATACAATGTATTTATTTTCTTTCAGCTGTATGATACAATGTATTTATTTTCTTTTAGCTGTATGATACAATGTATTTATTTTCTTTCAGATGTATGATAGATTTTTTTTTTTCTTTCAGCTGTATGATAGAAGTTATTTATTTTCTTTGACTGGTATTGAAAAATAATGGATCAGATTAAGAGTGGAGTGCTAATGATTGCGCCCGTGCGATAAGGTTTTTGTTTTACTGGTGTTTGTGCTCTTTGGATTTACTGCTAGTATTACTAGCTGAAAGTAAATGCATTCGCTTGAGCGCAATCACGATTCATGCTAGAATGATTAACCAGTCCTCAAAGCTCTGGTTGAAGTAACCCTGTTTGACAAAATGGAAGGAGGGGTGGGTGACAACCCCTGTGTGCCTGCAAAAATAAGGGGTCAAGTATAGGTGAGGAGGGTGGAGAGTAGGAGGTATGGTAAGGGGGTGATAACAGGAAGTGGCAGGAATCTCCCTCCCTCCCAGGTATTTAGTAAAAGTTCATGTCGCAGCATAGGAGTGGCGGATGTTTTTTTGGGAGGCTGTAAGTGTTGGTGGTACCTCCTGCTGGGAAAGCGGGGTTTGTGGGCATGCTTGGCAGAGCTTGTTGGCATGTGGTTTTAGGTGGGCGAGCACCCTGGGTTTCATGGTTTTGTAAAATTGGTTATTTAAAAATTGTAATAAAAGTTGGGCTACGGCCTTTTCAACCCATCATTCAGTGTTAGTGGTTATTTATTGGAGTGGGAGTGAACACTAGGGTAGTCACTGTTTCGCTTTATACCACTAGTCATGAGTGGGCATGACCCATGTACTGCATGTTATGCCCAGCACTCTATAATCTGCCCTTGCAGCTTTATACCACTAGCCATGAGTGTGCATGACCCATGTACTGCATGTTATGCCCAGCACTATATAATCTGCCCTTGCAGCTTTATACCACTAGCCATGAGTGTGCATGACCCATGTACTGCATGTTATGCCCAGCACTATATATAATCTGCCCTTGCAGCTTTATACCACTAGCCATGAGTGAGCATGACCCATGTACTGCATGTTATGCCCAGCACTCTATATAATCTGCCCTTGCAGCTTTATACCACTAGCCATGAGTGAGCATGACCCATGTACTGCATGTTATGCCCAGCACTATATAATCTGCCCTTGCAGCTTTATACCACTAGCCATGAGTGTGCATGACCCATGTACTGCATGTTATGCCCAGCACTATATATAATCTGCCCTTACAGCTTTATACCACTAGCCATGAGTGTGCATGACCCATGTACTGCATGTTATGCCCAGCACTATATAATCTGCCCTTGCAGCTTTATACCACTAGCCATGAGTGAGCATGACCCATGTACTGCATGTTATGCCCAGCACTCTATATAATCTGCCCTTGCAGCTTTATACCACTAGCCATGAGTGAGCATGACCCATGTACTGCATGTTATGCCCAGCACTCTATATAATCTGCCCTTACAGCTTTATACCACTAGCCATGAGTGGGCATGACCCATGTACTGCATGTTATGCCCAGCACTATATATAATCTGCCCTTGCAGCTTTATACCACTAGCCATGAGTGTGCATGCCCCATGTACTGCATGTTATGCCCAGCACTATATATAATCTGCCCTTGCAGCTTTATACCACTAGCCATGAGTGTGCATGACCCATGTACTGCATGTTATGCCCAGCACTCTATATAATCTGCCCTTGCAGCTTTATACCACTAGCCATGAGTGTGCATGACCCATGTACTGCATGTTATGCCCAGCACTATATAATCTGCCCTTGCAGCTTTATACCACTAGCCATGAGTGTGCATGACCCATGTACTGCATGTTATGCCCAGCACTATATAATCTGCCCTTGCAGCTTTATACCACTAGCCATGAGTGAGCATGACCCATGTACTGCATGTTATGCCCAGCACTATATAATCTGCCCTTGCAGCTTTATACCACTAGCCATGAGTGTGCATGACCCATGTACTGCATGTTATGCCCAGCACTATATATAATCTGCCCTTGCAGCTTTATACCACTAGCCATGAGTGTGCATGACCCATGTACTGCATGTTATGCCCAGCACTATATATAATCTGCCCTTGCAGCTTTATACCACTAGCCATGAGTGTGCATGACCCATGTACTGCATGTTATGCCCAGCACCCTATATAATCTGCCCTTGCAGCTTTATACCACTAGCCATGAGTGTGCATGACCCATGTACTGCATGTTATGCCCAGCACTATATATAATCTGCCCTTGCAGCTTTATACCACTAGCCATGAGTGTGCATGACCCATGTACTGCATGTTATGCCCAGCACTATATAATCTGCCCTTGCAGCTTTATACCACTAGCCATGAGTGTGCATGACCCAAGTACTGAATGTTATGCCCAGCACTATATATAATCTGCCCTTGCAGCTTTATACCACTAGCCATGAGTGTGCATGACCCATGTACTGCATGTTATGCCCAGCACTATATATAATCTGCCCTTGCAGCTTTATACCACTAGCCATGAGTGTGCATGACCCATGTACTGCATGTTATGCCCAGCACTATATAATCTGCCCTTGCAGCTTTATACCACTAGCCATGAGTGTGCATGACCCATGTACTGCATGTTATGCCCAGCACTATATAATCTGCCCTTGCAGCTTTATACCACTAGCCATGAGTGTGCATGACCCATGTACTGCATGTTATGCCCAGCACTATATAATCTGCCCTTGCAGCTTTATACCACTAGCCATGAGTGAGCATGACCCATGTACTGCATGTTATGCCCAGCACTATATATAATCTGCCCTTGCAGCTTTATACCACTAGCCATGAGTGAGC
This sequence comes from Bombina bombina, assembly GCF_027579735.1. Classification (NCBI taxonomy): domain Eukaryota; kingdom Metazoa; phylum Chordata; class Amphibia; order Anura; family Bombinatoridae; genus Bombina; species Bombina bombina. The sequence continues at coordinate 3,302,091 of NC_069506.1, read as the reverse complement.
ATGACCCATGTACTGCATGTTATGCCCAGCACTATATAATCTGCCCTTGCAGCTTTATACCACTAGCCATGAGTGTGCATGACCCATGTACTGCATGTTATGCCCAGCACTATATAATCTGCCCTTGCAGCTTTATACCACTAGCCATGAGTGTGCATGACCCATGTACTGCATGTTATGCCCAGCACTATATATTATCTGCCCTTGCAGCTTTATACCACTAGCCATGAGTGTGCATGACCCATGTACTGCATGTTATGCCCAGCACTCTATATAATCTGCCTTTACAGCTTTATACCACTAGCCATGAGTGTGCATGACCCATGTACTGCATGTTATGCCCAGCACTATATATAATCTGCCCTTGCAGCTTTATACCACTAGCCATGAGTGTGCATGACCCATGTACTGCATGTTATGCCCAGCACTATATATAATCTGCCCTTGCAGCTTTATACCACTAGCCATGAGTGTGCATGACCCATGTACTGCATGTTATGCCCAGCACTATATATAATCTGCCCTTGCAGCTTTATACCACTAGCCATGAGTGAGCATGACCCATGTACTGCATGTTATGCCCAGCACTATATATAATCTGCCCTTGCAGCTTTATACCACTAGCCATGAGTGTGCATGACCCATGTACTGCATGTTATGCCCAGCACTATATATAATCTGCCCTTGCAGCTTTATACCACTAGCCATGAGTGTGCATGACCCATGTACTGCATGTTATGCCCAGCACTCTATATAATCTGCCCTTGCAGCTTTATAACACTAGCCATGAGTGTGCATGACCCATGTACTGCATGTTATGCCCAGCACTATATATATTCTGCCCTTGCAGCTTTATACCACTAGCCATAAGTGTGCATGACCCATGTACTGCATGTTATGCCCAGCACTATATAATCTGCCCTTGCAGCTTTATACCACTAGCCATGAGTGTGCATGACCCATGTACTGCATGTTATGCCCAGCACTATATAATCTGCCCTTGCAGCTTTATACCACTAGCCATGAGTGAGCATGACCCATGTACTGCATGTTATGCCCAGCACTATATAATCTGCCCTTGCAGCTTTATACCACTAGCCATGAGTGTGCATGACCCATGTACTGCATGTTATGCCCAGCACTATATATAATCTGCCCTTGCAGCTTTATACCACTAGCCATGAGTGTGCATGACCCATGTACTGCATGTTATGCCCAGCACTATATATAATCTGCCCTTGCAGCTTTATACCACTAGCCATGAGTGTGCATGACCCATGTACTGCATGTTATGCCCAGCACCCTATATAATCTGCCCTTGCAGCTTTATACCACTAGCCATGAGTGTGCATGACCCATGTACTGCATGTTATGCCCAGCACTATATATAATCTGCCCTTGCAGCTTTATACCACTAGCCATGAGTGTGCATGACCCATGTACTGCATGTTATGCCCAGCACTATATAATCTGCCCTTGCAGCTTTATACCACTAGCCATGAGTGTGCATGACCCATGTACTGCATGTTATGCCCAGCACTATATATAATCTGCCCTTGCAGCTTTATACCACTAGCCATGAGTGTGCATGACCCATGTACTGCATGTTATGCCCAGCACTATATAATCTGCCCTTGCAGCTTTATACCACTAGCCATGAGTGTGCATGACCCATGTACTGCATGTTATGCCCAGCACTATATAATCTGCCCTTGCAGCTTTATACCACTAGCCATGAGTGTGCATGACCCATGTACTGCATGTTATGCCCAGCACTATATAATCTGCCCTTGCAGCTTTATACCACTAGCCATGAGTGTGCATGACCCATGTACTGCATGTTATGCCCAGCACTATATATAATCTGCCCTTGCAGCTTTATACCACTAGCCATGAGTGTGCATGACCCATGTACTGCATGTTATGCCCAGCACTATATATAATCTGCCCTTAGCAGCTTTATACCACTAGCCATGAGTGTGCATGACCCATGTACTGCATGTTATGCCCAGCACTATATATAATCTGCCCTTGCAGCTTTATACCACTAGCCATGAGTGTGCATGACCCATGTACTGCATGTTATGCCCAGCACTATATAATCTGCCCTTGCAGCTTTATACCACTAGCCATGAGTGTGCATGACCCATGTACTGCATGTTATGCCCAGCACTATATATAATCTGCCCTTGCAGCTTTATACCACTAGCCATGAGTGTGCATGACCCATGTACTGCATGTTATGCCCAGCACCTATATAATCTGCCCTTGCAGCTTTATACCACTAGCCATGAGTGTGCATGACCCATGTACTGCATGTTATGCCCAGCACTATATAATCTGCCCTTGCAGCTTTATACCACTAGCCATGAGTGTGCATGACCCATGTACTGCATGTTATGCCCAGCACTATATATAATCTGCCCTTGCAGCTTTATACCACTAGCCATGAGTGTGCATGACCCATGTACTGCATGTTATGCCCAGCACTCTATATAATCTGCCCTTGCAGCTTTATACCACTAGCCATGAGTGTGCATGACCCATGTACTGCATGTTATGCCCAGCACTATATATAATCTGCCCTTGCAGCTTTATACCACTAGCCATGAGTGTGCATGACCCATGTACTGCATGTTATGCCCAGCACTATATATAATCTGCCCTTGCAGCTTTATACCACTAGCCATGAGTGTGCATGACCCATGTACTGCATGTTATGCCCAGCACTATATAATCTGCCCTTGCAGCTTTATACCACTAGCCATGAGTGTGCATGACCCATGTACTGCATGTTATGCCCAGCACTATATATAATCTGCCCTTGCAGCTTTATACCACTAGCCATGAGTGTGCATGACCCATGTACTGCATGTTATGCCCAGCACTATATATAATCTGCCCTTGCAGCTTTATACCACTAGCCATGAGTGAGCATGACCCATGTACTGCATGTTATGCCCAGCACTATATAATCTGCCCTTGCAGCTTTATACCACTAGCCATGAGTGTGCATGACCCATGTACTGCATGTTATGCCCAGCACTATATAATCTGCCCTTGCAGCTTTATACCACTAGCCATGAGTGTGCATGACCCATGTACTGCATGTTATGCCCAGCACTATATAATCTGCCCTTGCAGCTTTATACCACTAGCCATGAGTGTGCATGACCCATGTACTGCATGTTATGCCCAGCACTATATATAATCTGCCCTTGCAGCTTTATACCACTAGCCATGAGTGTGCATGACCCATGTACTGCATGTTATGCCCAGCACTATATATAATCTGCCCTTGCAGCTTTATACCACTAGCCATGAGTGTGCATGACCCATGTACTGCATGTTCTGCCCAGCACTATATAATCTGCCCTTGCAGCTTTATACCACTAGCCATGAGTGTGCATGACCCATGTACTGCATGTTATGCCCAGCACTATATAATCTGCCCTTGCAGCTTTATACCACTAGCCATGAGTGTGCATGACCCATGTACTGCATGTTATGCCCAGCACTATATAATCTGCCCTTGCAGCTTTATACCACTAGCCATGAGTGTGCATGACCCATGTACTGCATGTTATGCCCAGCACTATATATAATCTGCCCTTGCAGCTTTATACCACTAGCCATGAGTGTGCATGACCCATGTACTGCATGTTATGCCCAGCACTATATATAATCTGCCCTTACAGCTTTATACCACTAGCCATGAGTGTGCATGACCCATGTACTGCATGTTATGCCCAGCACTATATATAATCTGCCCTTGCAGCTTTATACCACTAGCCATGAGTGTGCATGACCCATGTACTGCATGTTATGCCCAGCACTATATAATCTGCCCTTGCAGCTTTATACCACTAGCCATGAGTGTGCATGACCCATGTACTGCATGTTATGCCCAGCACTATATATAATCTGCCCTTGCAGCTTTATACCACTAGCCATGAGTGAGCATGACCCATGTACTGCATGTTATGCCCAGCACTATATAATCTGCCCTTGCAGCTTTATACCACTAGCCAGAGTGTGCATGACCCATGTACTGCATGTTATGCCCAGCACTATATAATCTGCACTTGCAGCTTTATACCACTAGCCATGAGTGTGCATGACCCATGTACTGCATGTTATGCCCAGCACTATATAATCTGCCCTTGCAGCTTTATACCACTAGCCATGAGTGTGCATGACCCATGTACTGCATGTTATGCCCAGCACTATATATAATCTGCCCTTGCAGCTTTATACCACTAGCCATGAGTGTGCATGACCCATGTACTGCATGTTATGCCCAGCACTATATATAATCTGCCCTTGCAGCTTTATACCACTAGCCATGAGTGTGCATGACCCATGTACTGCATGTTATGCCCAGCACTATATATAATCTGCCCTTGCAGCTTTATACCACTAGCCATGAGTGTGCATGACCCATGTACTGCATGTTATGCCCAGCACTATATATAATCTGCCCTTGCAGCTTTATACCACTAGCCATGAGTGTGCATGACCCATGTACTGCATGTTATGCCCAGCACTATATATAATCTGCCCTTGCAGCTTTATACCACTAGCCATGAGTGTGCATGACCCATGTACTGCATGTTATGCCCAGCACTATATATAATCTGCCCTTGCAGCTTTATACCACTAGCCATGAGTGTGCATGACCCATGTACTGCATGTTATGCCCAGCACTATATAATCTGCCCTTGCAGCTTTATACCACTAGCCATGAGTGTGCATGACCCATGTACTGCATGTTATGCCCAGCACTATATAATCTGCCCTTGCAGCTTTATACCACTAGCCATGAGAGTGCATGACCCATGTACTGCATGTTATGCCCAGCACTATATAATCTGCCCTTGCAGCTTTATACCACTAGCCATGAGTGTGCATGACCCATGTACTGCATGTTATGCCCAGCACTATATATAATCTGCCCTTGCAGCTTTATACCACTAGCCATGAGTGTGCATGACCCATGTACTGCATGTTATGCCCAGCACTATATATAATCTGCCCTTGCAGCTTTATACCACTAGCCATGAGTGTGCATGACCCATGTACTGCATGTTATGCCCAGCACTATATATAATCTGCCCTTGCAGCTTTATACCACTAGCCATGAGTGTGCATGACCCATGTACTGCATGTTATGCCCAGCACTATATAATCTGCCCTTGCAGCTTTATACCACTAGCCATGAGTGTGCATGACCCATGTACTGCATGTTATGCCCAGCACTATATATAATCTGCCCTTGCAGCTTTATACCACTAGCCATGAGTGAGCATGACCCATGTACTGCATGTTATGCCCAGCACTATATAATCTGCCCTTGCAGCTTTATACCACTAGCCATGAGTGTGCATGACCCATGTACTGCATGTTATGCCCAGCACTATATATAATCTGCACTTGCAGCTTTATACCACTAGCCATGAGTGTGCATGACCCATGTACTGCATGTTATGCCCAGCACTATATAATCTGCCCTTGCAGCTTTATACCACTAGCCATGAGTGTGCATGACCCATGTACTGCATGTTATGCCCAGCACTATATATAATCTGCCCTTGCAGCTTTATACCACTAGCCATGAGTGTGCATGACCCATGTACTGCATGTTATGCCCAGCACTATATATAATCTGCCCTTGCAGCTTTATACCACTAGCCATGAGTGTGCATGACCCATGTACTGCATGTTATGCCCAGCACTATATAATCTGCCCTTGCAGCTTTATACCACTAGCCATGAGTGTGCATGACCCATGTACTGCATGTTATGCCCAGCACTATATATAATCTGCCCTTGCAGCTTTATACCACTAGCCATGAGTGTGCATGACCCATGTACTGCATGTTATGCCCAGCACTATATATAATCTGCCCTTGCAGCTTTATACCACTAGCCAGGAGTGTGCATGACCCATGTACTGCATGTTATGCCCAGCACTATATAATCTGCCCTTGCAGCTTTATACCACTAGCCATGAGTGTGCATGACCCATGTACTGCATGTTATGCCCAGCACTATATAATCTGCCCTTGCAGCTTAATACCACTAGCCATGAGTGTGCATGACCCATGTACTGCATGTTATGCCCAGCACTATATATAATCTGCCCTTGCAGCTTTATACCACTAGCCATGAGTGAGCATGACCCATGTACTGCATGTTATGCCCAGCACTATATATAATCTGCCCTTGCAGCTTTATACCACTAGCCATGAGTGAGCATGACCCATGTACTGCATGTTATGCCCAGCACTCTATATTATCTGCCCTTGCAGCTTTATACCACTAGCCATGAGTGTGCATGACCCATGTACTGCATGTTATGCCCAGCACTCTATATAATCTGCCCTTGCAGCTTTATACCACTAGCCATGAGTGTGCATGACCCATGTACTGCATGTTATGCCCAGCACTATATAATCTGCCCTTGCAGCTTTATACCACTAGCCATGAGTGTGCATGACCCATGTACTGCATGTTAAGCCCAGCACTATATAATCTGCCCTTGCAGCTTTATACCACTAGCCATGAGTGTGCATGACCCATGTACTGCATGTTATGCCCAGCACTCTATATAATCTGCCCTTGCAGCTTTATACCACTAGCCATGAGTGTGCATGACCCATGTACTGCATGTTATGCCCAGCACTATATATAATCTGCCCTTGCAGCTTTATACCACTAGCCATGAGTGTGCATGACCCATGTACTGCATGTTATGCCCAGCACTATATATAATCTGCCCTTGCAGCTTTATACCACTAGCCATGAGTGTGCATGACCCATGTACTGCATGTTATGCCCAGCACTATATAATCTGCCCTTGCAGCTTAATACCACTAGCCATGAGTGTGCATGACCCATGTACTGCATGTTATGCCCAGCACTATATATAATCTGCCCTTGCAGCTTTATACCACTAGCCATGAGTGAGCATGACCCATGTACTGCATGTTATGCCCAGCACTATATATAATCTGCCCTTGCAGCTTTATACCACTAGCCATGAGTGAGCATGACCCATGTACTGCATGTTATGCCCAGCACTCTATATTATCTGCCCTTGCAGCTTTATACCACTAGCCATGAGTGTGCATGACCCATGTACTGCATGTTATGCCCAGCACTCTATATAATCTGCCCTTGCAGCTTTATACCACTAGCCATGAGTGTGCATGACCCATGTACTGCATGTTATGCCCAGCACTATATAATCTGCCCTTGCAGCTTTATACCACTAGCCATGAGTGTGCATGACCCATGTACTGCATGTTAAGCCCAGCACTATATAATCTGCCCTTGCAGCTTTATACCACTAGCCATGAGTGTGCATGACCCATGTACTGCATGTTATGCCCAGCACTCTATATAATCTGCCCTTGCAGCTTTATACCACTAGCCATGAGTGTGCATGACCCATGTACTGCATGTTATGCCCAGCACTATATATAATCTGCCCTTGCAGCTTTATACCACTAGCCATGAGTGTGCATGACCCATGTACTGCATGTTATGCCCAGCACTATATATAATCTGCCCTTGCAGCTTTATACCACTATCCATGAGTTCGGAGACATACAGAAATAAAGATATATTTACTCACCATTAGCGGGAACTCCATATGGATAAAGCTGGTGATTGTCTCATCCATACAGTCATAAACTGCCACCCTTAGCAGATGGTCATTAACTAGATCCCTGACGGTGCCCCTGATCACGTGGGCAGACATGCCCTGCAAGGAATCTGCCAGGGGCACCTTCCTCAGTAGCTGTGACTCCAGCGAGTTCCTATGTGACAGTAAACAAAAAGCTAAGCTCTTACAGAAATATTAAAAGTGTCATTTATCTATGTGTATTCCAGTAGCTCACCCACCTGTGTATGATCCTGCAAATAAAGTATTATGAGAACTAATGAGTCAAATATGCACATTAATAGTGCACCATCATCACTGAGTGATATAACATGGTGCTTTAATCTTTATTAGGCTGTTGTTATGGTGACTATAATGACCCTTTACACGTGGTCTACCTATATTTCCATATAAATTGCTGGTGTATTTCATATTCAGCCTATTGAGAGCTATAAACTATCTAGTGGTTTTAAGAATAGTCTGGGAGCTTTGTCCTGTTCACTCTTTTACAACATTGCCTTCCCTATAAGCAAGAACAAAGACCACCTAAAACCCACCCAGCAATTACAGGCAACTCTTCCGAAACACCCATGACACAGTTTAACCTCATCGCCTAACCAAACTCCACTCGTGGGCTAATTGGTATTTAAATCAAATTTTGTTTTTACTGGGAATCTAATAGATGCATCAACTATCTGTTAGTAAATACAGTATACAACAGAAGTGAGCACACCCCTGGGCAATATCACTTAAATATCTATTTATTCAAAATTGTTTTATCTCTCAATAATTGTTTTATTTCTAAGTTGATAAGTAGAGTATTTCCTATTATAAACAATTAAAAACAAATACAGCTCAGACAGTGCTAAGAACATTGCATAATGTCAACTTCTATGGACAGCAACCAAGGAAAAAACCCTTGCTTGCTATTCGGCACAAAACTGCAAGATTAAACTTTGCTAAACAACATGAAAAGCCTGATGAATACTGGGAGCACATTATTTGGTAAGATGGCCAAGACCAAGATACAATTTTCGGCACAGATCGGGTGCAGCATGTTTGGTGTGAACCTGGTCAGGATTATTACAGTGAATGCATAGTCCCAACAGTGAATCATGGAGGTGGGAGTGTGACAATATGGGGCTGCATGACTGCAAAAGGTGTTGGGGAGATGACATTTATAGATGGCACCATGAATGCCTGCAATATACCAAAATACTGGCTGACAAGAAGATGACTCCCAGTCTCCAGAGGTTTGGCAGAGGACGAATATTCCAGCATGATAACGATCCAAAGCACACTGCCAAAATCACAAAGGAGTTTCTAAATAAGAAACAAGTGAATACTATGACCTGGCCAAGTATGTCACCCGACATGAATCCAGTAGATCACCTGTGGGGTATTTTAAAAAGAAAATGGTAGAGCAGCACAACCCCTCCAGCAAAGAGCAGCTGAAAAAAACATCTCTCCAGAAATTTGTACAACACTGGTTTCCTCCACGCCAAAGGCGGATTTAGTCTGTCATCAAAAATAAAGGTGGACATTCAAAGTATTTAAAAAAATAAAAGATTTGAATCTCAGTAATAAAAGGTGCACTGACTTTTGTTGCATTGATTTCCTGCTTTGGGGGTCGGTATTTTTAATATAGTAAATCTAAACTTAGTTTTTAATTTTACATAAGAGCAAATACCCTACTGTAAAACTTAGACGTAATGGAGTTACTGTTAGGTTATACAATTTTGAATCATTTGACATTTAAGTGATATAGCACTGGGGTTTACTCACTTCTGTTGTATACTGTATATAAAAACATATTTCCTTGTTTTGGAGATGCTCCCTCCAAAAAGACATAAAAAGGAGAAAAATACTGCTATAGGGCCCAAAACAAAGACTTGCTTGCAGTGTCAAATCTTCATATAGTAGGTATTATAAAAATACTGCTATAGGGCCCAAAACAAAGACTTGCTTGCGGTGTCAAATCTTCATATAGTAGGTATTATAAAAATACTGCTATAGGGCCCAAAACAAAGACTTGCTTGCGGTGTCAAATCTTCATATAGTATGTATTATAAAAATACTGCTATAGGGCCCAAAACAAAGACTTGCTTGCGGTGTCAAATCTTCATATAGTATGTATTATAAAAATACTGCTACAGGGCCCAAAACAAAGACTTGCTTGCGGTGTCAAATCTTCATATAGTATGTATTATAAAAATACTGCTACAGGGCCCAAAACAAAGACTTGCTTGCGGTGTCAAATCTTCATATAGTATGTATTATAAAATAACTGCTATAGGGCCCAAAACAAAGACTTGCTTGCGGTGTCAAATCTTCATATAGTATGTATTATAAAAATACTGCTATAGGGCCCAAAACAAAGACTTGCTTGCGGTGTCAAATCTTCATATAGTATGTATTATAAAAATACTGCTACAGGGCCCAAAACAAAGACTTGCTTGCGGTGTCAAATCTTCATATAGTATGTATTATAAAAATACTGCTACAGGGCCCAAAACAAAGACTTGCTTGCGGTGTCAAATCTTCATATAGTATGTATTATAAAAATACTGCTACAGGGCCCAAAACAAAGACTTGCTTGCGGTGTCAAATCTTCATATAGTATGTATTATAAAAATACTGCTACAGGGCCCAAAACAAAGACTTGCTTGCAGTGTCAAATCTTCATATAGTATGTGTTATAAAAATACTGCTATAGGGCCCAAAACAAAGACTTGCTTGCGTTGTCAAATCTTTATATAGTATGTATTATAAAAATACTGCTACAAGGTCCAAAACAAAGACTTGCTTGCGGTGTCAAATCTTCATATAGTATGTATTATAAAAATACTGCTATAGGGCCCAAAACAAAGACTTGCTTGCGGTGTCAAATCTTCATATAGTATGTATTATAAAAATACTGCTACAGGGCCCAAAACAAAGACTTGCTTGCGGTGTCAAATCTTCATATAGTATGTATTATAAAAATACTGCTACAGGGCCCAAACCAAAGACTTGCTTGCGGTGTCAAATCTTCATATAGTAGGTATTATAAAAATACTGCTACAGGGTCCAAAACAAAGACTTGCTTGCGGTGTCAAATCTTCATATAGTAGGTATTATAAAAATACTGCTACAAGGTCCAAAACAAAGACTTGCTTGCGGTGTCAAATCTTCATATAGTATATATTATAAAAATACTGCTACAGGGCCCAAAACAAAGACTTGCTTGCGGTGTCAAATCTTCATATAGTATGTATTATAAAAATACTGCTACAGGGCCCAAAACAAAGACTTGCTTGCGGTGTCAAATCTTCATATAGTATGTATTATAAAAATACTGCTACAGGGCCCAAAACAAAGACTTGCTTGCGGTGTCAAATCTTCATATAGTATGTATTATAAAAATACTGCTACAGGGCCCAAAACAAAGACTTGCTTGCGGTGTCAAATCTTCATATAGTATGTATTATAAAAATACTGCTATAGGGCCCAAAACAAAGACTTGCTTGCGGTGTCAAATCTTCATATAGTATGTATTATAAAAATACTGCTATAGGGCCCAAAACAAAGACTTGCTTGCGGTGTCAAATCTTCATATAGTAGGTATTATAAAAATACTGCTATAGGGCCCAAAACAAAGACTTGCTTGCAGTGTCAAATCTTCATATAGTATGTATTATAAAAATACTGCTATAGGGCCCAAAACAAAGACTTGCTTGCGGTGTCAAATCTTCATATAGTATGTATTATAAAAATACTGCTATAGGGCCCAAAACAAAGACTTGCTTGCGGTGTCAAATCTTCATATAGTATGTATTATAAAAATACTGCTACAGGGCCCAAAACAAAGACTTGCTTGCGGTGTCAAATCTTCATATAGTATGTATTATAAAATAACTGCTATAGGGCCCAAAACAAAGACTTGCTTGCGGTGTCAAATCTTCATATAGTATGTATTATAAAAATACTGCTATAGGGCCCAAAACAAAGACTTGCTTGCGGTGTCAAATCTTCATATAGTATGTATTATAAAAATACTGCTACAGGGCCCAAAACAAAGACTTGCTTGCGGTGTCAAATCTTCATATAGTATGTATTATAAAAATACTGCTACAGGGCCCAAAACAAAGACTTGCTTGCGGTGTCAAATCTTCATATAGTATGTATTATAAAAATACTGCTACAGGGCCCAAAACAAAGACTTGCTTGCGGTGTCAAATCTTCATATAGTATGTATTATAAAAATACTGCTACAGGGCCCAAAACAAAGACTTGCTTGCGGTGTCAAATCTTCATATAGTATGTGTTATAAAAATACTGCTATAGGGCCCAAAACAAAGACTTGCTTGCGTTGTCAAATCTTTATATAGTATGTATTATAAAAATACTGCTACAAGGTCCAAAACAAAGACTTGCTTGCGGTGTCAAATCTTCATATAGTATGTATTATAAAAATACTGCTATAGGGCCCAAAACAAAGACTTGCTTGCGGTGTCAAATCTTCATATAGTATGTATTATAAAAATACTGCTACAGGGCCCAAAACAAAGACTTGCTTGCGGTGTCAAATCTTCATATAGTATGTATTATAAAAATACTGCTACAGGGCCCAAAACAAAGACTTGCTTGCGGTGTCAAATCTTCATATAGTAGGTATTATAAAAATACTGCTACAGGGTCCAAAACAAAGACTTGCTTGCGGTGTCAAATCTTCATATAGTAGGTATTATAAAAATACTGCTACAAGGTCCAAAACAAAGACTTGCTTGCGGTGTCAAATCTTCATATAGTATGTATTATAAAAATACTGCTACAGGGCCCAAAACAAAGACTTGCTTGCGGTGTCAAATCTTCATATAGTATGTATTATAAAAATACTGCTACAGGGCCCAAAACAAAGACTTGCTTGCGGTGTCAAATCTTCATATAGTATGTATTATAAAAATACTGCTACAGGGCCCAAAACAAAGACTTGCTTGCGGTGTCAAATCTTCATATAGTATGTATTATAAAAATACTGCTACAGGGCCCAAAACAAAGACTTGCTTGCGGTGTCAAATCTTCATATAGTATGTATTATAAAAATACTGCTATAGGGCCCAAAACAAAGACTTGCTTGCGGTGTCAAATCTTCATATAGTATGTATTATAAAAATACTGCTATAGGGCCCAAAACAAAGACTTGCTTGCGGTGTCAAATCTTCATATAGTATGTATTATAAAAATACTGCTATAGGGCCCAAAACAAAGACTTGCTTGCGGTGTCAAATCTTCATATAGTATGTATTATAAAAATACTGCTATAGGGCCCAAAACAAAGACTTGCTTGCGGTGTCAAATCTTCATATAGTATGTATTGTAAAAATACTGCTACAGGGCCCAAAACAAAGACTTGCTTGCGGTGTCAAATCTTCATATAGTATGTATTGTAAAAATACTGCTACAGGGCCCAAAACAAAGACTTGCTTGCGGTGTCAAATCTTCATATAGTATGTATTGTAAAAATACTGCTACAGGGCCCAAAACAAAGACTTGCTTGCGGTGTCAAATCTTCATATAGTATGTATTATAAAAATACTGCTATAGGGCCCAAAACAAAGACTTGCTTGCGGTGTCAAATCTTCATATAGTATGTATTATAAAAATACTGCTACAGGGCCCAAAACAAAGACTTGCTTGCGGTGTCAAATCTTCATATAGTATGTATTATAAAAATACTGCTATAGGGCCCAAAACAAAGACTTGCTTGCGGTGTCAAATCTTCATATAGTATGTATTATAAAAATACTGCTATAGGGCCCAAAACAAAGACTTGCTTGCGGTGTCAAATCTTCATATAGTATGTATTATAAAAATACTGCTACAGGGCCCAAAACAAAGACTTGCTTGCGGTGTCAAATCTTCATATAGTATGTATTATAAAAATACTGCTACAGGGCCCAAAACAAAGACTTGCTTGCGGTGTCAAATCTTCATATAGTATGTATTATAAAAATACTGCTACAGGGCCCAAAACAAAGACTTGCTTGCGGTGTCAAATCTTCATATAGTATGTATTATAAAAATACTTATGCAACAGATACTGACTCACAAAGTCTATAGTAGACAAAGGTGCAAGTAAAACGTTCATGCCACTGAACTAGAAGCGCCAGCTTCTCAATGCCCAACTGATTATGTCACTATGCATAACACCCATTTTCCAACCGGAAGTGACGTATCGGGAGGGAAAAGACGATAGCGATATTCAATCTCACTTGTGAAAACTGTTGCTAGGTAGAATACACAAAACTTGATTATATAGAAACATTTGTTGTGAATGTTACATAGTGAATGCTTGTTCCTTGAATGATTTATATATTTTATAGGAACATTTCTTTTGCAACAAAGTTATTATTGACTGATAATAAGTAACAAAAGTGTTTCTGCTATGTAGATGTTATACTTATGGCTAGGAAAAAAGCTTAAAATGCTTATTGTGAATAAAAAATAGTAATACATACAGTATATGTGCACCAAAAGTGGAGAATATGGAAAATTGACATATATATATATATATATATATATATATCCCCTATTCTATAAAAGGCCAAGTGTGTTTGTCCGAAGCTGTCATGCATAGTAGAAACTGCGCGAGGACAAACGCACCTGGCCTTCAAGAAGACTGACCTGGCTGGCATGACATCTGGGGTGACCGTGTGTGATGGGGACGGGGGCGGCCGGGCGTGATGTGGGCGGGGCTGGGCGGATCCAGGCATTATGTGGGTGGGGCTGGGCGTGACATGGGCGGGGCCGTGTGGATGTCAGAGAGAGAGCTCAAAAAAAAAGAGGGAGCATAGAGAGACTGCTCAAAAAAGAGGGTGGATAGAGGGAGCAAAAGAGGGGGATAGAGGAAGAGCAAAAGAGATGGGGGAGGGAGAGCAAAAGAGGGGAGATAGAGAGAGCAAAAGAGAGAGACACCAAAAGAGAGAGGGGAGAAAGGGGAGAGAGAGCAAAAAAGGGGAGAGAAAAAGAGCGCAAAAGAGGGGGGGAGAGAGGGAGGAGAGAGCGAGCAAAAGAGATGGGAGAGAGAGAGCAAAATAGAGGGGGGAGAGCACAAAAGACAGGGGAGAGAGAGTGCAAAAGAGAGGGGGGAAAGAGAGGGGAGAGAGAGAGAGAGGGAGAGAAAAAGAGGGGAGAGAGAGAGCAAAAGAGAATGTGAGAGAGAGCATGAGAGAGGGGGGAGAAAGGGGAGAGAGAGCAAAAGAGGGGAGAGAAAGAGAGAGGGAGGAGAGAGCAAAAGAGATGGGAGAGAGAGAGCAAAAGAGAGGGGGGAGAGCACAAAAGACAGGGGAGAGAGAGTGCAAAAGAGAGGAGGAAAGAGAGAGGGGGGAGAGAGAGAGAGAGAGAGAGAGAGAGAGAGAGAGAGAGAGAGAGAGAGAGAGAGAGAAAAAGAGAGGGGAGAGAGAGAGCATAAGAGAGGGGGGAGAAAGGGGAGAGAGAGCAAAATAGGGGGGAGAGGGAGGAGAGAGATTGAGCAAAAGAGATGGGAGAGAGAGAGCAAAAGAGAGGGGGAGAGCACAAAAAACAGGGGAGAGAGAGTGCAAAAGAGAGGGTGAGAGAGAGCATAAGAGAGGGGGAGAAAGGGGAGAGAGAGCAAAAGAGAGGAGAGAGAGAGCAAAAAGAGGGGAAAGAAAGAGAGTGCAAAAGAGATGGGAGAGAGAGCAAAAGAGAGGGTGGATAGAGAGAGCAAAAGAGGGGGGATAGAGAGAGCAAAAGAAAGGGAGAGAGACAGAAAAAGAGGGGGAGAGAGAGCAAAAGAGAGGGGAGAGAGAGAGAGAGCGCAAAAGAGAGGGTGGAGAAAGAGAGGGGAGAGAGAGCAAAAGAGAGGGTGAGAGAGAGCATAAGAGAGGGGGAGAAAGGGGAGAGAGAGCAAAAGAGAGGAGAGAGAGAGCAAAAAGAGTGCAAAAGAGATGGGAGAGAGAGAGCAAAAGAGAGGGGGATAGAGAGAGCAAAAGAGGGGGGATAGAGAGAGCAAAAGAAAGGGAGAGAGAGACAGAAAAAGAGGGGGAGAGAGAGCGCAAAAGAGAGGGTGGGGAAAGAGAGGGGAGAGAGAGCAAAAGAGAGGGGAGAGAGGGAGCATAAAAGAGAGGGGGAGAGAGAGCAAAAGTGAGGGGGGAGAGCAAAAGAAAGGGAGAGAGAGCAAAAGAAAGGGAGAGAGAGAGCAAAAGACAGGGAGAGAGACAGCAAAAGAGAGGGGGGAGAGAACAAAAGAGAGGGGAGAGAGCAAAAGAGAAGGGAGAGAGAGAGCACGCAAAAGAGAGGGTGGGGAAAGAGAGGGGAGAGAGAGTGCAAAAGAGAGGGGAGAGAGAGAGAGTGCAAAAGAGAGGGGGAGAGAGAGTGTAAAAGAGAGGGGGAGAGAGAGCAAAAGTGAGGGATAGAGAGAGAGCATAAGAGAGGGGGAGAGAAAGAGCAAAAGAGAGGGGGAGAAAAAGAGCAAAAGAGAGGGGGAGAGAGAGCAAAAGAGAGGGGGAGAGAAAGAGCAAAAGCAAGGGGGAGAGAAAGAGCAAAAGCAAGGTGGAGATAGACAGCAAAAGAGAGGGGGAAAGAGAGCAAAAGAAAGGGGAGAGAAAGAGAGAGCAAAAGAGGGGGAGAGAGGGCAAAAGAGAGGGGGAGAGAGAGAAAGAGAGAGAGGGAGAGAGAGCAAAAAAGGGGGTAGAGAGAGCAAAAAACAGAGAGATAGCAAAAGAGAGGGGGAGAGAACAAAAGAAAGGGGGGGAGAGAGAGCAAAAGAGAGGGGGGATAGCACAAAAGAGAGGGGGAGAGAGAGCGCAAAAGAGAGGGAGGAAAAGAGAGGGGGGAGAGAGAGCAAAAGAGAGGGGGGAGAGAAAGCAAAATAGAGAGGGGGAGATAGAGAGCAGAAGAGGGGGAGTGAGAGAGCAAAAGAGAGGGGGGAGAGAGAGACAGAGAGCAAGGGGTTGAACCGCTGTACTGCAAAACATTGCTTGTGTACACGGGCTTTAGGACTAGTATATATAAATATATATATATATAAATACAATGCAGATATAAATAAATATTCATATACTCAAATATATATATATATGCAATAAGAAAAATAGAATAATTGCAGAAAAAACATAATTTATGTAAGAACTTACCTGATAAATTCATTTCTTTCATATTAGCAAGAGTCCATGAACTAGTGACGTATGGGATATACATTCCTACCAGGAGGGGCAAAGTTTCCCAAACCTCAAAATGCCTATAAATACACCCCTCGCCACACCCACAAATCAGTTTAACGAATAGCCAAGAAGTGGGGTGATAAGAAAAAAGTGCGAAAGCATAAAAAATAAGGAATTGGAATAATTGTGCTTTATACAAAAAAATCATAACCACCTCAAAAAAGGGTGGGCCTCATGGACTCTTGCTAATATGAAAGAAATTAATTTATCAGGTAAGTTCTTACATAAATTATGTTTTCTTTCATGTAATTAGCAAGAGTCCATGAGCTAGTGACGTATGGGATAATGAATACCCAAGTTGTGGATCTTCCACGCAAGAGTCACTAGAGAGGGAGGGATAAAATAAAGACAGCCAATTCCGCTGAAAAATAATCCACACCCCAAACAAAGTTTAAATCTTATAATGAAAAAAAACTGAAAATATAAGCAGAAGAATCAAACTGAAACAGCTGCCTGAAGTACTTTTCTACCAAAGACTGCTTCAGAAGAAGAAAACCCATCAAAATGGTAGAATTTAGTAAAAGTATGCAAAGAAGACCAAGTTGCTGCTTTGCAAATCTGATCAACCGAAGCTTCATTCCTAAATGCCCAGGAAGTAGAGACTGACCTAGTCGAATGAGCTGTAATCCTTTGAGGCGGAGTTCTACCCGACTCAACATAAGCATGATGAATCAAAGACTTTAACCAAGATTCCAAAGAAATGGCAGAAGCCTTCTGACCTTTCCTAGAACCAGAAAAGATAACAAATAGACTAGAAGTCTTTCGGAAATCTTTAGTAGCTTCAACATAATATTTCAAAGTTCTAACTACATCCAAAGAATGCAACGATCTTTCCTTAGAATTCTTAGGATTAGGACACAATGAAGGAACCACAATTTCTCTACTAATGTTGTTAGAATTCACAACCTTAGGTAAAAATTTTATCCTGATGAAAAATCAGAAAAGGAGACTCACAAGAAAGAGCAGATAATTCAGAAACTCTTCTAGCAGAAGAGATGGCCAAAAGAAACAAAACTTTCCAAGAAAGTAATTTAATATCCAGCGAATGCATAGGTTCAAACGGAGGAGCTTGAAGAGCCCCCAGAACCAAATTCAAACTCCAAGGAGGAGAAATTGACTTAATGACAGGTTTTATATGAACCAAAGCCTGTACAAAACAATGAATATCAGGAAGATTAGCAATCTTTCTGTGAAAAAGAACAGAAAGAGCAGAGATTTGTCCTTTCAAGGAACTTGCAGACAAACCTTTATCCAAACCATCCTGAAGAAACTGTAAAATTCTAGGAATTCTAAAAGAATGCCAAGAAAAATGATGAGAAGAACACCAAGAAATGTAAGCCTTCCAGACTCGATAATATATCTTCCTAGATACAGATTTACGAGCCTGTAACATAGTATTAATTACGGAGTCAGAGAAACCTCTATGACTGAGAATCAAGCGTTCAATCTCCATACCTTCAAATTTAAGGATTTGAGATCCTGATGGAAAAAGGGCCTTGCGATAGAAGGTCTGGTCTTAACGGAAGAGTCCACGGTTGGCAAGTAGCCATCTGGACAAGATCCGCATACCAAAACCTGTGAGGCCATGCTGGAGCCACCAGCAGAACAAACGAACGCTCCTTTAGAATCTTGGAAATTACTCTTGGAAGAAGAAATAGAGGCAGAAAGATATAGGCAGGATGATACTTTCAAGGAAGTGACAATGCATCCACTGCTTCCGCCTAAGGATCTCTGGATCTGGACAGATACCTGGGAAGCTTCTTGTTTAGATGAGAAGCCATCAGATCTATTTCTGGAAGTCCCCACATTTGAACAATCTGACGAAATACCTCTGGGTGAAGAGACCATTCGCCCGGATGTAATGTTTGGCGACTGAGATAATCCGCTTCACAATTGTCTATACCTGGGATATGAACCGCAGAAATTAGACAGGAGCTGGATTCCGCCCATACAAGTATTCGAGATACTTCTTTCATAGCCAGAGGACTGTGAGTCCCTCCTTGATGATTGACATATGCCACGGTTGTGACATTGTCCGTCTGAAAACAAATGAACGACTCTCTCTTTAGAAGAGGCCACGACTGAAGAGCTCTGAAAATCACACAGAGTTTCAAAATATTGATTGGTAATCTCGCCTCCTGAGATTCCCAAACACCTTGTGCTGTCAGAGACCCCCATACAGCTCCCCAACCTGTCAGACTTGCATCTGTTGAGATCACAGTCCAGGTCGGAAGAACAAAAAAAGCCCCCTGAACTAAACGAAGGTGGTCTGTCCACCACGTCAGAGAGTGTCGTACAATCAGTTTTAAAGATATTAATTGTGATATCTTTGTATAATCCCTGCACCACTGGTTCAGCATACAGAGCTGAAGAGGTCGCATGTGAAAACGAGCAAAGGGGATCGCGTCCGATGCAGCAGTCATAAGACCTAGAATTTCCATGCATAAGGCTACCGAAGGGAATGATTGAGACTGAAGGTTTCGACAAGCTGAAACCAATTTCAGACGTCTCTTGTCCGTCAGCGACAGAGTCATGGACACTGAATCTATCTGGAAACCTAAAAAGATTACCCTTGTCTGAGGAATCAACGAACTCTTTGGTAAATTCATCCTCCAACCATGTTCTCGAAGCAACGATACAAGTCGATTCGTATGATAGTGATCTGGATGAATTGGAATATGCAGATATGCATCCTGTAAATCTATTGTGGACATATAATGCCCTTGCTGAACAAAAGGCAGAATAGTCCTTATAGTTACCATTTTGAATGTTGGAATCCTTACATAACGATTCAATATTTTTAAATCCAGAACTGGTCTGAAGGAATTCTCCTTCTTTGGTACAATGAAGAGATTTGAGTAAAACCCCAGCCCCTGTTCCAAAACTGGAACTGGCACAATTACTCCAGCCAACTCTAGATCTGAAACACATTTCAGAAATGCTTGAGCCTTCACCGGATTTATTGGGACACGGGAAAGAAAAAATCTTTTTGCAGGAGGCCTTATCTTGAAGCCTATTCTGTACCCTTGTGAAACAATATTCTGAATCCAAAGATTGTGAATCGAATTGATCCAAATTTCTTTGAAAAATCGTAATCTGCCCCCTACCAGCTGGGCTGGAATGAGGGCCGCACCTTCTTGTGGACTTGGGAGCTGGCTTTGGCTTTCTAAAAGGCTTGGATTTATTCCAAATTGGAGATGGTTTCCAAACTGATACTGCTCCTGTAGGGGAAGGATCAGGTTTTTGTTCCTTATTGTGACGAAAGGAACGAAAACGATTAGCAGACCTAAATTTACCCTTAGATCTTTTATCCTGTGGTAAAAAAGTTCCTTTCCCCCCAGTAACAGTTGAAATAATAGAATCCAACTGTGAACCAAGCAATGTATTACCCTGGAAAGAAAGGGAAATCAAAGTTGACTTAGAAGACATATCAGCATTCCAAGTTTTAAGCCATAAAGCTCTTCTAGCTAAAATAGCTAAAGACATATACCTGACATCAACCCTAATGATATCAAAGATGGCATCACAAATAAAGTTATTAGCATGTTGAAGAAGATTAACAATGCTATGAGTATTATGATCTGTTACTTGTTGTGCTAAAGCTTCCAACCAGAAAGTTGAAGCTGCAGCAACATCCGCCAAAGATATGGCAGGTCTAAGAAGATTACCTGAACATAAGTAAGCTTTTCTTAGAAAGGATTCAATTTTCCTATCTAAAGGATCCTTAAAGGAAGTACTATATGCCGTAGGAATAGTAGTACGTTTAGCAAGAGTAGAGATAGCCCCATCAACCTTAGGGATTTTGTCCCAAAACTCTAATCTGTCAGATGGCACAGGATATAATTGCTTAAACCGTTTAGAAGGAGTAAATGAATTACCCAAATTATTCCATTCCCTGGAAATTACTTCAGAAATAGCATCAGGGACGGGGAAAACCTCCGGAATAACTACAGGAGGTTTAAAAAATGTATTCAAACGTTTAGATTTAGTATCAAGAGGACCAGATTCCTCTATTTCTAATGCAATTAAGACTTCTTTAAGTAAAGAGCGAATAAATTCCATTTTAAATAAATATGAAGATTTATCAGTATCAACCTCTGAAACAGAATCCTCTGAACCAGAAAAATCATTATCAGAAACAGAATCAGAATGATGATGTTCATTTAAAAATTCATCTGAAAAATTAGAAGTTTTAAAAGACCTTTTACGTTTACTGGAAGGAGGAATAACAGACATAGCCTTCTTAATAGATTTAGAAACAAAATCTCTTATGTTAACAGGAACACCCTGAATATTAGATGTTGATGGAACAGCAACAGGTAATGGAACATTACTTAAGGAAATATTATCTGCATTAACAAGTTTGTCATGACATTCATTACAAACAACAGCCGGAGGAACAGTTACCACAAGTTTACAACAAATACACTTAACTTTGGTAGATCCAGCATCAGGCAGCAATTTTCCTGAAGTATCTTCTGATTCAGGGTCAATCTGAGACATCTTGCAATATGTAATAGAAAAAACAACATATAAAGCAAAATTGATCAAATTCCTTAAATGACAGTTTCAGGAATGGGAAAAAATGCCAGTGAACAAGCTTCTAGCAACCAGAAGCAAATAAACAATGAGACTCAAATAATGTGGAGACAATAATGACGCCCATATTTTTTAGCGCCAAAAAGACGCCCACATTATTTGGCGCCTAAATGCTTAAAGCGCCAAAAATGACTCCATATCCGGTGACGCCAACATTTTTGGCGCAAAAAACGTCAAAAAAATGACGCAACTTCCGGCGACAAGTATGACGCCGGAAATGACAAAGAAAATGTTTGCGCCAAAAAAGTCCGCGCCAAAAATGACGCAATATATAGAAGCATTTTCAGCCCCCGCGAGCCTAACAGCCCACAGGAAAAAAGTCAAATTTAAAGCTAAGAAAAATTGATTATTCAAATGCATTATCGGAATAATGAAACTGACTATCTGAAATAAGGAATGTTGAACATCCTGAATCAAGGCAAATAAATGTTTAAACACATATATTTAGAACTTTATATAAAAGTGCCCAACCATAGCTTAGAGTGTCACAAAAATAAGACTTACTTACCCCAGGACACTCATCTACATGTAGTAGAAAGCCAAACCAGTACTGAAACGAGAATCAGTAGAGGTAATGGTATATATAAGAGTATATCGTCGATCTGAAAAGGGAGGTAAGAGATGAATCTCTATGACCGATAACAGAGAACCTATGAAATAGACCCCGTAGAAGGAGATCATTGAATTCAAATAGGCAATACTCTCTTCACATCCCTCTGACATTCACTGCACACTGAGAGGAAAACCGGGCTCCAGCCTGCTGCGAAGCGCATATCAACGAAGAATCTAGCACAAACTTACTTCACCACCTCCATGGGAGGCAAAGTTTGTAAAACTGATTTGTGGGTGTGGTGAGGGGTGTATTTATAGGCATTTTGAGGTTTGGGAAACTTTGCCCCTCCTGGTAGGAATGTATATCCCATACGTCACTAGCTCATGGACTCTTGCTAATTACATGAAAGAAATATACATATATGATGCTGCAAGAAATGGTTAGATTTAGAAGGAGCGCCAAACAAAGAGGCTATAGTACTTGATATGTAGTTAAATTTGATAATAACTTGACCTTATCTTCCTAAATGGCCTTTGGGCTAGACAGATTAGGGTTAAGGTGTGTCCCTATAGGTTATACAGATAGCAATAATGTAAGAGGAAACAAGGAGTATTCCAAATTTCAATGAATGTTTGATTAATGGGTTAACCACTAGTTGGATAAGAAATGATTCACTCTAAAGTATATGTTAGAAGATATATTTGATGCAATTGTAGATAAATTCAAATAAACATAATATATATATATAGTCAGGTTACTAAACAGAAATTAAAAAACATCTGCGCTATTAACCTATATGCGCAAAGTACAATTTAAAAAGCCTAAAATGCAATATAAAATATCTTATGGTATCTGTGAACAAGTGAGTCCAGTAGAAAGACATCTAATAGAACAATAATCCAGATGAGTGTAATTTCGAAAAACCAATTGAATATGATGATACAGTGTTATCAATGTAAGAACAAACACTCATTTAGTGTGAATGGAAAAGATACAATGTATCAGTGTAAGAGCTATAATAGAGGATTATAAGAGAACACTTGTTGTGAGTAAATAACAGGAAAAGGTTAAACGTTATGAGAGAACGTTACTGAGATATACACTTCCAATGTGCAAAATATTTAGATGTGTAAGATGCTACTTATAACGACCATATCGGGCGGCCGTTTTCTAGAAGTTGAGTCTAGTACTTTGTTGTTCTTTGGCGCTGTCCACTACATACTATTTTTTACATATATGATGGTCTCTCTCTCAAACTGAAATCATGACACCTGCTCTTGTATCGACCGTATACTAAACATTACTAGATCACTATATTAGAGGCTCCCCTCTAAGCTACTGTGTGACTATTAAGACCATCACATCTTTCCTTGTAGGTTTTATTCTACAAAGAGACAAGTTTAGTTGTTTTTTTTTCAATAGATATCTATGTTCTCTGTATTAGAGCTGAGGTCTGATATTGGTCTATACAGCATCATTAATACTTCAGTATCTCTTCTGTTAATACCTCTCCCCTATGCAATCAAATAGTATAATGTTGTATCTTGCTACATTATTGCATTTTTTACCAACTGTTAAATCATTATATTCCAATGCCCTTTTATTGCTGCTAATAAAGTAACATTTTCTATAATCAATCTTCATGGTTTTTGTATCATACAATCCTGTAATTTGCTTTTTTAAATTCATACATACTGTATTATTTATATAGATTTTCTTTTAAATATGTCTCCTAACTTGACTTATCAATGTCACAAACCAGAAATGTCCTCATTTAGTATTATCAGCAAAATCAAACACCTTCCAAAACCAGCCCCATAACTGAGCCCTGAGGCACACCAATAGTAACTGATAAATGTACTTACCATCTAACCTTAAAGGGACACTCAGGTTAAATTAAATGTTCATGATTCAGATACAGCATGTAATTTTAAACAACTTTCCAATTTACTTCCATTAAAAAAAAAAAAAAAAATTAAACGTAAATTTTTATTAGGATTCAAAAAAGAAAGAAAATACAAAAAAAAATGCGTAGAGAAAAAGTTAAAAGAAAAAAACAACAACAATTACATAAGATTTTACAGATACTAACAATTTACATCACCTGGAGCATATGTGAAATTAGAATCAAATTTGAAAATACAACTTATGACAAGAAAATCAGGTTGATTAATGAACATTAACACCATCTTTCTGTACCAGCACTAATCTAGCTGTATATACCTCTTTAAATGGACAAACAAAAATAAAAATGAAAAAAATAACTAAATAAATAAATAAAAATTGATACGTTTTACTCCTGCTACCACCCCTCAGCAGAGGTGCTGTCTCCAGAGCATAGGGGAGTTATCTGATAGTACAATTGTAAAAAGGCTGGTGACTTACGAAAATGCCCTAGGAACTGCAATTGGACTTCTCTAGGTTGATCTAAAATTACTTTGTCCCATTTTACCATGTAATTTTTTAATTTTATTTCTTCAAAAATTAATGGATCATTCTGATCCAGAACCATTTGATATATTATATTATGTACAAAAGAGGCTATGCTGGGGGCCTTCTTATCCTTCCAAGCTTAATATCATCTGTTTAGTTAGTAATATTGCAGTATTGATCAGCGACTTATTCTGTATCTTTTCATGTGCCAAAAAGAAAATGTGCGTAGGCTTAAAGGTTATCCTAGATGGCAAAAATCTATTCAGTCAAAATTCAACCTGCTTCCACAGTTTAAGAATTTTAGGGCAGACATAAAAGACATGGTAAAGATCCGCTGATGGAAATTTACATCTATGGCAAGCCATGTCACCCTTCCATTTACTCATTCTCTTAGGCCTCAGGTATGCTCTATTCAGAAGTTTAAGGTGTGACTCTCTTATTGCCATATTAGAAGAATACTTTCTTACTCTATCAAAACTCTTTTGAAAAAGATCCTGTTACAGAAGCATTAGTTATTTTGTTGTGAAGAGCTTATTTCCCAGCAGCAATGCCTGAACCAGCCAAGCCAGCGCCTAAGAAGGGCTCCAAGAAAACCGTAACAAGTATCATTTCATAAAGAGTTAACTTTTTTCAGCTTTTAGAAACTATTTTCTAAATACAAGTTTGCTGGCCTCAGCTCTAATTAAGTTTAGTGTTAAACATTCCCATTGTCTAATCACCTCCGGAGTCAGACTCCTAATTGATAAGATGGACTGCATTGTTTTCTTATGTGTAACTTCTTATCTGAAGTACTGTAATCCTATTGTGGCCTGTCAAAGAACATTGTCTCTCTATCTAAATGTGTGATGGGGGATTTTTTGCTTCCCCCCCTGGGAGTGCCCTGTGTGCATGTAACCTCAATAAAAAGCAGGCTGGGCATCCCAGTCCTGAGTTCTTGGTTGACCCTCAATCGCAGCGTTGACTCGTTTTTGTGGGCAGAAGGGTATCCTAGCTGTACTACAGCTAAGGGGGATTATTTTACATTTGCGAGACTCATATAGAATACTATGGAAAGCAGCTTCTCCCCTCTTCAGCAATAGGGATCCAGGCTACTAAGCGGTCCATCTCTCAGCGAGACTATGGGTAACCGTAACAGATCCAGATTCATTCCAGGGATATCTCGCTTCCATAGGAGAAAGAGATTATTTACTTTAAGTTCTGCCTCTTTAAGCACTAAGATTCATTCTGTAAATATATGATAGAGAGTGGTTACCTGAGGAAAATCTACTGATGATTGTATCCAGTGGACCCAACGACCATGCATCACCTTCCAAAGGTTTCTAATTGTAAAAATAGTGTCTAATTTGGAGGTAAGCAAAGAAGGATCTATTATCTAGATTGAATTCTTTAGATAGGGAGTCGAAAGTTCTAATATGTTTGGTTATTGGATCCATTAACTGAATTAGTAATTTCAGATTATTGTACAACCATTTTTTGAAGGCAGTTGATGTATATCCACTTTCAAAATCTGTGTTTCCTCTAATAGGTAGATATTTGGAAAGCGAGTGTTTCACCTCCAAGAGATTGCATATGTTGTTCCATGCTAGAATTATGTTATGTATTGTATACTTTAAAGTACATTCCCGGGCATTTTTTAATCGAAATGTATGAAGAAGGGCCTTAAGGGAGTAAGGAGCAATTATAGCTTCCTCTATATCGTAATTTGTGACATTGTTGGCTTCCGTTAACCAGTCCATTGAGATTTGAGCCATACATGCCAAGGTTTAATTTTTAATATTAGGGAATGTGAATCCCCCAATATCTTTAGGATGCATTAATCTTGATAAAGAAATACACGGTTTTATTGAACAGTCTAAAAAGATGAAGAGGAGAGAAGCGCAGGACACAATTCAAGTGTAGATTAATGTTTAATACATACAACACGCACAAAATTCTACTCACAAGATAAAATAATAAAATAGGCACATGAGTCTTGTTATATTCTTTAGGCAGATTTTAAGCCCCAAGTCGGTGGATTCCCCCACGCCGTTCAATTCACACATGGAAGCAAGAGTTCAAGGATTGACGCCTGCATGTACGCCTCCAGTCTTGACCGCTACGTAAGGGACACACCTGCACACACCAATAGGAATACCTCTAATGCTGAGCTCACTGCACACGAGGACCTATGGTGGCTTCACAGGGTGAAAATACGAAACGCCACAACTGAGTTCTACGCGTTTCGTCCCGATCGACGGGACGAAACGCATAGAACTCAGTTGTGGTATTTCGTAACAGAAGATTATAACATATATCTAAAAGTCATATATATATTTTATATGCTGCTTACAAACATATAGCCCACGATACACAGTATTTATATAAATTCATTTGTTCATACACTTATTAAAGTTTTGCACATTGCACTTTATATTATTACACTATCGGTTTCTTTTAACAGGAACTTAGAGGACATTGCACACTGCACCTTAGATTAATTTACATGAGATAGATACGCTCACAATTAATTTTATATATTTATTCACTGTATATTTTGATGAACTCCTGTTGAAGGAACTAAATCTAGCTAATCAATTATAATCAATATATCTAGGATCTTAATTCCTTAAGCTTTTGTTAGCGCCCTCACTCCTCACATTTTTCTATTTATTTTTAAAAGTTAGAAGGACTTTTTATTCTAGTGAAGTGTTTGTAATCACAGTCTCCAGCGCTCTACTCACTCACCTATTTATATATTGACTTTTATATATGAACTCTACAAGTACTGGTGATATATAGAATTTTATATGTGATGTATATGTTTATTTATTTATCTAATTAGTATATATGTTTAGCACACATCTTTTATGATAGGTTATATGTTCTGATTTCTGAATTTACTTTTTTATATTTTAGATTATTGTGCAATTTGATTCATTTAACATACTATTTATATCTTGATATTTACTGACACACAGGGTGTTTTTTTCGCTGCTTCATTACTCTGTTGAGTAATTTGGGTTTGTTTACGGTTTTATTGAAGCCCAAAGAAAGCGAGAGCAACTAGAATTACATTTTTGTAAGTCCACCTTTCGTAGGAAGGAGGGGATGTTCTGTAGCAGAAATTAATTTTTTGGAAATGTTTGCATTTTTATTAAGGCTATTCTTGCCGAAAGCGTCAAAGGCAATTTGCTCCATCTCTGTATATCAGAGAGGCACTTTTTCCACATAGGGATATAGTTAGCATCATACCATTCTTCTGGATTTCTAGAAAGATTTATTCCCAGATATTTAATATTTTTTTCGGAGAGTTTAAAAGGGTTCTGAACAAAACTATCCTTGTTTTTGATTACCCACAGAATCTCAGGCTTTGAGAGGTTAATTTGATACCCAGCAAACTTACTAAACTCTGCTATAATAGTCAAGAGAATTGGGATGTTTCTACCTGAGTTCCTTATATAGAAAAAATATCATCTGCATATAGTGACACACAAACAAAATATACCAGCGCTAATCCACTATCGGATTTCTCCAAGAAACAAATAAAATAATGAATTAATAAGTAACACAATAAATAATCAGACACTAAAAAAGTATATAAGACACTGTGACTAATGAAGCCTACAGTTAATTACAGGTGCATAACACAATACATACACACACACAAAATATATATATATAAAAACAAACAACCATACAACATAACTATTACCTAGTCCAAATGTACTTTTAATCTAATCCCAGCCAGAGATGATATTGCACAAGGGAAGAACGTTTGTGATTATCAGGTTTCCAAAAAATGGCTTTAGGGAGCAAAGGGAGTCGATGCTGCTCTCATTAGGTGATGATTCCACTAATCACCAAAATTCTGAAGACACTGGAGCAAAAGAGTAAGAGAAGCGCAAAACGACTTAGGTTTATTCAATGCATTAAAGCAATAATACATAAAAACTTACACTCAGGTAAGCGCAGTCACATATTCCCAAACGGAGAGCAGTCAGAAGCCGCAATAGTCTGAGTCCCGCGCTACTAAAAACGTCCAAGTTCTCAAGTTGTCCGTCTAACTGAAAGACAGCGTCTGACGTCAACGTGAATAAAAGATCCGGAGCATCCTCCGGCATGCGGGTCTCTCTCAGGCTATGAAGCTGTCCGTGAGGCCTTGAAAAACAAATCCCTAAGCTTTTCATCCGTGAACACGGCCGGACTTTATCAAGGGCAAGTAAGTATAGAACTAGTTCAAAGTTGAATATTGGTGCCAAGTCCGATGACTCTTTTATACTAAACGGGAGCGAGCCCTCTGAGGACATAAAAGACCCATTACATACATAAAATATCAAAAAACCTAAAACAATATATCTCTAACGGTATTTGAACCATTTGATACACAATAACAATAAATAGTGGATAAAACATTTGATGCATAATAATATATTTTGAATAATAAATCATAAGCTATATAAACACATAAAGGAACTAAAATATATAAAAATATAAAAAAATAGCCTAAGATATACACATATTGTTAATAATAAACAATGATAAATAACTTCAAAGACACCCTAACGAATAAATATTCATCGATTAATTTTCATAGAAAAAATAATACATCAATTAATTTTATAAAGAATAAGTGTATTAAATGATTTCTAAAAAGTAACATATAATGATCTCATAAGATACTAATAAAAGGAAACACTCGCAATGGTCTCAAGAAAAATCTTATAGAAGACATAATATATAAATAAATAAGTTGATGAGTACCAAAGAAAAAAAATAAAGCATTAGTATGATATGTTATGTTTTATTTTTTTTCTTTGGTACTCATCAACTTATTTATTTATATATTATGTCTTCTATAAGATTTTTCTTGAGACCATTGCGAGTGTTTCCTTTTATTAGTATCTTATGAGATCATCATTTGTTACTTTTTAGAAATCATTTAATACACTTATTCTTTATGAAATTAATTGATGTATTATTTTCTATGAAATTAATCGATGAATATTTATTCGTTAGGGTGTCTTTGAAGTTATTTATCATTGTTTATTATTAACAATATGTGTATATCTTAGGCTATTTTTTATATTTTTTATATATTTTAGTTCCTTTATGTGTTTATATAGCTTATGATTTATTATTCAAAATTTATTATTATGTATCAAATGTTTTATCTAATATTAATTGTTATTGTGTATCAAATGGTTCAAATATCGTTAGAGATATATTGTTTTAGGCTTTTTGATATTTTATGTATGTAATGGGTCTTTTATGTCCTCAGAGGGCGCTCTCCCGTTTAGTATAAAAGAGTCATCGGACTTGGCTCCAATATTCAACTTTGAACTAGTTCTATACTTACTTGCCCTTGATAAAGTCCGGCCGTGTTCACGGACGAAACGCGTAGGGATTTGTTTTTCAAGGCCTCACAGACAGCTTCATAGCCTGAGAGAGACCCGCTTGCCGGAGGACGCTCCGGATCTTCTATTCACGCTGACGTCAGACGCTGTCTTTCAGTTAGACGGCCAACTTGAGAACTTGGACATTTTTAGTAGAGCGGGACTCAGACTATTGCGGCTTCTGACTGCTCTCCATTTGGGGATATGTGACTGCGCTTACCTGAGTGTTTTTATGTATTATTGTTTTAATGCATTGAATAAACCTTCTAATTCGTTTTGCGCTTCTCTTACTCTTTTGCTCCAGTGCATATAATGACAGTATAGATTTATATTGTTTTATCTTTATACCCTCTAGTTCAAAACAACTTTTTACCGCTAAAGGTTCACTAGCTATATTGAATAGGAGCGGAGATAAGGGACACCCCTGTCTTGTTCCTTTATATAGCGTTATAGCTGGAGATAGAACATTATTTATACTGAGGTAAGAGACAGGGTTCTGATAAAGTAAAGATATATAATTATAGAAGTGACCTGAGAAGCCAAAATTATTTAGGCTTGTAAGTAAATGATCCCATTGGACAGAATCAAAGGCGTTTTTTCTGCGTCTATCGTTAACAAAGCAAAGTCTTGTTTTGGTCCTGACTCTGTCCTATGTGATGCCAGTGCAAATTCAATTAAAGTCATTGCCTTTCTTATATTTTTTTGAACTGTTCTACTCGGTATAAAGCCGGTTTGGTCTGGATGTATTATGTCACCTATAACCTTTTTTAATCGGGTTGCTATTATATTTGCTAGGATTTTGTAATCATTGTTGAGTAATGAGATAGGCCTATATGAGTCCATTGAATTTGGATCCTTGTCCTTCTTAAGAATGAGTGTGATATTTGATGCAGTGAAAAGAAGGTTTATACTGATGTAAGAAATATAGATTGAATAAATTGGTCATAGTAGGGGCAACTGTATCTGAAAGCATTTTGTAGAATTCAGCCGGTAATTGATCAGGCCCTGGTGCTTTACCCATGGCTGAATCCTTAATTGCCTACAGTAATCTCTTCATTAATTAATGCTAATTGATCTGAAGACATTTTCGGTACTTTGAGATTATTCCAGAAACAATCTTTTGCCTTCTTATTAATTTCTACTGGTGAATATAATTTTTGGAAGAATATTTAAAATTGCCTATTTTTTTTTCAGAGTATTGTATTTAATACCCTCAGAAACAATTGTCCCAATATAGTTAGTCTTCTTCATGCTTTTAGATATACTAGATGGCATTCTGACCGTTTTTGGGGAAAAACTACCAAATATTGCTTTGTTTTTAAACTCCTCTTAGGTCTGATATTGAGTTAGGAAGATCTCCCTCTCTGTTTTAGCCTTTTGGTAGCTATCCCGGTTATCTCTATTTGGGTTATCTATATATCTTATAAATTTATTTTTTAAGTTGATTTGTCAACTGTAATTCCCTCAGTCTAGACCTTCTTTTCCTTTTAACCATGTATGCCTTTATTTCCCCTCTAAGATAAGCCTTCGCTGCCTCCCAAAATATTTCCATTTTAGACAGATATTCTTTATTCAAGGAGGCATACTCCCTCCATTTTTGTGTCATCCAATTTCTGAAATTAATACTAGAATACAGAAAAGAGGGGAAGAAGAATTTCCCATATTGACTTTCCCTTTTATACCCCAGCTGGATAGATACTGAGATAATCGCATGGTCCGAAAGAATTATGCTCTGAATATCTGTATTGATTTCTAGGTGTAATAACCTTTCACTCACCAAGAACATATCTATTCTTGAAAGGGTGTGATATGATTTGGACTGACATGTAAGCAATCTTTCATCTGGATGTTGTATTCTCCATATATCTCTTAGTTTAAGGCCTTTCGAAAAGGAGGCTAAAATCTTAGCTTCTTTTTTGGACCTATATGATGTCCTAGTTTTAAGCCTATCCAGCTGGGGTGTAAATACACTATTAAAATCACCCCCAATAATAAACTGGGTATCTATCAGATTAATTAGTTTGGCATATAACTTATCCCCAAATCCTGTCTGACATTCATTTGGTGCATATAGATTACATAGTGTATAGTGGGTCTCATTAATCTCTATTTCTATAATCAAAATATCTTCCCTCTATATCTTTATATTGTGATACCAATCGAAAATCTAAGTTTTTGTTAAAGATACAAGCGACTCCCCTTTTTCTCTTTATTGCGGGTGTCGCTAATTTACTTCCATTTAAAAAAATGTGCACAGTCTTTTATATTTACAATTTTTGAGTCACCTGATACTACTGAGCATGTGCAAGAATTCACAGACTTTACGTATATGCATTTGTGATTGGCTGATTGCTATCACATGGTACAAGGGGAGTGGAAATATACATAACTTTGAAATTTGTTATAAAAAGATCTACTACTCATTTGAAGTTCAGACTAAGTGCTATTGCATTGTCTTGTTATCTTGCATTTGTTGATTATGCAAATCTAATGTGTTGACTGGTCCTTTAAGCCAATACTGTAGCCTCTTAACTATAAAACAAGTTTATCATGTGGGAAAGTGTGAAATATGTTACCAAGAATATATTTTTTTCATTGAATAAAAACACTCTAATAATTATTTTTTTTACTGTCAGCAGGTTTCACTGTGCTAGTGAGTGTAGGCAAATGACGCTTAGAATACACTTAAAATAACCCTTAAAAATATATTAATTTATTCATTAGTAACAGATTGGTATAAAAAAAACAAAATAATTATTCTTTTAAGTCTCATCTTACTTTGACATCATTTTCCAGGTTGGTTGTTGTTTATGTGATTTCTGCACTTGCAGCTGCTTCTGTAAAACAAAGCGGTCATTATATCA
The DNA here is from genome assembly GCF_027579735.1 of Bombina bombina. Classification (NCBI taxonomy): domain Eukaryota; kingdom Metazoa; phylum Chordata; class Amphibia; order Anura; family Bombinatoridae; genus Bombina; species Bombina bombina. Next base: position 3,269,380 of record NC_069506.1, on the reverse strand, counting down.
CAGTACAATAATATAATATTCATTTCCAGCACATTTTCTCAGACATTTTTTAAAAATAGTAAATCTACTTTTGTCTTTTCAGACTGCTCCAGGGTGACATAGCATTATAGATATCAATATACCTTAAAGCCACACATGCTCAGTATTAGATGGTGCCTCAGTGTGTATATAACTGTATCATGTGACAGCCATCAGCCAATCACAGACTCATATACATATACACTGTGATCTCTTGCACATGCTCAGTATTAGCTGGTGCCTCAGTGTGTATATAACTGTATCATGTGACAGCCATCAGCCAATAACAGACTCATATACATATACACTGTGATCTCTTGCACATGCTCAGTATTAGATGGTGCCTCAGTGTGTATATAACTGTATCATGTGACAGCCATCAGCCAATCACAGACTCATATACATATACACTGTGATATCTTGCACATACTCAGTATTAGCTGGTGCGTCAGTGTGTATATAACTGTATCATGTGACAGCCATCAGCCAATCACAGACTCATATACATATACACTGTGATCTCTTGCACATGCTCAGTATTAGCTGGTGCCTCGGTGTGTATATAACTGTATCATGTGACAGCAATCAGCCAATCACAGACTCATATACATATACACTGTGATCTCTTGCACATGCTCAGTATTAGCTGGTGCCTCAGTGTGTATATAACTGTATCATGTGACAGCCATCAGCCAATCACAAACTCATATACATATACACTGTGATCTCTTGCACATGTTCAGTAGCAGTTGGTGCCTCAGTGTGTATATAACTGTATCATGTGACAGCCATCAGCCAATCACAGACTCATATACATATACATTGCTCTTTAAGGGTTGCTGTATTGATTCTCTGTTAAAGTAAGATTGTCTAAGTATTATAGTTAGCTAACAAAGCTAATTCATAAATATTTTGCTTTGCAAGGGTTGCATTTTATAAAACAAAATAACTGTTGGTTTGTATCTAAATATATATATTTTTTTTTTCTTGTTTCCTGTGTGGGTAATTAGGGGTGGGATTTTTTTCAGCTGTTTGGGCCTAGCTAGATTATAAATTTAGCACATTTACTCTGGGAGCTTGCTCTTTAAGGGTTGCTGTATTGATTCTCTGTTAAAGTAAGATTGTCTGTTTAAGTATTATAGTTAGCTAACCAAGGTAGTTAGGCAAACAAGGTTTTGGGGTAATCAAGGGGAAATATATTTTATACTTTTAAGTTAAACCTTTTATTAAGAATGTGTGAGAATCTCATTCAGTGTACAGCTTGCCACATGTTTGCATCACTGGAGCAGCCGCTTCTGGGATTATATGTTTGTGGCAAGTGCGAGCATATTGTCTCTTTAGAAACTCGTATTGGGGATCTGGAGGAACGAATTGCAACACTACATGAAATTCAGACACTTGAAAGGGAAATGGATAGGACTGAGCTGGTTGTTAATGGTTCCAGCAGTGGGAATGGGGAGGATTCAGATGAGGAGACTCCAGGATGTAGCTGGGTCACAGTAAGAGGGCGAAGTAAGCGGAAGAGACAGGCCAGTTCTGAGCTGGTACACCCCAATAGATTTGCAAGATTAAGTGAAGATGTTGGGGATATCAGTTCAGGGGTGGCAGTGTCAGAGAGGGCTGTGTTGCCTAGTATAGTGAACAGTCCTTTAGCTGTGGAAGAGGAGCATACTATGGTGGGCAGTCCTTCAGTCATGGAAGAGGGGCATACAAGTCAGGGCCAGAGGCAGATGTTGGTGGTAGGAGACTCTATTATTAGGAAGGTTGATAGGGTAATTTGTCATCCAGACCCTTTACATAGAACAGTTTGCTGTCTTCCAGGGGCTTGTGTTAGGCATATTGTGGAGCGTATTGATAGATTGTTAGAGGGATGTGGGTCTGATCCTGCAGTCATGGTGCATATTGGTACTAATGAAGGAATCGGTGGGAGATGGAGAGTCCTAAAAAATGACTTCAGGGAGTTAGGTAGCAAGCTTAAAGCAAGGACCTCCAAAGTAATATTTTCTGAGATATTACCAGTGCCGTGTGTTAACTCAGTAAGGCAGAAGGAGCTAAGGTCTGTTAATTCATGGCTAAAAACATGGTGTAAAAATGAGGGGTTTGACTTTTTAGAACACTGGGCTGATTTTTCACTAGGGTACAATTTGTACAGTAAGGATGGATTGCACCTGAATGACATGGGTGCAGGTGTGTTGGGGGAAAGGATGGTAGCACGTTTAGAGAACCTTTTAAACTAGGCAAAGGGGGGGAGGGTCAGTTAGAACAAAATAGAACAGAGAGATCAGTCTGTGAATATGACAATCCCTTAATATCTCAAGGAAGGGATGACTTAAGAAATGTCACATTAGAAAATATAAAGGAAAGCACACCAAGTAGCAGCAGAAAGCACATGAAAATTAAATGTATGACAACAAATGCAAGAAGCATGACAGGTAAAATGGGGGAGCTGACGCTCTTAGTTGCAGAAGAGGACTATGATGTTATCAGTATAACTGAAACTTGGTGGGATGATTCACATGACTGGGCAGTTAACTTAGAGGGGTATACATTATTTAGGAGGGACAGGAATAATAAAAGGGGTGGAGGAATCTGCATGTATATTAAACCTAACCTTAAACCTACAATAAGGGAAGATATTTATGATACAAGTGACAATGTAGAGACCCTGTGGGTTGAAATAAAGAGTGGGGGGAAAAATCCTAAAAAAAATATTACTAGGAACATGCTACAAGCCTCCCAACATTAGTGACCCGGAGGAAACTCAACTACTTATCCAAATAGGTAAGGCTGCTAATAACAGTGCTGTAATTATGGGAGATTTTAACTACCCTGATATAAACTGGGCCAATGAAACTAGTAATTCAGCTAAGGGGGATAGATTTTTAAATGTTCTCAGGGATAACTTCTTGTCACAATTAATAGAGGAGCCAACTAGGAGTAAAGCTATATTGGATTTAGTGCTATCAAACAATACAGATATAATATCAAACATAGAAGTTAAAGAACATTTGGGTAACAGTGATCATAACATGGTCACATTTGAAATCTATTTTCAAATGCAGTGTTTTAAAGGCTTAACTAAGACTTTTAATTTCAAGAAAGCAAAATTCAACGATTTAAGGAAATCATTAAATAATATAAATTGGGACAATGTATTTTCTAATAAAAATACAGAGAATAAATGGATAATATTTAAAAATGTGTTAAATAAATATACATATCAACACATACCATATGGTTATAAAAGTAAAAATAAAAAAAACAAAGCCATTATGGCTAAATAAAAATGTGTTAAGAGAAATTAGGAAAAAACGTAGGGCATTTAAATTATTAAAAGAAAATAGTACAGACTCAGCATACAATATTTATAAGGAATGTAACAAAGCATGCAAAAAAGCAATCAAATTAGCCAAAATTGAAAATGAAAAATTAATTGCTAAGGATTCTAAGTCTAACCCTAAAAGGTTCTTTAAGTACATAAATAGCAAAAAATCTAAGAAGGATAATATAGGTACATTAAAATGTGTGGAGGGTAGCATGATAAATAATGACAGGGAGAAGGCTGAGGTACTAAACCAGTTTTTTTCTTCAGTATACACAAGAGAAGAACCATTGAATGATACTTTTGAACATAATAGAACATGCCAGTCCATACCACTAACTGGGTTTTGTTTAGAGGATATCAGGAAAAAACTGGAAAATATTAAGGTAAATAAAACTCCAGGCCCAGATGGAATACACCCAAGGGTGTTGAGGGAACTTAGCACTGTTATAGACAAACCTTTACTCTTAATTTTTCAAGACTCATTATCCTCAGGCATGGTACCCCAGGATTGGCGTAAAGCTGATGTGGTGCCACTCTTCAAAAAGGGAAGCAGGGATGATCCAGGAAGCTATAGACCAGTTAGTCTGACATCAATAGTGGGGAAGATATTTGAAGGGATTATAAGGGATTATATTGATGAGCATATTCGTGTAAACAAGATTATGAGTTCTAATCAGCATGGCTTTAGGAGAAATAGATCATGTCAAACTAATCTGATTAGATTCTACGAGGAAGTAAGTCAAAATATAGATAAAGGGGAATCAGTGGATGTGATATACTTAGATTTTGCAAAGGCATTTGATACAGTGCCACATGAGAGATTAATGCACAAAATTAAGGGACTGGGAATAGCTGAAAATGTTAGCTCATGGATAAATAACTGGATAAAAGATAGGGAGCAACGAGTAGTAGTAAATGGATCATACTCAGATTGGACAAAGGTAATCAGTGGCGTCCCCCAGGGATCAGTACTGGGCCCTGTTCTTTTTAATATTTTTATAAATGACTTGGAGCAAGGATTAAATAGCGACATCTCTATTTTTGCAGATGATACTAAGTTAAGTAAGGTCATAAGGTCAGAGCAGGACGAACTGTCTTTACAAAGGGATTTGCTAAAATTAGAACTATGGGCAAGTGAATGGAAAATGAGATTTAATACGGAAAAATGCAAGGTTCTACATTTTGGAAGTAAAAATAAGCAGGCTACGTATTTTTTAAATGGGACAAGACTTAGCCAAACACAGGAGGAAAGGGATTTGGGAGTAGTAATAGATAACAAGCTAAAGATGGGTGCACAATGCAGGGCAGCGGCTTCAAAGGCTAATAAGATACTAGCATGTATTAAAAGAGGTATTGATTCAAGGGAGGAAAGCATAATTCTGTCATTATATAAAGCCCTGGTAAGACCTCACCTTGAGTTTGGAGTGCAGTTCTGGGGACCAATTGCTAAAAAAGATATTGCAGAACTAGAAAAAGTTCAGAGAAGGGCCACAAAGCTAATAAGGGGATTGGAGAAATTAACCTATGAGGAGAGGCTAGCCAAACTGGGTCTGTTTTCTTTAGAAAAAAGGCGCTTGAGAGGTGACATGATTACTTTATATAAATATATTCAAGGCCCATATACAGAGATGGCAGAAGCTCTGTTTATTCCAAGAAAATTGTTTCTGACAAAAGGTCATAATTTAAGGTTGGAGGAAAGGAGATTTAATCTCCTGCAACGGAAACGTTTTTTCACTGTGAGAGCAATAAAATTGTGGAACTCATTACCAAAGGAGGTAGTGAATGCCAATACCATAGATACATTTAAAAATAGTCTGGATAAGTTTCTGTATACTAACAAAATTCATGGATATGATTGCTAGTATTAAATGGGTCACATTTTAATGGGGTTATTTAAGCTTAACTGGAGCTTTTTGTAAGTATTTTAGATTTGTATAGGTTGAACTCGATGGACTTCAGTCTTTTTTTCAACCTTATCTACTATGTTACTATGTTACTATGTATTGTGATCTCTTGCACATGCTCAGTAGCAGCTGGTGACTCAGTGTGTATATAACTGTATCATGTGACAGCCATCAGCCAATCACAGACTCATATACATATACATTGTGATCTCTTGCACATGCTCAGTATTAGCTGGTGCCTCAGTGTGTATATAACTGTATCATGTGACAGCCATCAGCCAATCACAAACTCATATACATATACATTGTGATCTCTTGCACATGCTCAGTAGGAGCTGGTGCATCAGGGTGTATATAACTGTATCATGTGACAGCCATCAGCCAATCACAGACCCATATACATATACATTGTGATCTCTTGCACATGCTCAGTAGCAGCTGGTGACTCAGTGTGTATATAACTGTATCATGTGACAGCCATCAGCCAATCACAGACTCATATACATATACACTGTGATCTCTTGCACATGCTCAGTAGCAGCTGGTGCCTCAGTGTGTATATAACTGTATCATGTGACAGCCATCAGCCAATCACAGACTCATATACATATACACTGTGATCTCTTGCACATGCTCAGTAGGAGCTGGTGCCTCAGTGTGTATATAACTGTATCATGTGACAGCCATCAGCCAATCACAGACTCATATACATATACACTGTAATCTCTTGCACATGCTCAGTATTAGCTGGTGCCTCAGTGTGTATATAACTGTATCATGTGACAGCCATCAGCCAATCACAGACTCATATACATATACACTGTGATCTCTTGCACATGCTCAGTAGGAGCTGGTGCCTCAGTGTGTATATAACTGTATCATGTGACAGCCATCAGCCAATCACAGACTCATATACATATACACTGTGATCTCTTGCACATGCTCAGTAACAGCTGGTGCCTCAGTGTGTATATAACTGTATCATGTGACAGCCATTAGCCAATCACAGACTCATATACATATACACTGTGATCTCTTGCACATGCTCAGTATTAGCTGGTGCCTCAATTTGTAATATTAACGCAATTAAAACTGCTTGTGAAAGCACAATAATGTTTGCGCCTAACTTGTAATCTAGCCCTATAGATACACAAAGTAGGTTGCACAAGAATGATGAAACATTGACTGCAATAAATGACTGTCTACTACCTACAGAAACTGCGCACGCATTACACAAGTACTATTGCTGTATGAACTACTATAGTATCTATCTGATGCTCAATTAGATCACAGTATCTTGTGCAATTCAAGCTTTAGTGCACGGATATGACTTTAAGGGACAGTCTAGTCAAAATTAAACTTTAATGTTTCAGATGGGGCATGTAGTTTTAAACAACTTTCCAATTTACTTTTATCATAACATTTGCTTTGTTCTATTGGTATTCTTTGTTAAAAATGTCTGTGCCATTGAAGACTGCCTCTTTTCTCAGTGCATGTTGACCGTTTTTCACAGGTAGACACTGTTAGTTCATGTGAATCACATAAATAACCTTGTGCTTACGTCCGTGGAGTTTGGTTATGAGTCAGCATTGATTGGCTAAAATGCAAGTCTGTTAAAAGAACTGAGACAAGGGGGCAGTCTGCAGAGGCTTAGATACAAGGTAATCACAGAGGTAAAACGTATATTAATATAACTGAGATAAGGGGCAGTCTGCAGAGGCTTAGATACAAGGTAATCAGAGAGGTAAAAGTATATTAATATAACTGAGATAAGGGGGAGTCTGCAGAGGCTTAGATACAAGGTAATCACAGAGGTAATAAGTATATTAATATAACTGAGATAAGGAGCAGTCTGCAGAGGCTTAGATAAAAGGTAATCACAGAGGTAAAAGTATATTAATATAACTGAGATAAGGGGCCGTCTGCAGAGGCTTAGATACAAGGTAATCACAGGGGTAAAAAGTATATTAATATAAATGAGACAAGGGGCAGTCTGCAGAGGCTTAGATACAAGGTAATCACAGAGGTAAAAAGTGTATTAATATAACTGAGATAAGGAGCAGTCTGCAGAGGCCTAGATACAAGGTAATCACAGAGGTAAAAAGTATATTAATATAACTGAGATAAGGGGCAGTCTGCAGAGGCTTAGATACAAGGTAATCACAGAAGTAAAAAGTATATTAATATAACTGAGATAAGGGGCAGTCTGCAGAGGGTTAGATACAAGGTAATCACAGAAGTAAAAAGTATATTAATATAACTGAGATAAGGGGCAGTCTGCAGAGGGTTAGATACAAGGTAATCACAGAGGTAAAAAGTATATTAATATAACGAAGATAAGGGGCTGTCTGCAGAGGCTTAGATAAAGGGTAATCACAGAGGTAAAACGTATATTAATATAACTGAGATAAGGAGCAGTCTGCTGAGGCTTAGATACAAGGTAATCACAGAGGTAAAAAAGTATATTAATATAACTGAGATAAGGGGCAGTCTGCAGAGGGTTAGATACAAGGTAATCACAGAAGTAAAAAGTATATTAATATAACTGAGATAAGGGGCAGTCTGCAGAGGGTTAGATACAAGGTAATCACAGAAGTAAAAAGTATATTAATATAACTGAGATAAGGGGCAGTCTGCAGAGGGTTAGATACAAGGTAATCACAGAGGTAAAAAGTGTATTAATATAACTGAGATAAGGAGCAGTCTGCAGAGGGTTAGATACAAGGTAATCACAGAGGTAAAAAGTATATTAATATAACGAAGATAAGGGGCTGTCTGCAGAGGCTTAGATAAAGGGTAATCACAGAGGTAAAACGTATATTAATATAACTGAGATAAGGAGCAGTCTGCAGAGGCTTAGATACAGGGGCGTAACTACCGGTGGTGCTACCAGTGAGGTCCCCCTTAAGGTGGAGGGCAGCTTCAGATTTTTTTTATTTTATTAAGCACAACGTTGACCTGGCTGCACAATGTGCGCGTTCAGACTGTGTCCACTCTCTGACTAGGGGTTTAGAAAGTGTTGTGAAACTTTTACGGTAATGATCCCATTCTCTGTGACATCTGGTGCATTGGCGGTTGGCGCCTCCTCCGCTCCTGACTGACTGCATGCACGTGTAGTCAGTCAGTGAGAGAGAGCGGTGCAACCGTGCGGAGGCAGCGAGCTGAGCGATGAGGGGCCTGAGGGCAACTAGAGACAGTCACGGTGAGTCAAGTGCGAGTGCCTGACTGACCTGTACAGTAAAGTAACAACACCCATACTTTACTGGTGCAGTGGTTTATGGCACCGTGATTTAGTGTGTGAAACCATTAGCGCTATTGCTTAGTGCAACGCAGACCTGCAACTTAGTTCTAATTGATAGTAAACATTACTGGTGAGTGACGGTGTATGATAATAAAACGTCTTTACTATTATACACCGTCACTCACCGGTCATGTTTACTAATATACACCGTCACTCACCGGTCATGTTTACTATTATACACCGTCGCTCACCGGTCATGTTTACTATTATACACCGTCACTCACCGGTCATGTTTACTATTATACACCGTCACTCACCGGTCATGTTTACTATTATACACCGTCACTCACCGGTCATGTTTACTATTATACATCATCACTCACCGGTCATGTTTACTAATATACACCGTCACTCACCGGTCATGTTTACTATTATACACTGCCACTCACCAGTCATGTTTACTAATATACACCGTCACTCACCGGTCATGTTTACTATTATACACCGTCACTCACCGGTCATGTTTACTATTATACACCGTCGCTCACCGGTCATGTTTACTGTTATACACCGTCACTCACCGGTCATGTTTACTAATATACACCGTCACTCACCGGTCATGTTTACTATTATACACCGTCACTCACCGGTCATGTTTACTATTATACACCGTCACTCACCGGTCATGTTTACTATTATACACCGTCACTCACCGGTCATGTTTACTATTATACACCGTCACTCACCGGTCATGTTTACTATTATACACCATCACTCACCGGTCATGTTTACTAATATACACCGTCACTCACCGGTCATGTTTACTATTATACACTGCCACTCACCAGTCATGTTTACTAATATACACCGTCACTCACCGGTCATGTTTACTATTATACACCGTCACTCACCGGTCATGTTTACTAATATACACCGTCACTCACCGGTCATGTTTACTATTATACACCGTCACTCACCGGTCATGTTTACTATTATACACCGTCACTCACCGGTCATGTTTACTATTATACACCGTCACTCACCGGTCATGTTTACTATTATACACCGTCACTCACCGGTCATCTTTACTATTATACACCGTCACTCACCGGTCATGTTTACTATTATACACTGTCACTCACCGGTCATGTTTACTATTATACACCGTCACTCACCGGTCATGTTTACTAATATACACCGTCACTCACCGGTCATGTTTACTATTATACACCGTCGCTCACCGGTCACGTTTACTATTATACACCGTCACTCACCGGTCATGTTTACTATTATACACCGTCACTCACCGGTCATGTTTACTATTATACACCGTCACTCACCGGTCATGTTTACTATTATACACCGTCACTCACCGGTCATGTTTACTATTATACACCGTCGCTCACCGGTCATGTTTACTAATATACACCGTCACTCACCGGTCATGTTTACTATTATACACCGTCGCTCACCGGTCATGTTTACTATTATACACCGTCACTCACCGGTCATGTTTACTATTATACACCATCGCTCACCGGTCATGTTTACTATTATACACCGTCACTCACCGGTCATGTTTACTATTATACACCGTCACTCACCGGTCATGTTTACTATTATACACCGTCACTCACCGGTCATGTTTACTATTATACACCGTCACTCACCGGTCACGTTTACTATTATACACCGTCACTCACCGGTCATGTTTACTATTATACACCGTCACTCACCGGTCATGTTTACTATCATACACCAACACTCACCGGTCATGTTTACTATTATACACCGTCACTCACCGGTCATGTTTACTATTATACACCGTCGCTCACCGGTCATGTTTACTATTATACACCGTCACTCACCGGTCATCTTTACTATTATACACCGTCACTCACCGGTCATGTTTACTATTATACACCGTCACTCACCGGTCATGTTTACTATTATACACCGTCACTCACCGGTCATGTTTACTATCATACACTGTCACTCACCGGTCATGTTTACTATTATACACCGTCGCTCACCAGTCATGTTTACTATTATACACCGTCACTCACCGGTCATGTTTACTATTATACACCGTCACTCACCGGTCATGTTTACTATTATACACCGTCGCTCACCGGTCATGTTTACCATTATACACCGTCGCTCACCGGTCATGTTTACTATTATACACCATCGCTCACCGGTCATGTTTACTATTATACACCGTCACTCACCGGTCATGTTTACTATTATACACCGTCACTCACCGGTCATGTTTACTATTATACACCGTCACTCACCGGTCATGTTTTCTATTATACACCGTCACTCACCGGTCATGTTTACTATTATACACCGTCACTCACCGGTCATGTTTACTATTATACACCGTCACTCACCGGTCATGTTTACTATTATACACCGTCACTCACCGGTCATGTTTACCATTATACACCGTCACTCACCGGTCATGTTTACTATTATACACCGTCACTCACCAGTCATGTTTACTATTATACACCGTCACTCACCGGTCATGTTTACTATTATACACCGTCACTCACCGGTCATCTTTACTATTATACACCGTCACTCACCGGTCATGTTTACTATTATACACCGTCACTCACCGGTCATGTTTACTATTATACACCGTCACTCACCGGTCATGTTTACTATTATACACCGTCACTCACCTGTCATGTTTACTGTTATACACCGTCACTCACCGGTCATCTTTACTATTATACACCGTCACTCACCGGTCATGTTTACTATTATACACCGTCACTCACCGGTCATGTTTAAAATTATACACCATCACTCACCGGTCATGTTTACTATTATACACCGTCACTCACCGGTCATGTTTACTATTATACACCGTCACTCACCGGTCATGTTCACTATTATACACTGTCACTCACCGGTCATGTTTACTAATATACACCGTCACTCACCGGTCATGTTCACTATTATACACTGTCACTCACCGGTCATGTTTACTATTATACACCGTCACTCACCGGTCATGTTCACTATTATACACTGTCACTCACCGGTCATGTTTACTATTATACACCGTCACTCACCGGTCATGTTTACTATTATACACAGTCACTCACCGGTCATGTTTACTGTTATACACCGTCACTCACCGGTCATCTTCACTATTATACACCGTCAATCACCGGTCATGTTTACCATTATACACCGTCACTCACCGGTCATGTTTACTGTTATACACCGTCACTCACCGGTCATGTTTACTATTATACACCGTCACTCACCGGTCATGTTTACTATTATACACCGTCACTCACCGGTCATGTTTACTATTATACACCGTCGCTCACCGGTCATCTTTACTATTATACACCGTCGCTCACCGGTCATGTTTACTATTATACACCGTCGCTCACTGGTCATGTTTACTATTATACACCGTCGCTCACCGGTCATGTTTACTATCATACACCGTCACTCACCGGTCATGTTTACTATCATACACCGTCACTCACCGGTCATGTTTACTATTATACACCGTCGCTCACCGGTCATGTTTACTATTATACACCGTCGCTCACCGGTCATGTTTACTATTATACACCGTCGCTCACCGGTCATGTTTACTATTATACACCGTCACTCACCGGTCATGTTTACTATTATACACCGTCGCTCACCGGTCATGTTTACTATTATACACCGTCGCTCACCGGTCATGTTTACTATTATACACCGTCGCTCACCGGTCACGTTTACTATTATACACCGTCGCTCACCGGTCACGTTTACTATTATACACCGTCGCTCACCGGTCACGTTTACTATTATACACCGTCGCTCACCGGTCACGTTTACTATTATACACCGTCGCTCACCGGTCACGTTTACTATTATACACCGTCGCTCACCGGTCACGTTTACTATCATACACCGTCACTCACCGGTCATGTTTACTATCATACACTGTCACTCACCGGTCATGTTTACTATTATACACCGTCGCTCACCGGTCATGTTTAAAATTATACACCGTCACTCACCGGTCATCTTTACTATTATACACCGTCACTCACCGGTCATCTTTACTATTATACACCGTCACTCACCGGTCATCTTTACTATTATACACCGTCGCTCACCGGTCATGTTTACTATTATACACCGTCACTCACCGGTCATCTTTACTATTATACACCGTCACTCACCGGTCATCTTTACTATTATACACCGTCGCTCACCGGTCATGTTTACTATTATACACCGTCACTCACCGGTCATGTTTACTATTATACACCGTCGCTCACCGGTCATGTTTACTATTATACACCGTCACTCACTGGTCATGTTTACTATTATACACCGTCACTCACCGGTCATGTTTACTATTATACACCGTCACTCACCGGTCATCTTTACTATTATACACCGTCGCTCACCGGTCATGTTTACTATTATACACCGTCGCTCACCGGTCATGTTTACTATTATACACCGTCGCTCACCGGTCATGTTTACTATTATACACCGTCGCTCACCGGTCATGTTTACTATTATACACCGTCACTCACCGGTCATGTTTACTATCATACACCGTCCCTCACCGGTCATGTTTACTATTATACACCGTCACTCACCGGTCATGTTTACTATTATACACCGTCACTCACCGGTCATGTTTACTATTATACACCGTCACTCACCGGTCATGTTTACTGTTATACACCGTCACTCACCGGTCATGTTTACTATTATACACCGTCACTCACCGGTCATGTTTACTATTATACACCGTCGCTCACCGGTCATGTTTACTATTATACACCGTCGCTCACCGGTCATGTTTACTATTATACACCGTCGCTCACCGGTCATGTTTACTATTATACACCGTCGCTCACCGGTCATGTTTACTATTATACACCGTCACTCACCGGTCATGTTTACTATCATACACCGTCCCTCACCGGTCATGTTTACTATTATACACCGTCACTCACCGGTCATGTTTACTATTATACACCGTCACTCACCGGTCATGTTTACTATTATACACCGTCACTCACCGGTCATGTTTACTGTTATACACCGTCACTCACCGGTCATGTTTACTATTATACACCGTCACTCACCGGTCATGTTTACTATTATACACCGTCCCTCACCGGTCATGTTTACTATTATACACCGTCACTCACCGGTCATGTTTACTATTATACACCGTCGCTCACCGGTCATGTTTACTATTATACACCGTCACTCACCGGTCATGTTTACAATTATACACTGTCACTCACCGGTCATGTTTACCATTATACACCGTCACTCACCGGTCATGTTTACTATTATACACTGTCACTCACCGGTCATGTTTACTATTATACACCGTCACTCACCAGTCATGTTTACTATTATACACCGTCACTCACCGGTCATGTTTACTATTATACACCGTCGCTCACCGGTCATGTTTACTATTATACACCGTCGCTCACCGGTCATGTTTACTATTATACACCGTCGCTCACCGGTCATGTTTACTATTATACACCGTCACTCACCGGTCATGTTTACTATTATACACCGTCACTCACCGGTCATGTTTACTATTATACACCGTCACTCACCGGTCATGTTTACTATCATACACCGTCCCTCACCGGTCATGTTTACTATTATACACCGTCACTCACCGGTCATGTTTACTATTATACACCGTCACTCACCGGTCATGTTTACTATTATACACCGTCGCTCACCGGTCATGTTTACTATTATACACCGTCACTCACCGGTCATGTTTACTATTATACACCGTCACTCACCGGTCATGTTTACTATTATACACCGTCGCTCACCGGTCATGTTTACTATCATACACCGTCACTCACCGGTCATGTTTACTATCATACACCGTCACTCACCGGTCATGTTTACTATCAATTAGAACTAAGTTGCAGGTCTGCATTGCACTGAGCAATTGAGCTCAGTTCAAATGTAAACATGACCACTGCCCGCATATTGCCCTCAGAAGCCCATACTGGTAGAACCTACAGACAGCCCTTTGTATAACAGCAGGTAGCACAGTGCCACAAACATAACCTATGTCAAACCCTTTGTATATGTTAAGAGTGTGATCTGTAAATCCAATAATACACGTGACCTGCATAAAACACAGTGACAGGCTTGTAAATGCCAAACAATCTGGGTAAAACAACATAAGCCACTGGCATGGCGACTGAAGACAGGTATATTTCCTATTACTGCCCTAGAACATGACCCCTCACCCTATAACTGCTCTGTACCAATCACTGCCCTATTACATGACCTCTCACCCTATAACTGCCCTGTACCAATCACTGCCCTATTACATAACCTCTCACCCTATAACTGCCCTGTACCAATCACTGCCCTATTACATGACCTCTCACCCTATAACTGCCCTGTACCTATCACTGCCCTATTACATTACCTCTCACCCTATAACTGCCCTGTACCTATCACTGCCCTATTACATGACTCCTCACCCTATAACTGTCCTGTACCTATCACTGCCCTATTACATAACCCCTCACCCTATAACTGCTCTGTACCTATCACTGCCCTACTACATAACCTCTCCCCCTATAACTGCCCTATTACATGACCCTTCACCCTATAACTGCCCTGTACCAATCACTGCTCTATTACATAACCTCTCACCCTATAACTGCCCTGTACCAATCACTGCCCTATTACATGACCTCTCACCCTATAACTGCCCTGTACCTATCACTGCCCTATTACATAACCTCTCACCCTATAACTGCCCTGTATCAATCACTGCCCTATTACATAACCTCTCACCCTATAACTGCCCTGTACCAATCACTGCCCTATTACATAACCTCTCACCCTATAACTGCCCTGTACCTATCACTGCCCTATTACATTACCTCTCACCCTATAACTGCCCTGTACCTATCACTGCCCTATTACATGACTCCTCACCCTATAACTGTCCTGTACCTATCACTGCCCTATTACATAACCCCTCACCCTATAACTGCTCTGTACCTATCACTGCCTTATTACATAACCTCTCACCCTATAACTGCCCTGTACCTATCACTGCCCTATTACATAACCTCTCCCCCTATAACTGCCCTATTACATGACCCCTCACCCTATAACTGCCCTGTACCTATCACTGCCCGATTATATAACCTCTCACCCTATAACTGCCCTGTACCTATCACTGCCCTATTACATGACCCCTCACCCTATAACTGCCCTGTACCTATCACTGCCCTATTACATAACCTCTCACCCTATAACTGCCCTGTACCTATCACTGCCCTATTACATGACCCCTCACCCTATAACTGCCCTGTACCTATCACTGCCCTATTACATAACCTCTCACCCTATAACTGCCCTGTACCTATCACTGCCCTATTACATGACCCCTCACCCTATAACTGCCCTGTACCTATCACTGCCCTATTACATAACTTCTCACCCTATAACTGCCCTGTACCTATCACTGCCCTATTACATGACCCTTCACCCTATAACTGCCCTGTACCTATCACTGCCCTATTACATGACCCCTCACCCTATAACTGCCCTGTACCTATCACTGCCATATTACATGACCCCTCCCCCTATAACTGCCCTATTACATGACCCTTCACCCTATAACTGCCCTGTACCTATCACTGCCCTATTGCATAACCTCTCACCCTATAACTGCCCGGTACCTATCACTGCCCTATTACATGACCCCTCACCCTATAACTGCTCTGTACCTATCACTGCCCTATTACATAACCTCTCACCCTATAACTGCACTGTACCTATCACTGCCCTACTACATAACCTCTCCCCCTATAACTGCCCTATTACATGACCCTTCACCCTATAACTGCCCTGTACCTATCACTGCCCTATTACATAACCTCTGACCCTATAACTGCCCTGTACCTATCACTGCCCTATTACATGACCCTTCACCCTATAACTGTCCTGTACCTATCACTGCCCTATTACATAACCTCTGACCCTATAACTGCCCTGTACCTATCACTGCCCTATTACATGACCCCTCACCCTATAACTGCCCTGTACCTATCACTACCCTATTACATGACCCTTCACCCTACAGGGAGTGCAGAATTATTAGGCAAGTTGTATTTTTGAGGATTAATTTTATTATTGAACAACAACCATGTTCTCAATGAACCCAAAAAACTCATTAATATCAAAGCTGAATATTTTTGGAAGTAGTTTTTAGTTTGTTTTTAGTTTTAGCTATTTTAGGGGGATATCTGTGTCATGTCATTAGATTTTCTTCTTTTATACCCTTTCTTGCCAGCCACGCTGTGGAGTACTTGGAAGCGTGTGATGGAGCATTGTCCTGCATGAAAATCATGTTTTTCTTGAAGGATGCAGACTTCTTCCTGTACCACTGCTTGAAGAAGGTGTCTTCCAGAAACTGGCAGTAGGACTGGGAGTTGAGCTTGACTCCATCCTCAACCCGAAAAGGCCCCACAAGCTCATCTTTGATGATACCAGACCAAACCAGTACTCCACCTCCACCTTGCTGGCGTCTGAGTCGGACTGGAGCTCTCTGCCCTTTACCAATCCAGCCACGGGCCCATCCATCTGGCCCATCAAGACTCACTCTCATTTCATCAGTCCATAAAACCTTAGAAAAATCAGTCTTGAGATATTTCTTGGCCCAGTCTTGACATTTCAGCTTGTGTGTCTTGTTCAGTGGTGGTCGTCTTTCAGCCTTTCTTACCTTGGCCATGTCTCTGAGTATTGCACACCTTGTGCTTTTGGGCACTCCAGTGATGTTGCAGCTCTGAAATATGGCCAAACTGGTGGCAAGTGGCATCTTGGCAGCTGCACGCTTGACTTTTCTCAGTTCATGGGCAGTTATTTTGCGCCTTGGTTTTTCCACACGCTTCTTGCGACCCTGTTGACTATTTTGAATGAAACGCTTGATTGTTCGATGATCACGCTTCAGAAGCTTTGCAATTTTAAGAGTGCTGCATCCCTCTGCAAGATATCTCACTATTTTTGACTTTTCTGAGCCTGTCAAGTCCTTCTTTTGACCCATTTTGCCAAAGGAAAGGAAGTTGCCTAATAATTATGCACACCTGATATAGGGTGTTGATGTCATTAGACCACACCCCTTCTCATTACAGAGATGCACATCACCTAATATGTTTAATTGGTAGTAGGCTTTTGAGCCTATACAGCTTGGAGTAAGACAACATGCATAAAGAGGATGATGCGGTCAAAATACTCATTTGCCTAATAATTCTGCACTCCCTGTATAACTGCCCTGTACCTATCACTGCCCTATTGCATAACCTCTCACCCTATAACTGCCCGGTACCTATCACTGCCCTATTACATGACCCCTCACCCTATAACTGCCCTGTACCTATCACTTCCCTATTACATGACCCCTTACCCTATAACTGCCCTGTACCTATCACTGCCCTATTACATAGGAGGAGAATTAATTGTTCAAGAAGACGTCAATTGAAGAGGATGCTCCACGCCGGATGTCTTGAAGATGGACCCGCTCCACGCCGGATGGATGAAGATAGAAGATGCAGTCCGGATGAAGACTTCTGCCCGGTTGGATGAAGACTTCTGCCGCTTCGTTGAGGATGGATGTCGGGTCTTCAAAAACTGTAAGTGAATCTTCGGGGGTTAGTGTTAGGTTTTTTAAGGGTTTATTGGGTGGGTTTTATTTTTAGATTAGGGTTTGGGTGGAAAAAGAGCTAAATGCCCTTTTAAAGGCAATGCCCATCCAAATGCCCTTTTCAGAGCAATGGGGAGCTTAGATTTTTTTAGTTAGGTTTTTATTTGGGGGGTTGGTTGTATTGGTGGTGGGTTTTACTGTTGGGTGGTTGTTTGTATT
This sequence comes from Bombina bombina, assembly GCF_027579735.1. Taxonomy (NCBI): domain Eukaryota; kingdom Metazoa; phylum Chordata; class Amphibia; order Anura; family Bombinatoridae; genus Bombina; species Bombina bombina. The sequence goes on along the minus strand of NC_069506.1, from coordinate 3,250,967 downwards.
TTTTTTACAGGTAAAACAGCTGATTTCTTTGGGGCAATGCCCCGCAAAAGGCCCTTTTAAGGGCTATTGGTAGTTTAGTTTAGGCTAGGGTTTTTTTTTATTTTGGGGGGGGGATTTTTTTATTTTGATAGGGCTATTAGATTAGGTGTAATTAGTTTAAATATTTGTAATTTGTTTTTTTGTGTGTAATATAGTGTTTGTTTTTTTGTAATTTAGTTAATTGTATTTAATTTATGTAATTTATTTAATTGTAGTGTAAGGTTAGGTGTAACTCAGGTTAGGTTTTATTTTACAGGTAAATTTGTATTTATTTTAGCTAGGTAGTTAGTAAATAGTTAATAACTATTTAGTAACTATTCTACCTAGTTAAAATAAATACAAACTTACCTGTAAAATAAAAATAAAACCTAAGCTAGATACAATGTAACTATTAGTTATTTTGTAGCTAGCTTAGGCTTTATTTTACAGGTAAGTATTTAGTCTTAAATAGGAATTATTTAGTATTAATAGTAGGTTTTATTTAGATTTATTTTAATTACATTAAAGTTAGTGGGTGATAGGGTTAGACTTAGGGTTAGGTTTAGGGGTTAATAACTTTAGTATAGTGGCGGCAGTGACGTTGGGGGCGACAGATTAGGGTTTAATAATATTTAACTAGTGTTTGTGATGCAGGAGTGTGGCGGCTTAGGGGTTAATATGTTTATTATATAGTGGCGGTGATGTCCGGAGCGGCAAATTAGGGGTTAATAATTTTATTTTAGTGTTTGCGATGCGGGAGGGCCTCGGTTTAGGGGTTAATAGGTAGTTTATGGGTGTTAGTGTACTTTTTAGCACTTTAGTTATGAGTTTTATGTTACACTTTGTAGCATAAAACTCATAACTACTGACTTTCAGTTTATGTTATGGATCTTGAAGTTTTAGGCTGTAACGCTTACTTTTTGGCCGGAAAGGCAAACTTGTAATACTGGCGCTGTAGAAGTCCCATTGAAAAAGGACTTTTTGAAAGCTGCGGTAGTTACGTTGCGTTACAGCCAAAAAAGTGTGCGGTACAGCTATACCTACAAGACTCGTAATACCAGAGATAGTGAAAAAGAGCCATAGCGCTGCTTTTTCACTCATACCGCAAAACGCGTAATCTAGCCGTATGTTTTTAACAATAACATTTCTGGGGTAGACTGTCCCTTTATTAAGTTCTTGTTTTTTTCTTGTTTTAATACAGGAATCAGACATTTATTTAGTAATTTATGTCCACTTGTTTTACAATTTAGCTAAAACATAGTTGTCATCACATTAAAGACCTTCTTCATATAATAAATCAGAAATAAATCACTGAATGAAATGAAACTCTCAAGAGGTTAACTTTTTATTCTATTTTACTATTATTTACTAAGACCTAGATTACGAGTTTTGCGCTAAACATGGTGCGAAATGAACGCAACAAAAGTTTTGTTATTTCCCCCTCCATATCGCTGCCAAGAGCTAAATGCCCTTTTAAGGGCAATGCCCATACAAATGCCCCTTTAGATATAGATATTTTAATTGGTAGTATTTTTTATTTTATTAGATTAGTTATGTTAGGTTAATTTATGGTTTAATGTTAGGTTTATATTTATTTCACAGGTAAGTTTTTATTTATTTAAATAGAGTTATATTGTAATTTTAATTTAAAGTTAGGGGGTGTTAGGTTTGGGGTTAATATTTTAATTTAGTGTTATGCGATGTGGGGCCCGGCGGTTTAGGGGTTAATAGGTTTATTTAGTGGCTGTGATGTCAGGGAGCGGCGGAAAAGGGGTTAATAATTTTATTATATTGGCGGCGATGTCAGGGTGCGGGGGAATGGGGTTAATATATTTAAATAGTGTTGGCAATGTGGGTAAGAGCAGATTAGGGGTTAATAACTATTGAATAGTTGTGATGTGGGTGGGCGGCAGATTAGGGGTTAATAGGTTTAATATAGTCTTTGAGATGCGGGAGGGTGGAGGTTTAGGGATTAACAGGTAGTTTATGAGTGTTAGTGTACTTTGTAACACTTTAGTTATGAGTTTTGTGAAACATTTTTGTGGCGCAAAGCTCATAACTACTGCATTCAGATGGCAGTATGGATCGTGTTGGTATAGGCTGTAACGCAAGCATTTTAGTCTCACCGCACAACCTTTAATACTGGTGCTATGGAAATCCCACACAAAGAGTATTTTTTTGAGTGTGGGATTGACGTTGCATTACTAATAATAATAATAATATTAAAAGTGTTTAAACAGAGCGCTGGTTATAAAGAGGATACCACACAACTTACAAAGGAGAAAAGATCCTTCTATCTTTTCGAATGTGATAAGAATAGTTATTGGTAGTAAGTGCGCTAAACAGAAGCTAAAGGTATCCAAAATTAGAGGCAAATATTGGGTATATCTAGTATATATATTAAAAAAGTTAGAAATATCCAAAGTGCAAAGTGTAATACGTGTAATAAAAGTTCCGCAGTTCTATTGACAAAAAAAGGGGGGAGGGGGGGGAGGAGAGGATAGTGGATTTATTAAAATGTAACAGTGTTTGTGAAAAAAATAAATTAATATAATGGTGTAAAAATTCCTACTGTAGGATAATGATAGTTAAGCGGTCTATCAAATGTGTAATATTGAGGAAAAAATATATATGTCAAATAGCAGTGTAACAATATATTTGTGAGAAAGTATACTGTGATACTAAAAGGTGAATATATATAGTTACTTTCTAGCGACTTACTTCACCACTCGTGTGGTACCGGTATCTTCTATTCAGCTTCAAGTTTCCAAACCGAATCAGTGCGCCGCGTGTGGCTTGGCGTCTGACGTCATCGGTAAACTTCAACAGCTGTTACCGTGATTATCGGCTTTCTGGATGTTTGAATCGTTAGTTGTTTTGGAGATAATTATTTTTTCTTATTTCAGCCAGAAATAGTTCCCTGCGCTTAGTGCTTCATGCACGCAGGAAAAAAGGAGAGTGTAGGAGATTGTAAATATGTAGATAACCCGGGTTAATAAACAAAGCTATGAAAAAGTCTTTAGATGCAGAATGTCCTCATTCAAGTGATATTTTTGTCAAATAACACAGCCACTCAGATCAACGCGTTTCGCTCACCAGGGAGCTTTTTCAAGAAAAAGCTCCCTGGTGAGCGAAACGCGTTGATCTGAGTGGCTGTGTTATTTGACAAAAATATCACTTGAATGAGGACATTCTGCATCTAAAGACTTTTTCATAGCTTTGTTTATTAACCCGGGTTATCCACATATTTACAATCTCCTACACTCTCCTTTTTTCCTGCGTGCATGAAGCACTAAGTGCAGGGAACTATTTCTGGCTGAAATAAGAAAAAATAATTATCTCCAAAACAACTAACGATTCAAACATCCAGAAAGCCGATAATCACGGTAACAGCTGTTGAAGTTTACCGATGACGTCAGACGCCAAGCCACACACGACGCACTGATTCGGTTTGGAAACTTGAAGCTGAATAGAAGATACCGGTACCACACGAGTGGTGAAGTAAGTAAAAAGAACCTTAAAGCATTAAGATTAATAAGGTTTAATGACTGTATTGTGCTATAAGAAGTCTAAACATTGCTCAACCTTGAACTTGGTCAGCTAAGCCTATCTATAAGGCAACGACAATACACAAAAAGGTCTGATGTAATAAAAAGAGACTGCTTCTCCCTGTATAAACAGAGTGGATTACAAATACATTTCCTCAGCAAAGTTTTTTGCTTACAAAGTATCTGGTGTGGAATATCAACCTGTTTAATATTGATTTTATTATTTTTATTTCTGGGGAGACGTCCCCTTGTTTTAGCTTATATTTGAGTGTGATTGTGTATAAATAAATATTTTTTTATATATGATTTAGGCTGCAAGTAATTTTTAGATAAATTTTAGACAATATATATATTTTTTAGAGAATTTCCCCTTTTTTCACATTTTTTCACATTTTTTGATATCTAACACATTGTTTATTCTTAACACTTTCGCTAGAAAGTAACTATATATATTCACCTTTTAGTATCACAGTATACTTTCTCACAAATATATTGTTACACTGCTATATGACATATATATTTTTTCCTCAATATTACACATTTGATAGACCGCTTAACTATCATTATCCTACAGTAGGAATTTTTACACCATTATATTAATTTATTTTTTTCACAAACACTGTTACATTTTAATAAATCCACTATCCTCTCCTCCCCCCCCCCCTTTTTTTGTCAATAGAACTGCGGAACTTTTATTACACGTATTACACTTTGCACTTTGGATATTTCTAACTTTTTTAATATATATACTAGATATACCCAATATTTGCCTCTAATTTTGAATACCTTTAGCTTCTGTTTAGCGCACTTACTACCAATAACTATTCTAATAATAATAATAATAATATTAATGATAATAATAATAATAATAAAAACAATAATGATAATAATAATAACAATAATAATAATAGTAATGATGATAATAATAACAATAATAATAATAATAATAATAATAATAATAATAATAATAATAAGAAGAAGAACAATAATAGTAATGATAATAACAATAATAATAATAATAATAATGATAAGAAGAAGAACAATAATAGTAATGATAATAATAATAATATTAATGATAATAATAATAATAATGATAAGAAGAAGAACAATAATAGTAATGATAATAATAATAATAATGATAATAATAATAATAATGATAAGAAGAAGAACAATAATAGTAATGATAATAATAATAATAATAATAATAATAATAATAATATTAATGATAATAATAATAATAATAATAATAATAAAAACAATAATAATAATAATAATAATAATAATAGTAATGATGATAATAATAACAACAATAATAATAATGATAAGAAGAATAATAATAGTAATGATAATAATAATAATATTAATGATAATAATAATAATAATGATAATAATAATAATAATAATAATAATAATAATAATAATAATAAAAACAACAATAATAATAATAATAATAATAATAATAATAATAATGATAAGAAGAACAATAATAGTAATGATAATAATAATAATAATGATAATAATAATAATAATAATAATAATACAAATGATAATAATACATTAATATATGTTTACAGAGACAATCTCCCCGCATTAAAAGGCATTGTAAGTATAAAATATATAGAGACATACATCAGGTTTAGTAGATTTATAAGTAAATGATATATTCTAGTGATTAGTGATACTTTATAAAAAGTGAAAATAATAGAATTAATAAAGTATCCACTGTGCACAATTTTAAACAAAAAGTACTTAAGAAAATGAACTCTGATGGAGCTGAGGAAGCGATAGTTCAGCTGTGGTTGTTAGGTAAAAACACATAAAAAGTCCATAGCATTATACTGTTATAAACTTGGATCAGTCATTAGAGGCATTAGAGGAATACAGTGACATAACATTTGACTAAACTGTGTATTTGTGCCTAGAATAGGAATTTCTCAGCGCACAGATTTTATTACAAGACCAGAGACTTCATATTTATGGCTAGATTACAAGTGGAGCGCTAAATTATTGCGCTCCCACAAACGGACAAATTTGCCAATTTGCAGGCACAGAATAATTAAACAGCCATTACAAGTGGCTGGTTATTGCTACCGCAAGCAAATATTGCTTATACAATTAAACAGAGATCAGATCCCTGCGTAATTTTATAAATGTGCCCCCAAACTTAAGTGTTCTTTTTTAAATGTAGCAGTTAAAAATAAAAAAGGAAGAAGAAAACTGTGCTAGGCAACATTTTGGGGGTAAAGTTGGCGGGTGTGGGGTGAAAAGTGCCTTTATATTGCTGTCTATGGGAACTGTGTATTCCCTGTAACTACATATGAATATGATTATATACATGTGTATGTGCTAACACATATATACTGTATGTATTCATATACATATACATTTACACTTTGCTGCTATTTCTGCGTGACTTACCCCCTGTGTCATGGCATGAGAACGAGGATTCCCATTTAAGCCTATGAAAGCGCGTTCTCATGAGTACAATGCTTCCCAGCAATGCGAACGTGAGCCCGCATTCACATTGCTCTCAACTTGTAATACCAGCACACATTAGCATGCACTGGTATTACTCAGTAGAGCACTAATATCGCTTTCAAAAAAGCGATATTTAGTGCTCCACTTGTAATCTGGCCATTAGCTTTTCTTTTCTTTACTACTCAAAATTCAGCTTTCAAGGAAATACATAATAACAGTTGAGAAAAAACTATACAGGTATACAGTGACCAATCGGAGTATCCGTAGTGACCATAAACTGACCATACATTACTAGCCAATGACAGGGCTAGGTTAGAAACAAAGGTAAAAAGTGACCAATCAGAGTATCTGTAGTGACCATAAACTGACCAAACATTACTAGCCAATGACAGGGCTAGGATGAAAACAAAGGTAAAAAGTGACCAATCAGAGTATCTGTAGTGACCATAAACTGACCATACATTACTAGCCAATGACAGGGCTAGGATGAAAACAAAGGTAAAAAGTGACCAATCAGAGTATCCGTAGTGACCACAAACTGACCATACATTACTAGCCAATGACAGGGCTAGGTTAGAAACAAAGGTATACAGTGACTAATCAGAGTATCCGTAGTGACCATAAACTGACCATTCATTACTAGTTAATGACAGGGCTAGGATGAAAACAAAGGTAAAAAGTGACCAATCAGAGTATCTGTAGTGACCATAAACTGACCATACATTACTAGCCAATGACAGGGCTAGGATGAAAACAAAGGTATCCATAGTGACCATAAAGTGACCACTGAGCATCACATGCTCCTCTTCCTTAAAGTGCCCTAATAATAAATATTTTTGTCTTTATTACAATCAGTATTTATCTCCTTATTCTATACCATTTTATTTTACTTCCTACTTCAGTTTGTATTATGTTTCCTCTTTTATTAATTATTTACTTTTATTTGTTTTTCTTTCAAGTTTTTTCAAAATTTAGTTTTTCATTATTATTCTCTGCTCATTATTATTCTCTGCTCATTATTCTCTGCTCATTTTTATTCTCTGCTCATTATTATTCTCTGCTCCTTATTATTCTCTGCTTATTATTATTCTCTGCTCATTATTATTATCTGCTCATTATTATTCTCTGCTCATTATTATTCTCTGCTTATTATTATTCTCTGCTCATTATTATTATCTGCTCATTATTATTATCTGCTCATTATTATTCTCTGCTCATTATTATTCTCTGCTCATTTTTATTCTCTGCTCATTATTATTCTCTGCTCCTTATTATTCTCTGCTCATTATTATTATCTGCTCATTATTATTCTCTGCTCATTATTATTCTCTGCTCATTATTATTCTCTGCTTATTATTATTCTCTGCTCATTATTATTATCTGCTCATTATTATTCTCTGCTCATTATTATTCTCTGCTCATTATTATTCTCTGCTTATTATTATTCTCTGCTCATTATTATTCTCTGCTCATTATTATTATCTGCTCATTATTATTCTCTGCTCATTATTATTCTCTGCTTATTATTATTCTCTGCTTATTATTATTCTCTGCTCATTATTATTCTCTGCTCATTATTATTCTCTGCTTATTATTATTATCTGCTCATTATTATTCTCTGCTCATTATTATTATCTGTTCATTATTATTCTCTGCTCATTATTATTCTCTGCTCATTATTATTCTCTGCTCATTATTATTCTCTTCTCATTATTATTCTCTGCTCATTATTATTCTCTGCTCATTATTATTCTCTTCTCATTATTATTCTCTGCTCATTATTATTCTCTTCTCATTATTATTCTCTGCTCATTATTATTCTCTGCTCATTATTATTCTCTTCTCATTATTATTCTCTTCTCATTATTATTCTCTGCTCATTATTATTCTCTTCTCATTATTATTCTCTGCTCATTATTATTCTCTTCTCATTATTATTCTCTGCTCATTATTATTCTCATTATTATTCTCTGCTCATTATTATTCTCTGCTCATTATTATTCTCTGCTCATTATTATTATCTGCTCATTATTATTCTCTTCTCATTATTATTCTCTTCTCATTATTATTCTCTTCTCATTATTATTCTCTGCTCATTATTATTCTCTGCTCATTATTATTCTCTGCTCATTATTATTCTCTTCTCATTATTATTCTCTTCTCATTATTATTCTCTGCTCATTATTATTCTCTGCTCATTATTATTCTCTGCTCATTATTATTCTCTTCTCATTATTATTCTCTGCTTATTATTATTCTCTGCTCATTATTATTCTCTGCTTATTATTATTATCTGCTCATTATTATTCTCTTCTCATTATTATTCTCTTCTCTTTATTATTCTCTGCTCATTATTAGTCTCTGCTTATTATTATTCTCTGCTCATTATTATTCTCTGCTCATTATTATTCTCTTCTCATTATTATTCTCTGCTCATTATTATTCTCTGCTCATTATTATTCTCTGCTCATTATTATTCTCTGCTTATTATTATTCTCTGCTCATTATTATTCTCTTCTCATTATTATTCTCTGCTCATTATTATTCTCTGCTCATTATTATTCTTCCTTCACTTTTTTCTTTTAAAAAAATTTTACGTTTCCCACACTCTCTCTGTCTCCATTTTTTTCTTGCTGCTGCGCTCTCGCACTTATATTTGCTGCCATCTTAAATCCTGAGTATTTCTTTGCTGACGCCATCTTACCTCCTGAGTATTTCTTTGCTGATGCCATCTTACCTCCTGAGTATTTATTTGCTGATTCCATCTTATCCCAGAGTATTTATTTGCCGACGCCCTCTTACCTCTGAGTATTTCTTTGCTGATGCCATCTTATCTCAGAGTATTTCTTTGCTGATGCCATCTTACCTCAGAGTATTACTTTACTGACCTCATCTTATCTCAGAGTATTTACTTGCTGATACCATCTTACCTCTGAGTATTTATTTGTTGACACCATCTTACCTCTGAGTATTTATTTGCTGACGTCCTCTTACCCTGGAGTATTTATTTGCTGACGCTATCTTACCTCGGAGTATTTCTTTGCTGATGCCATCTTACCTCGGAGTATTACTTTACTGACCTCATCTTACCTCAGAGCATTTATTTGCTGACGTCCTCTTACCCTGGAGTATGTATTTGCTGACGCTATCTTACCTCAGAGTATTTCTTTGCTGATGACATCTTACCTCTTTGTATTTCTTTGCTGACATCCTCTTACCTCAGAGTATTTATTTGCTGACACCATCTTACCTCAGAGTATTTATTTACTGACGCCATCTTGGAGAGTGTCTGTGACATCATTGTTCCCGCCTTTCCACAAGTTCCTCATCAGCTATCACCTGAGCCTTATTACTCCAGTTGTTATGTTGAATATTGATACTTGTTGTCTAAAATTTAATTAGTTTTCTTTTCATATTTTCTTTCACATTTTATGATTTCTTATGCACTGCTGCCCTCCAGTGGTATTGTTATATATTGGCACTTCAAAAAAAAATTCTGTTACAGAAATTTTAATATATATTTACTCTCTCTTCTCAATATTTTACTATATTAAAAATATATATATATTTTCATCTAATTTATTATTAATGTTCATTTAATTAATTAATTTATTTTTAAAAGAGCTTTATGGATCAAAAATATTCCAGTATTACATCAGCAAATCTATGTATACAGAAATAATTAGAACCAGGTTTACAAAACTTAAGAGTGATGACAAAGTACACAGGAGTTCTAATCCCATCCAATTACAGGTTCAAAATGAAAATAGTAGGGAGAAGAATTACCTGTGATAGTCCATATTGAAAAAATGTCCTCTTAGTATCGTTAAATGAGAGTTTTTTTTAAAAAATTCTTTTTTTTTGAATCGAGAACTATTATGGCGTTTAATTTATTTTTTATTCAGTATGTCTCAGCACATACTAAATTATACTGTATGATAGATCATTCCCTACGACAATTAATGAGCCCTATGAATAAGATAAAGGGGTCTCAGCACATACTAAATCATACTGTATAATAGATCATTCCCTAGGACAATTAATGAGCCCTATGAATAAGATAAAGGGGTCTCAGCACATACTAAATTATACTGTATAATAGATCATTCCCTAGGACAATTAATGAGCCCTATGAATAAGATAAAGGGGTCTCAGCACATACTAAATTATACAGTATAATAGATCATTCCCTAGGACAATTAATGAGCCCTATGAATAAGATAAAGGGGTCTCAGCATTCCTCTTCTAACAAAGCTCTCAAAAGAAAAGCACCCTCTACTGCTATTACCACAAAAAAAAAATTCAAGAAACACACACAAACAGAAATCTCAACGAGGAGGCATTTCATTTTGTAGATTCCCTTGGTAATCTAAGGTTTAATGCTGACACTTTACACCATCATCACTCTTCTGAGTTGTTTCCCACTGCAGACTTTGTGGACTCTCCGTTTAAGAAAAAAAACTTTAAAAAAGCGTTCAAGGAATAATATAAAGGTTGAATATCCAAGACCCCTTTTACCCAAAAATAGCAATATCACTCCAGAAATGTACCCAAAAGTTATCAAGTTTATTGGGTTTCCCACCTACAAAATAAAAAAGGTCTTGGCAAGTCTTTTTTTGCGAAATTGCCAAGACAAACTTTTAGATACAATTGCCCGATAACTAAATTGTTTGAATTATCTTAACAAGCATTGTTAGAGGAGTCTACCTTAGACCAATCTATTGTCAGAGAATGGGTACAAAGAACTTTATCTTTTGTTGGTAATACTAATTCTGCCATAATAATTGAAAGACGTAAGAAAAAAAATTGATCAATACATTTCTAATTTTGCTGTAAATGAAATGGCCTACTTTTTGGAGATACCTTTTCAAAAGATCTTAACCAAAACGCAAACACTTTCAACACTCTAAACAAAGTAAAACATCAATGAGAAAATCTTATATTCTCAAAATGTCTCTGACACGGCTAGAAAAGGAAGAGGCCATTTTTCTGGCCGTGTCTCATACCTATCTAGGCTTCAATTCCAACAAAAATACAATTATCCCCAATACCATTAATAAATATATCCACAAGAATTTTCCTCTACTGCCACATTCTTCACATGCCAGACCTTGGCAACAAAGAGGAGTGCGCTCCAGACCAAGATCTCATCCTCCTACAGGTAATTCCATCCTACAGGTAATTCCATCATACAGGTAATTGTCCATCTTTCTTCCCTATTCAAAGTTGGAGGAAGATCAGCCCTTTATGCCAAATTTTGGAATTTAATTACTACGGATCAATGGGTTCTCCAAGCAGTTCATGGCTTTCTAATAGAATTCACTTCTCCCCCAATCCAAATTATAAAACAAAAACCTATTCACTTTTCAGAAACAGACAAAATTCGGGTTCAAAAACAGATTCAACATCTAAATCAAAAAGATGCAATTACTCAATTCGATTCAAATCCTTATCAAATGTTTTTCAGAAAAAACAGTCAATTCAGACCAGGGGGTAGATTTACCAGTGTCTGTCCATCATGATATGCTGTAGCGTACCATGTCCGACAGACATCGCTGAATGCCGACAGCATACGCTGTCAGCATTTATTATTACACATGCAGTTCACCAGACCGTTGCTTTTATAACTGCTGTTTCCGGCGAGCCTAAAGGCTCGCACGGAAATAAGGGGAACAAGGGCCATTCGGCCCTTGTTAAATCTACCCCCAATTATCAATCTAAAATCCCTAAATGCCTAAAATGTCTACAATAATTTCATGATGATTGGCTGGTTCGGTTGGATCTTTCTGATGCTCACCTTACAGTTCCCATAGCTCAGAAGCATTGTAAATATTTGAACTTTTCATGGAAAAATCAAATTTGGAATTTCATATGTCTTCCACTTTGCCTCTCATCCACTCCTTGGATTTTCAAAAAAACAGAATCTCACTTATTTGAGCTTGGCCTAGGTTATAGATCCATACATCTCTCTAGATCAGCTTTCTCAGCTAGACATAACCCTATTAACAACTCTCCTGTAGGTAAACACCCTTTGGTTTGTCGTCTTCTCAAAGCGATCAGATTAAAAAAGACCCTAATTCCAAAACATTCATTACGAACAATATCCAGATGATATGCCTAACAGCCTAATGCGTTTCCTCCGATCTGAGGTCGGGCTTCTTCAAGAGGCACATTAAAAGTTCTGTCTTTTAATGTGCCTCTTGAAGAAGCCTGACCGCAGATCGGAGGAAACGCGTTAGGTTGTTAGGCATATCATCTGGAGATTGTTCGTGTCTCGCAAAACCTTCGTCCCCACGAGCTAAACGGCAGCCTGGCAGAGGATCTGGAACACTTTGCCTGCAGCGGCTTGTTATAGCTATAAGAGGCAGACCAGCACGCCTGCTGTGAGAGACAAGGAGCTGTAAGATCTGAACGCTCCACCTGAATGCTCATTTTTAACTTTATTCTAGTAAGTGCAATTTCTTTAAGGCAATGCCCTACAAAAGGCCCTTTTAGGGGCTATTGGTAGTTTATTGTAGGCTAGGGTTTTTTTATTTTGGGGGCTTTTTATTTTTATAGGGCTATTAGATTAGATGTAATTGTTTTTATTTTGGATAATTTTGTTTGTTATTTTTCGTAATTTAGTGTTTGTTATTTTTCGTACTTTAGTGTTTATTTTTTGTACTTTAGTATTTTTTTTTTTTTTTTAGTATTTTTTGTAATTGTAGACTTAATTTTTTTTAGTAGTGTAAGTTTTTTTTTAATGTGTAATTTAATTTATTTTATTGGTAGTTATTTTAATTTTAGTCTAATAGTAATGTTAGTTTAATTTATAGTTTAAACTTAGTTTTTTTTTATTTCACAGGTAGGTTTTTATTTATTTTAAGATAGGGATCTTGTAATTTTAATTTTAATTTAGGGGGTTGTTAGGTTTAGGGTTAATAGTTTTATTTAGTGTTTTGCGATGTGGGGGCTGGCGGTTTAGGGGTTAATTACTTTATTTAGTGGCGCAGATGTCGGGGAGCGTCGGAATAGGGGTTAATAAATGTTATTAGTGGCAGCGATGTCGGGAGCGGCAGATTAGGGGTTAATAAATTTAATTTAGTGTTTGCGATGTGGGAGGGCCTAGGTTTAGGGGTTAATAGGTAGTTTATGGGTGTGTAGTGTACTTTGTAACAGTTTAGTTATGAGTTTTGTATAACAGTTTTGTTGCGTAAAACTCATAACTACTGCTCTCCGATTGTGTAATGGATCATGCCGGTATAGGGTGTAACACAAGCTTTTTAGCCTCACCGCAAAACTCGTAATGGCTGCGCTATTGAAGTCCCATGCAAAAATGTCATTTTTTTTGAGTGCGGGACTGACGTTGCGTATAAGGGGGATATTTATTAAAGCCTCAACTAAGCTGCATTCGCCAGCACCAATACACTCGCCTAACATCGCGGCCGCGGATGAATGAATACGATCTCCATATTTATTTAAAAAATCCGGCAAAAAGAGGCGCACAAAGTATGGGGCGATGGGCATCGGACTGTTGTTAACTAACATTCATCAATCTCGCGTCTATTCGGCTTTTTACCAACTTCATTTATACCCTGTCAATAAACGCCACGATTATTCTAAAATGTTTAACCCCTATCCCGCCGCTCCTTGACCCCGCCGCAACCTAAATAAAGTTATTAACCCCTATTCTGCCGCTCCCGGACCCCGCCACAACCTAAATAAAGTTATTAACCCCTATCCTGCCACTCCCGGACCTCGCCGCCACTAAAAAAATTTATTAACCCCTAAACCTCTGGCCTCCCACATCGCTAACACTAACTAAACCTATTAACCCCTTAACCGCCAGCCCCCACATCGCCATAAACTAAATTAAGCTATTAACCCCTAAACCTAACAAACCCGCTAACTTTAAATTAAAATTACAACATCCCTATCTTATAATAAATTAAAACTTACCTGTAGAATTAAAAGAAACTATTTTAAAACTATTACTTAACCTACCCTAACTAGTATCCTACAATTAAATTAAACTAGCAATTAAATTAACTAAATTACATATTAAAAAACCCTAACCCTACTCAAATTATTTAAATCTACTATTAAACCTTATGAAAAATTACTAAATTACCAAAAAAAAATAAACGCTAAGTTACAAAAAATAGAAAACACTAAATTACGAAAAAAACAAACCACATTATCAAAAATAAAAAAGAATTACACCTAATCTAATAGCCCTATCAAAATAAAAAAGCCCCTCCAAAATAAAAAAACCCTAGCCTACAATAAACTACCAATGGCCCTTAAAAGGGCCTTTGCAGGGCATTGCCCCAAAGAAATCAGCTCTTTTACCTGTAAAAAAAAATACAAACACCCCCCAACAGTTAAACCCACCACCCAACCAACCAACCCCCCAAATAAAAGCCCTATTTAAAATAACCTAAGCTCCCCATTGCCCAGAAAAGGGCATTTGGATGGGCATATCAGTCTTTTGCCATGCCCTGAAAGGGCAATCAGCTCTTTTACAAGCCCAAACCCTAAAATAAAATAAAAACCCACCCAAAAAAACCTAACACTAACCCCAAGACGATCCACTTACAGTTCTTGAAGTCCCGCTTGAAGGATCCATCCCACCGGCGAAGTCCTCATCCAGGCAGCAAGAAGTCTTCATCCGGGCGCCTCTTCCATCTTCATCCAGCCGACAAAGTCTTCATCCAGACGGCATCTTCTATTATCTTCCATCCGGATGATAAACTGGAACTTGAATGCAAGTGACGTCATCTAAGATGGCGTCCCTTGCATTTCTATTGGCTGAAAGGTTCCAATTAACCAATAGGGTTATCGTTGCTAAAATCCTATTGGCTGATCCAATCAGCCAATAGGATTGAGCAGCTCTTATCCTATTGGCTGTTCCAATCAGCAAATAGGATTGGGCTCTTATCTTATTGGCTGATTGGAAAAGCCAATAGTATGAGAGCTGCTCAAATCCTATTGTCTGATTGGATCAGCCAATAGGATTTTAGAAGCTCTAATCCTATTGGCTGATTGGAACCTTTCAGCTAATAGGAATGCAAGGGACACCATCTTGGATGACGTCACTTGTATTCAAGTTCCAGTTTACGGCAGCGACCGTATTGAAAAGGAGCTCCGCGCCGGATGTCTTCAGATGTCTTCAGGATGGACCCTCTCCGCGCCGAATGGATGAAGATAGAAGATGCTGTCTGGATGAAGACTTCGCCGGCTGGATGAAGATGAAAGAGGGCGCCCAGACGAAGACTTCTTGCCGCCTGGATGAGGATTTCTCTGGCTGGATGGATCCTTCAAGCGGGACTTCAAGAACTGTAAGTGGATCGTCTTGGGGTTAGTGTTAGGCTTTTTTGGGTGGGTTTTTATTTTAGCTTAGGGTTTGGGCTTGTAAAAGAGCTGATTGCCCTTTTCAGGGCATGGCAAAAGACTGATATGCCCATCCAAATGCCCTTTTCAGGGTAATGGGGAGATTAGGTTATTTTAGATAGGGCTTTTATTTGGGGGGGGTTGGTTGGTTGGGTGGTGGGTTTAACTGTTGGGGAGTGCTTGTATTTTTTTTACAGGTAAAAGAGCTGATTTCTTTGGGGCAATGCCCCACAAAAAGCCCTTTTAAGTGCCATTTGTAGTTTATTGCAGGCTAGGGTTTTTTTTTATATTTTGGGGAGGCTTTTTTATTTTGATAGTGCTATTATAGATTACGTGTAATTCTTTTTTATTTTTGATAATGTGTTTTTTTCTCTCGTAATTTAGTGTTTTTTATTTTTTTTAACTTAGCGTTCATTTTTTTTGGTAATTTAGTAATTTTTCATAAGGTTTAATAGTAGATTTAAATAATTTGAGTAGGGTTAGGGTTTTTTAATATGTAATTTAGTTAATTTAATTGCTAGTTTAATTTAATTGTAGGATAATAGTTAGGGTAGGTTATTTAATAGTTTAAAAATAGTTTCTTTTAATTTTACAGGTAAATTTTAATTTATTATAAGATAGCGGCTTGTTAGGTTTAGGGGTTAATAGGCGATGTGGGGGGCTGGCGGTTTAGCGGTTAATAGGTTTAGTTAGTGGTAGTGATGTGGGAGGCCAGAGGTGTAGGGGTTAATACATTTATTTAGTGGCGGTGGGGTCCGGGAGCGGCGGGATAGGGGTTAATAAATTGTATTTATGTTGTGGCGATGTCGGGGCGGCAGATTACTGGGTGTTTAGACTCAGGGTTTATGTTAGGTGTAAACATCACTTGTTTTCTACCATACAAAATCAATGGGATATCTGGCAGCATCGAACATAAGCTTTCACTGCTTTCAGACTCCCATTGATTCCTCTGGCAACCGCGGCCTCCAGGGTGGTGGATTGAAATCCAGGTACGCTGGGCCGGAGTAGCCGCGAGCGTACCTGTTAGAAATTTGATAACTTGCAAAAGGTGTCAGATAGAGCTGAATTTGTATTCAGAACATCTGTAATGACGTAAGCATCGATCTGCGTCGGATTGAGACCGGCGAATCGTATGTTACATCACAAATTTCAACTTTTGCCTGTCTGTAGGGTTTGATAACTAGGTCAGATCAAGCTCGTAACAATTACACTGCGGAATTTCAGCGTATTTGCGATTGACGGCTTGATAAATATCCCCCTAAAAGGCTTGCGGTACAGTTATACCGATAAGACTCGTAATGGCTGCGTTGCTGTTTTAACGCTGAAATGGCCAATTTTTCAGCGTTAAAACACAAATGCAAAACTCGTAATCTAGGTGATTGTTTCTTTTGGGATTTTGATTTAATTTTTTCTCTTTTCAAGTCCTGGCCCTTTAAAGATTCTTTGGGGTAGATTTTACAAATTTGCGGGCGGACATGATTCGCTGTAGTGAATTATGTCCGCCTGACATTGATAAGTGCTGACGGCATACGCTGTCAGCATTTATCATTGCACAAGCATTTGTTGTGAAATGATTGTGCAATGCCGCCCCCTGGACATTCGCGGCCAATTGGCTACCAGCAGGGATGTCAGTCATCCCAATTGTACTGGATCGGGATGATTGCAGTCCACCACCTTAGAGGTGGCGGGTGGGTTAAGCTTCTTAACTCCGGAAAGCTCACGCGGCGCTTAATAAATCGGCCCCTTTGTCTCTAAAAAAACCTTTCTGCTAAATGAGCTACTCTTCTGTGTCCTATTTCTTTCCTTAGAGTTTGTGCTGTTTGGGCATTAGATGGCAAATGTTTCTCCAGAAGATGTCACCTTTTTGCTAAACTAAAACCTTATTGACTTCTATATTCTATAGCTACTTTCTGAACCGTCCCTTTGTGTAGTTTTATGTTTAAAAGAATATGAATCTAGAACTTCTCACTTTCGAGATTTGTCTAGTAGCGTTTGTAGTTCTTTGTTCCCCTCATGCGCAGGTGGCTTAAATGGGTTACGTCTAAAGCTGCTATAGAACTTTTACTTACAGCTGAGCTTCGAGGATCTGGAGCTTCTAAGGCATTGTTTAAATCTGCTCCACTAAAGGCAGAGATTGGTCCTCTGATTGCATTTGTAAGCATTGTTCTGTACAACCCATTCTCACGTGCCCCTCTTATTCTGTGAGTTTGCTTTGCAGAATATGAAGCCTCTGGTCTTGTAATCAAATTCTGATTATCCAAACTTTGTGTCAGAATAATTTATATTTTATTAAAGACACAGAAACAAAAATACCGCTTCTATTCTTTTCACCCACCCTATTTATTATATTTGTATTTTAGTTACCATCTGATCACACTTTGCACAATAAATCCAGATTTGTACCTTTTTATTCATCACAAGTTTCTTTGTGCCCAAGATCTTCTGCATCCTGTGGTTTCTGATCCTTTGTTCATTTTTATGACTTTTCTGTTTTATTGTCAAGTTTTTTTCTAATGAGCATCAAACAAGAAAGGAGAATGGGGTGCTCAGTTTATGGTCACTATGGACACTCTGATTGGTCACTTTTTACCTTTGTATCTAGCGCTGTCATTAGCTGGTAATGTATGGTCAGTTTATGGTCACTATGGACACTCTGATTGGTCACTTTTTACCTTTGTATCTAGCGCTGTCATTAGCTGGTAATGTATGGTCAGTTTATGGTCACTATGGACACTCTGATTGGTCACTTTTTACCTTTGTTTCTAGCCCAATCATTGGCTGGTAATGTATGGTCAGTTTATGGTCACTATGGACACTCTGATTGGTCACTTTTTACCTTTGTTTCTAGCCCAATCATTGGCTGGTAATGTATGGTCAGTTTTTTCTCTTCTGTTTTAAATTTACACAGATATTATTTCTTTCATTAAAAGCTGCAATTGAGTAGTACACGAAAGATAAGGAAAATATTAGTCTCTGTGTCTTTAATAAATTCTAGATTATTCCGTCACAGAGCTATGATAACCGGAAACAACTTGACCTGAGATGTGATTGGCCTGCTGGTAGATGTAACATTCTCTAGAGCTGACTATAGCTGCCGTTGTCTTCATGATAATTTTACGTTGTAGGGCAGGAAAAGAGCGTCTACAAATAACATTGCTGCATGGGCAGTTTTAGAATTGTCCATAAAGGTAGAAGAAAGAAAAAAAGAAGGGAAATAGGAGGCGTTTTTAAGGGAGTAGATTTAATTTAGCAAAGCAGAAACGTTAAATTAAAGTGACACTACCTAAATAAAAAAATCTCACAATAATTAAGAGACTGAATAATAATTATTATTATGGGACATTTTGAGGGCACTGCCCTCACTGCCCCAATGGATCAGCTACCACTGGATGGAGTATAAAAAACAATATTTACACATCATAATAAAGCTTTTACATGTATGCTGAAGGTAGTTAATCATTGTTATTACTTCTGTATAGATAGTACAGTACTGTAACCAGAAAGTAATAGTTTTCTTTTAAATAAATAGACATAAAAACTAAACCAAAGACGCGGGCAGAGACAATTGTGACTTATTGGCAGTGAAAATTATTTTATTTAAAAAAAATATTAATGAGATCTTAATGATAAAGTCTTGGATTTGGGGATTTGGAGATGAAACATTACTGTTATAAAAAACTAAACATCGTGAGACTTACCTGTGCATTGCTGCGAGTCAGGGCCTCTATAACTATGTCTGGTAGAATTAAATCTATTAAAGTGTCCGATATAATTTCATCCACAAAATCCGAGGCAAATGATTTGTTCTCAGTGAAACATGTGACTGCTTCTTGCACCTAAAAGCCATAAATCATACAATAAGTTCTGTGCACAGATAAATGAGCTGCTTGTACTCTGCAGGTGAAGCAAGAGGTGCATTTTACACCCTCTGATGCCCTAAAAAGTCCTTTATCTTCCCTTCTTGGCTATGAGTATAGGAGTTAGGTTTTTTAATATTGCTGCTCCGTTGAATTCAATCGGGTGAATATGATATCGCACATGCAATATCCTCTGGTTAACTTTTTTGCACGCATCGGGTTTTGTGCAAGCGTAACATTTTTACATTCAACTTGTAATACCAGTGCTATCCAATGCACGCAAAAAGTTAACTTCTAGCAATGTTAAAGGTCAAGCAGGAGCGGTAATTACCAATCCACTTGTAATCTAGCCCAAAATGTACCATTATATAACACCCATATGTAATGTGCCATTATATAACACCCATATGTAATGTGCCATTATATAACACCCATATGTAATGTGCCATTATATAACACCTATATGTAATGTGCCATTATATAACACCTATATGTAATGTGCCATTATATAACACCCATATGTAATGTGCCATTATATAACACCTATATGTAATGTGCCCTTATATAACACCCATATGTAATGTGCCATTATATAACACCTATATGTAATGTGCCTTTATATAACACCCATATGTAATGTGCCATTATATAACACCCATATGTAATGTACCATTATATAACACCCATATGTAATGTGCCATTATACAACACCCATATGTAATGTGCCATTATATAACACCCATATGTAATGTGCCATTATATAACACCCATATGTAATGTACCATTATATAACACCCATATGTAATGTGCCATTATATAACACTCATATGTAATGTGTCATTATATAACACCCATATGTAATGTGCCATTATATAACACCCATATGTAATGTACCATTATATAACACCCATATGTAATGTGCCATTATATAACACCTATATGTAATGTGCCATTATATAACACCCATATGTAATGTGCCATTATATAACACCCATATGTAATGTGCCATTATATAACACCTATATGTAATGTGCCATTATATAACACCCATATGTAATGTGCCATTATATAACACCTATATGTAATGTGCCATTATATAACACCCATATGTAATGTGCCATTATATAACACCCATATGTAATGTGCCATTATATAACACCTATATGTAATGTGCCATTATATAACACCCATATGTAATGTGCCATTATATAACACCTATATGTAATGTGCCTTTATATAACACCCATATGTAATGTGTCATTATATAACACCCATATGTAATGTGTCATTATATAACACCCATATGTAATGTGTCATTATATAACACCCATATGTAATGTGACATTATATAACACCCATATGTAATGTGTCATTATATAACACCCATATGTAATGTGCCATTATATAACACCTATATGTAATGTGCCTTTATATAACACCCATATGTAATGTGTCATTATATAACACCTATATGTAATGTGTCATTATATAACACCCATATGTAATGTACCATTATATAACACCTATATGTAATGTGCCTTTATATAACACCCATATGTAATGTGTCATTATATAACACCTATATGTAATGTGTCATTATATAACACCCATATGTAATGTGCCATTATATAACACCCATATGTAATGTGACATTATATAACACCTATATGTAATGTGCCTTTATATAACACCCATATGTAATGTGCCATTATATAACACCCATATGTAATGTGACATTATATAACACCTATATGTAATGTGCCTTTATATAACACCCATATGTAATGTGCCATTATATAACACCTATATGTAATGTGTCATTATATAACACCCATATGTAATGTGCCATTATATAACACCCATATGTAATGTGACATTATATAACACTCATATGTAATGTGTCATTATATAACACCCATATGTAATGTGACATTATATAACACTCATATGTAATGTGTCATTATATAACACCCATATGTAATGTGACATTATATAACACTCATATGTAATGTGTCATTATATAACACCCATATGTAATGTGACATTATATAACACTCATATGTAATGTGTCATTATATAACACCCATATGTAATGTGACATTATATAACACCCATATGTAATGTGTCATTATATAACACCCATATGTAATGTACCATTATATAACACCCATATGTAATGTGTCATTATATACACCCATATGTAATGTGCCTTTATATAACACCCATATGTAATGTGTCATTATATAACACCCATATGTAATGTGCCATTATATAACACCCATATGTAATGTGTCATTATATAACACCCATATGTAATGTGCCATTATATAACACCCATATGTAATGTGCCATTATATAACACCTATATGTAATGTACCTTTATATAACACCTATATGTAATGTGCCATTATATAACACCCATATGTAATGTGTCATTATATAACACCCATATGTAATGTGACATTATATAACACTCATATGTAATGTGTCATTATATAATACATATATGCAATGTGCCATTATATAACACCCATATGTAATGTGCCATTATATAACACCCATATGTAATGTGCCATTATATAACACCCATATGTAATGTGTCATTATATAACACCCATATGTAATGTGTCATTATATAACACCCATATGTAATGTGACATTATATAACACTCATATGTAATGTGTCATTATATAACACCTATATGTAATGTGCCATTATATAACACCCATATGTAATGTACCATTATATAACACCCATATGTAATGTGCCATTATATAACACCCATATGTAATGTGTCATTATATAACACCCATATGTAATGTGACATTATATAACACTCATATGTAATGTGCCATTATATAATACATATATGCAATGTGCCATTATATAACACCCATATGTAATGTGCCATTATATAACACCCATATGTAATGTGCCATTATATAACACCCATATGTAATGTGTCATTATATAACACCTATATGTAATGTGCCATTATATAACACCCATATGTAATGTGCCATTATATAACACCCATATGTAATGTGTCATTATATAACACCTATATGTAATGTGCCATTATATAACACCCATATGTAATGTACCATTATATAACACCTATATGTAATGTGCCATTATATAACACCCATATGTAATGTGCCATTATATAACACCCATATGTAATGTGCCATTATATAACACCCATATGTAATGTGCCATTATATAACACCTATATGTAATGTGTCATTATATAACACCCATATGTAATGTGCCATTATATAACACCTATATGTAATGTGCCTTTATATAACACCCATATGTAATGTACCATTATATAATACCTATATGTAATGTACCATTATATAACACCCATATGTAATGTACCATTATATAATACCTATATGTAATGTGCCATTATATAACACCCATATGTAATGTGCCATTATATAACACCCATATGTAATGTGCCATTATATAACACCCATATGTAATGTGCCATTATATAACACCCATATGTAATGTGTCATTATATAACACCCATATGTAATGTGTCATTATATAACACCCATATGTAATGTGACATTATATAACACTCATATGTAATGTGTCATTATATAATACATATATGCAATGTGCCATTATATAACACCCATATGTAATGTGCCATTATATAACACCCATATGTAATGTGCCATTATATAACACCCATATGTAATGTGTCATTATATAACACCCATATGTAATGTGTCATTATATAACACCCATATGTAATGTGACATTATATAACACTCATATGTAATGTGTCATTATATAACACCTATATGTAATGTGCCATTATATAACACCCATATGTAATGTACCATTATATAACACCCATATGTAATGTACCATTATATAACACCTATATGTAATGTGCCATTATATAACACCTATATGTAATGTGCCATTATATAACACCCATATGTAATGTGCCATTATATAACACCCATATGTAATGTGCCATTATATAACACCCATATGTAATGTGCCATTATATAACACCTATATGTAATGTGTCATTATATAACACCCATATGTAATATGCCATTATATAACACCTATATGTAATGTGCCATTATATAACACCTATATGTAATGTGCCATTATATAACACCCATATGTAATGTACCATTATATAACACCTATATGTAATGTGCCATTATATAACACCCATATGTAATGCGCCATTATATAACACCCATATGTAATGTGCCATTATATAACACCCATATGTAATGTGCCATTATATAACACCTATATGTAATGTGTCATTATATAACACCCATATGTAATGTGCCATTATATAACACCTATATGTAATGTGCCTTTATATAACACCCATATGTAATGTACCATTATATAATACCTATATGTAATGTGCCATTATATAACACCCATATGTAATGTGCCATTATATAACACCCATATGTAATGTGCCATTATATAACACCCATATGTAATGTGCCATTATATAACACCCATATGCAATGTGTCATTATATAACACCCATATGTAATGTGTCATTATATAACACCCATATGTAATGTGACATTATATAACACTCATATGTAATGTGTCATTATATAATACATATATGCAATGTGCCATTATATAACACCCATATGTAATGTGCCATTATATAACACCCATATGTAATGTGCCATTATATAACACCCATATGTAATGTGTCATTATATAACACCCATATGTAATGTGTCATTATATAACACCCATATGTAATGTGACATTATATAACACTCATATGTAATGTGTCATTATATAACACCTATATGTAATGTGCCATTATATAACACCCATATGTAATGTGCCATTATATAACACCCATATGTAATGTGCCATTATATAACACCCATATGTAATGTGCCATTATATAACACCTATATGTAATGTGTCATTATATAACACCCATATGTAATGTGCCATTATATAACACCTATATGTAATGTGCCATTATATAACACCTATATGTAATGTGCCATTATATAACACCCATATGTAATGTGCCATTATATAACACCCATATGTAATGTACCATTATATAACACCCATATGTAATGTGCCATTATATAACACCTATATGTAATGTGCCATTATATAACACCTATATGTAATGTGCCATTATATAACACCCATATGTAATGTGCCATTATATAACACCTATATGTAATGTGCCATTATATAACACCTATATGTAATGTGCCATTATATAACACCTATATGTAATGTGCCATTATATAACACCCATATGTAATGTGCCATTATATAACACCTATATGTAATGTGCCATTATATAACACCCATATGTAATGTGCCATTATATAACACCTATATGTAATGTACCATTATATAACACCTATATGTAATGTGCCATTATATAACACCTATATGTAATGTGCCATTATATAACACCCATATGTAATGTGCAATATATAACACCCATATGTAATGTGCCATTATATAACACCTATATGTAATGTGTCA
Organism: Bombina bombina; assembly: GCF_027579735.1. Taxonomy (NCBI): domain Eukaryota; kingdom Metazoa; phylum Chordata; class Amphibia; order Anura; family Bombinatoridae; genus Bombina; species Bombina bombina. The sequence continues at coordinate 3,226,152 of NC_069506.1, read as the reverse complement.
TTATATAACACCTGTATGTAATGTGCCATTATATAACACCTATATGTAATGTGCCTTTATATAACACCCATATGTAATGTACCTTTATATAACACCCATATGTAATGTACCTTTATATAACACCCATATGTAATGTGCCATTATATGACATCTATATGTAATGTGCCATTATATAACACTCATATGTAATATGTCATTATATAACACCCATATGTAATGTGCCATTATATAACACCCATATGTAAAGTGTCATTATATAACACCCATATGTAATGTGTCATTATATAACACCTATATGTAAAGTGTCATTATATAACACCCATATGTAATGTGCCATTATATAACACCTATATGTAATGTGCCATTATATACACCCATATGTAATGTGCCATTATATAACACCTATATGTAATGTGCCATTATATACACCCATATGTAATGTGCCATTATATAACACCTATATGTAATGTGCCATTATATACACCCATATGTAATGTGTCATTATATAACACCTATATGTAATGTGCCATTATATAACACCCATATGTAATGTACCATTATATAACACCCATATGTAATGTGCCATTATATAACACCCATATGTAATGTGTCATTATATAACACCCATATGTAAAGTGTCATTATATAACACCCATATGTAATGTGTCATTATATAACACCTATATGTAAAGTGTCATTATATAACACCCATATGTAATGTGCCATTATATAACACCTATATGTAATGTGCCATTATATAAAACCCATATGTAATGTACCATTATATAACACCCATATGTAATGTGCCATTATATAACACCCATATGTAATGTGTCATTATATAACACCCATATGTAAAGTGTCATTATATAACACCCATATGTAATGTGTCATTATATAACACCTATATGTAAAGTGTCATTATATAACACCCATATGTAATGTGCCATTATATAACACCTATATGTAATGTGCCATTATATAACACCCATATGTAATGTACCATTATATAACACCCATATGTAATGTGTCATTATATACACCCATATGTAATGTGCCTTTATATAACACCCATATGTAATGTGTCATTATATAACACCCATATGTAATGTGTCATTATATAACACCCATATGTAATGTGTCATTATATAACACACATATGTAATGTGTCATTATATAACACCCATATGTAAAGTGCCATTATATAACACCCATATGTAATGTGCCATTATATAACACCCATATGTAATGTGCCATTATATAACACCCATATGTAATGTGCCATTATATAACACCCATATGTAATGTACCTTTATATAACACCCATATGTAATGTGTCATTATATAACACCCATATGTAATGTACCTTTATATAACACCCATATGTAATGTGCCATTATATAACACCCATATGTAATGTGCCATTATATAACACCCATATGTAATGTGCCATTAAATAACACCCATATGTAATGTGTCATTATATAACACTCATATGTAATGTGCCTTTATATAACACCCATATGTAATGTGTCATTATATAACACCCATATGCAATGTGCCATTATATAACACCTATATGTAATGTGCAATTATATAACACCCATATGTAATGTGCCATTATATAACACCTATATGTAATGTGCCTTTATATAACACCTATATGTAATGTGCCATTATATAACACCTATATATAATGTGCCTTTATATAACACCCATATGTAATGTGCCTTTATATAACACCTATATGTAATGTGCCTTTATATAACACCTATATGTAATGTGCCATTATATAACACCCATATGTAATGTGCCATTATATAACACCCATATGTAATGTGCCATTATATAACACCTATATGTAATGTGCCATTATATAACACCCATATGTAATGTGCCATTATATAACACCTATATGTAATGTGCCATTATATAACACCCATATGTAATGTGCCATTATATAACACCCATATGTAATGTGCCATTATATAACACCTATATGTAGTGTGCCATTATATAACACCCATATGTAATGTGCCATTATATAACACCCATATGTAATGTGCCTTTATATAACACCCATATGTAATGTGTCATTATATAACACCCATATGTAATGTGTCATTATATAACACCCATATGTAATGTGTCATTATATAACACCCATATGTAATGTGACATTATATAACACTCATATGTAATGTGTCATTATATAACACCCATATGTAATGTGCCATTATATAACACCTATATGTAATGTGCCTTTATATAACACCCATATGTAATGTGTCATTATATAACACCTATATGTAATGTGTCATTATATAACACCCATATGTAATGTGCCATTATATAACACCTATATGTAATGTGTCATTATATAACACCCATATGTAATGTACCATTATATAACACCTATATGTAATGTGCCTTTATATAACACCCATATGTAATGTGTCATTATATAACACCTATATGTAATGTGTCATTATATAACACCCATATGTAATGTGTCATTATATAACACCTATATGTAAAGTGTCATTATATAACACCCATATGTAATGTGCCATTATATAACACCTATATGTAATGTGCCATTATATAACACCCATATGTAATGTACCATTATATAACACCCATATGTAATGTGTCATTATATACACCCATATGTAATGTGCCTTTATATAACACCCATATGTAATGTGTCATTATATAACACCCATATGTAATGTGTCATTATATAACACCCATATGTAATGTGTCATTATATAACACACATATGTAATGTGTCATTATATAACACCCATATGTAAAGTGCCATTATATAACACCCATATGTAATGTGCCATTATATAACACCCATATGTAATGTGCCATTATATAACACCCATATGTAATGTGCCATTATATAACACCCATATGTAATGTACCTTTATATAACACCCATATGTAATGTGTCATTATATAACACCCATATGTAATGTACCTTTATATAACACCCATATGTAATGTGCCATTATATAACACCCATATGTAATGTGCCATTATATAACACTCATATGTAATGTGTCATTATATAACACTCATATGTAATGTGCCTTTATATAACACCCATATGTAATGTGTCATTATATAACACCCATATGCAATGTGCCATTATATAACACCTATATGTAATGTGCCATTATATAACACCCATATGTAATGTGCCATTATATAACACCTATATGTAATGTGCCTTTATATAACACATATATGTAATGTGCCATTATATAACACCTATATATAATGTGCCTTTATATAACACCCATATGTAATGTGCCTTTATATAACACCTATATGTAATGTGCCTTTATATAACACCTATATGTAATGTGCCATTATATAACACCCATATGTAATGTACCATTATATAACACCCATATGTAATGTGTCATTATATAACACCCATATGTAATGTACCTTTATATAACACCCATATGTAATGTACCATTATATAACACCCATATGTAATGTACCTTTATATAACACCCATATGTAATGTGCCATTATATAACACCCATATGTAATGTACCTTTATATAACACCCATATGTAATGTGCCATTATATAACACCCATATGTAAAGTGTCATTATATAACACCCATATGTAATGTGTCATTATATAACACCTATATGTAAAGTGTCATTATATAACACCCATATGTAATGTGCCATTATATAACACCTATATGTAATGTGCCATTATATAACACCCATATGTAATGTACCATTATATAACACCCATATGTAATGTGCCATTATATAACACCCATATGTAATGTGTCATTATATAACACCCATATGTAAAGTGTCATTATATAACACCCATATGTAATGTGTCATTATATAACACCTATATGTAAAGTGTCATTATATAACACCCATATGTAATGTGCCATTATATAACACCTATATGTAATGTGCCATTATATAAAACCCATATGTAATGTACCATTATATAACACCCATATGTAATGTGCCATTATATAACACCCATATGTAATGTGTCATTATATAACACCCATATGTAAAGTGTCATTATATAACACCCATATGTAATGTGTCATTATATAACACCTATATGTAAGTGTCATTATATAACACCCATATGTAATGTGCCATTATATAACACCTATATGTAATGTGCCATTATATAACACCCATATGTAATGTACCATTATATAACACCGATATGTAATGTGTCATTATATACACCCATATGTAATGTGCCTTTATATAACACCCATATGTAATGTGTCATTATATAACACCCATATGTAATGTGTCATTATATAACACCCATATGTAATGTGTCATTATATAACACACATATGTAATGTGTCATTATATAACACCCATATGCAAAGTGCCATTATATAACACCCATATGTAATGTGCCATTATATAACACCCATATGTAATGTGCCATTATATAACACCCATATGTAATGTGCCATTATATAACACCCATATGTAATGTACCTTTATATAACACCCATATGTAATGTGTCATTATATAACACCCATATGTAATGTACCTTTATATAACACCCATATGTAATGTGCCATTATATAACACCCATATGTAATGTGCCATTAAATAACACCCATATGTAATGTGCCATTAAATAACACCCATATGTAATGTGTCATTATATAACACTCATATGTAATGTGCCTTTATATAACACCCATATGTAATGTGTCATTATATAACACCCATATGCAATGTGCCATTATATAACACCTATATGTAATGTGCCATTATATAACACCCATATGTAATGTGCCATTATATAACACCTATATGTAATGTGCCTTTATATAACACCTATATGTAATGTGCCATTATATAACACCTATATATAATGTGCCTTTATATAACACCCATATGTAATGTGCCTTTATATAACACCTATATGTAATGTGCCTTTATATAACACCTATATGTAATGTGCCATTATATAACACCCATATGTAATGTACCATTATATAACACCCATATGTAATGTGTCATTATATAACACCCATATGTAATGTACCTTTATATAACACCCATATGTAATGTACCATTATATAACACCCATATGTAATGTACCTTTATATAACACCCATATGTAATGTGCCATTATATAACACCCATATGTAATGTACCTTTATATAACACCCATATGTAATGTGCCATTATATGACATCTATATGTAATGTGTCATTATATAACACCCATATGTAATGTGTCATTATATAACACCCATATGCAATGTGCCATTATATAACACCTATATGTAATGTGCCATTATATAACACCCATATGTAATGTGCCATTATATAACACCTATATGTAATGTGCCTTTATATAACACCTATATGTAATGTGCCTTTATATAACACCTATATGTAATGTGCCTTTATATAACACCTATATGTAATGTGCCTTTATATAACACCTATATGTAATGTGCCATTATATAACACCTATATGTAGTGTGCCTTTATATAACACCCATATGTAATGTGCCATTATATAACACCCATATGTAATGTACCATTATATAACACCCATATGTAATGTACCATTATATAACACCCATATGTAATGTGTCATTATATACACCCATATGTAATGTGCCTTTATATAACACCCATATGTAATGTGTCATTATATAACACCCATATGTAATGTGTCATTATATAACACCCATATGTAATGTGTCATTATATAACACACATATGTAATGTGTCATTATATAACACCCATATGTAATGTGCCATTATATAACACCCATATGTAATGTGCCATTATATAACACCCATATGTAATGTGCCATTATATAACACCCATATGTAATGTACCTTTATATAACACCCATATGTAATGTGCCATTATATAACACCCATATGTAATGTGCCATTATATAACACCCATATGTAATGTGCCATTAAATAACACCCATATGTAATGTGTCATTATATAACACTCATATGTAATGTGCCTTTATATAACACCCATATGTAATGTGTCATTATATAACACCCATATGCAATGTGCCATTATATAACACCTATATGTAATGTGCCATTATATAACACCCATATGTAATGTGCCATTATATAACACCTATATGTAATGTGCCTTTATATAACACCTATATGTAATGTGCCATTATATAACACCTATATATAATGTGCCTTTATATAACACCCATATGTAATGTGCCTTTATATAACACCTATATGTAATGTGCCTTTATATAACACCTATATGTAATGTGCCATTATATAACACCCATATGTAATGTACCATTATATAACACCCATATGTAATGTGTCATTATATAACACCCATATGTAATGTACCTTTATATAACACCCATATGTAATGTACCATTATATAACACCCATATGTAATGTACCTTTATATAACACCCATATGTAATGTGCCATTATATAACACCCATATGTAATGTACCTTTATATAACACCCATATGTAATGTGCCATTATATAACACCCATATGTAAAGTGTCATTATATAACACCCATATGTAATGTGTCATTATATAACACCTATATGTAAAGTGTCATTATATAACACCCATATGTAATGTGCCATTATATAACACCTATATGTAATGTGCCATTATATAACACCCATATGTAATGTACCATTATATAACACCCATATGTAATGTGCCATTATATAACACCCATATGTAATGTGTCATTATATAACACCCATATGTAAAGTGTCATTATATAACACCCATATGTAATGTGTCATTATATAACACCTATATGTAAAGTGTCATTATATAACACCCATATGTAATGTGCCATTATATAACACCTATATGTAATGTGCCATTATATAAAACCCATATGTAATGTACCATTATATAACACCCATATGTAATGTGCCATTATATAACACCCATATGTAATGTGTCATTATATAACACCCATATGTAATGTGCCATTATATAACACCCATATGTAATGTGTCATTATATAACACCCATATGTAAAGTGTCATTATATAACACCCATATGTAATGTGTCATTATATAACACCTATATGTAAAGTGTCATTATATAACACCCATATGTAATGTGCCATTATATAACACCTATATGTAATGTGCCATTATATAAAACCCATATGTAATGTACCATTATATAACACCCATATGTAATGTGCCATTATATAACACCCATATGTAATGTGTCATTATATAACACCCATATGTAAAGTGTCATTATATAACACCCATATGTAATGTGTCATTATATAACACCTATATGTAAAGTGTCATTATATAACACCCATATGTAATGTGCCATTATATAACACCTATATGTAATGTGCCATTATATAACACCCATATGTAATGTACCATTATATAACACCCATATGTAATGTGTCATTATATACACCCATATGTAATGTGCCTTTATATAACACCCATATGTAATGTGTCATTATATAACACCCATATGTAATGTGTCATTATATAACACCCATATGTAATGTGTCATTATATAACACCCATATGTAATGTGTCATTATATAACACCCATATGTAATGTACCTTTATATAACACCCATATGTAATGTGCCATTATATAACACCCATATGTAATGTACCTTTATATAACACCCATATGTAATGTGCCATTATATGACATCTATATGTAATTTGTCATTATATAACACCCATATGTAATGTGTCATTATATAACACCCATATGCAATGTGCCATTATATAACACCTATATGTAATGTGCCATTATATAACACCCATATGTAATGTACCATTATATAACACCTATATGTAATGTGCCTTTATATAACACCTATATGTAATGTGCCTTTATATAACACCTATATGTAATGTGCCTTTATATAACACCTATATGTAATGTGCCTTTATATAACACCTATATGTAATGTGCCTTTATATAACACCTATATGTAATGTGCCATTATATAACACCTATATGTAGTGTGCCTTTATATAACACCCATATGTAATGTGCCATTATATAACACCCATATGTAATGTACCATTATATAACACCCATATGTAATGTACCATTATATAACACCCATATGTAATGTACCATTATATAACACCCATATGTAATGTACCATTATATAACACCCATATGTAATGTACCATTATATAACACCCATATGTAATGTACCATTATATAATACCTATATAACCTGTGTACTGTAACTACTATAGGGCATTACCAGAATAGCTTTGGTTTGTGTACGCTTGTCAGTTCTCTTCTGCAAATTAGTTATAGTTTTATCTTCATTGTGCTTCTCTCTGCAGGTAAATACAAAAAATAAAGACGTTAGTATTTAACGGACACTAAACATATATATTGCTGCCATGTATTGGCAGTATTGCAGTATATACTGTATAATTCTGTGTTATGAGATATATATATATATGAAACAGCCAAGCGACTATTTGGTGAAATGATCGTTGGATTTGAGTGTGTGATGTTACGTTGTGGGCGGAGACAACCTTCTGAACTGCAAACCATAATCATAGACATTGTTTACAATATACAGTCTATGTAATATACGGATATTCTAGCTGTGGTTGTTCTCTGTGATTTTAACACGTTTTAATAAATTGTTTTAACATTCATCTGAGTTCACTTCTATCTGCTTCTGCTGGAGTTTCCCATTGCTTTGATATCTAGAGCTTGATGTGATGCGCTGCAGTGAGTATACAACTTACATGTAATTAACCCTGTAGTCTCACAGGACTTCACCATTAGCAGCATTGATCTGTTTAATTTGAGGTTAACCCTTGGGGGTCGACTGCAGCATTCATTTCCACTGAGAAGTAATCCCTTGGATCACTTATGCATATTTGGAGTTGGAATTTAGTCTCCAATTGACTTTTGGACATATCCTTTTTGCGCTAATACATTGTTTTTTGTTTGATTTATTATTGTTTGTGTTTTAACAGGTTAATATTTTTCCTTTTGTGTTAATACATACACACCACATTTACTGGCCACTTTATTAGTTACACCTGTTCAATAGCTTGGTAACACAAATTGCTAATCAGCCAATCACATGGCAGTAACTCAATGCATTTAGGCATCTAGACGCGGTGAAGACGACTTGCTGAAGTTCAAACCGAGCATCAGAATGGGGAAGAAAGGGGATTTAAGTGACTTTGAACATGGCATGGCTGTTGGTGCCAGACAAGGTGGTCTGAGTTTTTGAAAAACTGCTGATCTACTGTGATTTTCACACACAATCATCTGTAGTGTTTACAGAGAATGGTCTGAAAAAGAGAAAATATCCAGTGAGCGGCAGTTGTGTGGATGACAATACCTTCTTGATGTCAGAGGTCAGAGGAGAATGGACAAACTGGTTTGAGATGATAGAAAGGCAACAGTAACTCAAATAACCACTCATTACAACCAAGGTATGCACAATACCATCAAGTTAACTGTAACCAAAGCAGTACTTATACACTATTGCTGAGGCATCATAAACTTCTGTAAGGTTAAAGTCTTTAGCTTGTGCGCTGTACTGAGCCGTGTCTCTCATTTGTGTATAAGTGACGTTTGGCTTACCAAGCTCCTCAGCGCTACGTCTGGTCATAGGGTCGGGGCCACTGCTGTGAATACTTCAGTATTTGATCTCCTCCTTCAGAGTCTCGCTAGTCCATTACAATCAGGCAGTAAAGCTTCAGCTTCAGCCACCCTCGTTTTAGGGGTCACGTGGATGTGGTTACGGCACAATGTCAAGCTGACAATGGTTTAGCATTCCTTATGGTATCTGGTACAACGGACAAGACCATACCCGAGTCCAGTTTAGCTGTGCTGCACTATGGGTCAAAGTGTAGATCAACAATAGTTAAAATTATCCTTTATTCCAAATTCATATAAAAATCCATAAATACATCAAAAGAGATAAAAAGTTGAAGGGGTCAGCAAAACACAGTTGACGCGTTTCGGCTGATAGTCGTACTCAAAAGTTGATGGCCATCATAAATTAACATACTCTACATATAGGCAAATACCTCCTTCTATTGGATATTTCTAAATTGACTGAGTATTCTGATTGGTACTCGATCACAGCCAGTAAATTTAACCATCTCTAGTCCGCTTAGTATCCTACCCGCAATAAGTTATAGGAACTGAGATTCAAATATATCCATATATCAATTGAATATAGGGTATCTATGAATACTACAATTAAAGGGACAGAAGAGTACAAGAACATAATTAGTATATATGTAATATACTCAATAAACTCACTGCACGTGTAACTCTATATTTAGCTGCCTTCCATTGTTCTGTGTAATGTTGTAATTATATCACAAGTTGCGATATTCGCTACAGTTTGGCATTCCTAAAAGGTATAATTACAATGTGATCCTATCTACTATGTGTACTAGTAAATTGCACGGCACCTTAGAATGAATATCCAGAAGATAGTACCAGGACTTCTTGAGGGAGTCTATTGGGCACAGTAAATCTCTAACTGCTGTGTTTGTATGGTTGAGAGATAGTAACAGGACATCTTAAGTAGATTGAGGTGGGTTCCCTGAGTCCATGAAAATATAGTCCTATAGGGCTGATACAGTATACATAATAGCAAAATATGATAACAATGACAACAAATGTATACATATCATATATTCTGGTAGAGAGTATATACTTATTCCATATGCAGAGCAATAAACCTCAGTGCAGGTAAGTTAATAGACTAACATAAGCTGTAACCAGATTTCTGGACATTGGACCATCAATTGTAAGTGTACAAATATGATTGATGGTCCAATATCTGTAAGGGCTGATTAGATAACAGAAACCAGCTGAATAAAAAGTATTACTTAATATAAATGAATACAAAAATACATAAATAAAATGTGGGAGGTAAACAAGATGAAAATCTGAATTAAAACCATTAGGTAATCTTGTCTTGAGTTTAAAAATCCAGAACACTTCTTGTCGGGACAATAATCTCTCCTTATCCCCCCCTCGTGTGGGAGGAAAGACTTTTTCAATAGCTGTCCATTTGAAAGTACCTGTACCTTTGTTGTGTATATTTACAAAGTGGTGTACCAAGGGTGCACTGGCAGTGCCTACTTTGATGCTTGACAGATGTTCCCTTATCCTAGACCTGACCTCATGTGTCGTGAACCTTATGTATTGCATGTCAAGTTCTGAACAGGTTATTAGATATATAAGATATGTTGATCAGCAATTCATGCAGGTTCTTTTTTGAAATGTGTGTCCTGTTACTGACAATTTAAACACTTCACCCATATCAACTATTTAGCATGCAACACAATTAATGTAATTATACTTGAACATGCCATTCGTTCCATCTCTGAATGCACAACACGTTGAACCTAGAAATAGATTGGCTACAGCAGCAGAAGACCACACCTGATGCCACTCCTAACAGCTAAGAACAGGAAACGGAGGCTACAATTTGCACAGGCTCACCAAAATTGGACAATAGAAGATTGGAAAAACATTTCCTGGTCTGATGAGTCTTGATTTCAGCTGCGATATTCAGATGTTAGTGTCCGAATTTGCCATAAATAACATGAAAGCATGGATCCATCTTGCCTTGTATCAATGGTTCAGGCTGCTGGTGGTGGTCTAATGGTGTGGGGATATTTTCTTGGTACACTTTGGGCCCCTTAGTACCAATTGAGCATCATTTAAACGCCATAACCTTCCCGAATATTGCTGCTGACCATGTCCATCCCTCTTCTGATGGCTACTTCCAACAGGATAATGCACCATGTCACAAAGCTCAAATCATCTCAAACTCGTTTCTTAAACATGACAATGAGTTCACTGTACTCCAATGGCCTCCACAGTCACCAGATCTCAATCCAATAGAGAACCTATGGGATTTGGTGGAACGGGAGATTCACATCATGGATGTGCAGCCGACTAATCTGCAGCAACTGTGTGATGCTATCATGTCAATATGGACCAACATGTCTGAGGAATATTTCCAACACCTTGTTAAATCTATGCCATGAAGAATTAAGGCAGTTCTGACAGCAAAATGGGGTCCAACCCAGTACTAGCAAGGTGTACCTAATAAAGTGGCCAGTGAGTGTATATGCTGATACCCCTGTGAAAATCTTTCTACTTATGTATTGCAATGGCTTAGAAAATATAGCCAAAAATCTCATGTGCTGAATATAAAGTTTTTATACAGATAGATGATAGACAGATAGATGGACAGATAGATAGAAAGATAGATGATAGACAGACAGACAAACAGATAGATGTTAGATAGAAAGATAGATAGATAGATGATAGATGATAGACAGACAGACAGACAAACAGATAGATAGATGTTAGATAGAAAGATAGATTATAGACAGATATAAAGATATTTAGATAGATGATAGATGTGACGTTAATCACCAAGATCTGAGGGCCTGTTATAGAACATTCTTTGGGCAGGAGGTACATGGGCTTAAGGATACCCAGAGACTGCATGGAAATGTGGAATTTTATATGCTGGACACCCCATGTACTTTCATAACTCTGTCTTATGTCTATGTCACCCTGTATCCATAAATACAGGATGGGTACAGGGTGTGAGTGCCCCTTGTGGGCGCAATTGTGACTCTATAAACCAAGTGGGCATAAAGGACTTAATAATTAATAAGAGCTGTTATTATATTCTGTAATAAGATGTATTTTATTTACGTTTCAGATCTGATTGTGTCTCAGGAGTCTGTCTGGGTAAACTGATTGGGTTTTGTGTGATTATGTTAACTAGACTGCCCAACATCAGATTGTCTGAGTAAACTTTCTTCCCCAGTTAATTAACTTGATATGTTAATCTGTTTTACCTGTGAATAGACAATTGTTAGAGGTTTTATGTATTGTTCATATGTTTGCTTTACTGTTTAACCAATTCCCTATGTAACCTGAAGCTCTGTGACTCTGGAATGCCAGGCTGTATAAATCTGTGTGCTGCTTTTAAATAAATTGGTCATTTTTGTGTTCAGACCACTGAGTGTTGCATCAGTTCTGTGCCCCTCCATAACTTTAGACTGCGGTCAAAGGGAGATACCAGGAGCTATTGCTCTGGATAAAGGGATATCAACACTCCTATACGATTGGGCTGATTGACACCCCCTGCTAGCAGCCTATTGGGTGGAAATCTGCAGAGGGTGGCATTGCACAAGCAGTTCACAAGAACTGCTCTTGCAATGATAAATGCCGACAGCATATGCTGTCGTTATTTATCGATGTGTGGCGGACATGATACACTACATCATATCATGTCTGCTCGCAATTTGGTAAATTGGCCCCATAGATGTTAAATAGATAGATGATAGACATACATATAGATGTTAGATAGAAAGATAGATAGATGATAGACAGAGAGATAGATGTTAGATAGAAAGATAGATAGACAGACAAACAGATAGATAGATGATAGATAGACAAACAGATAAATAGATGATAGATAAATAGATAAAAAGATGACAGACAGACACAGATTGCTATAACCCAGTACAGGCTTCTATGCGACTATAGATTTTGCAATTATCGCTAAATCATATTTCTGTCACAAATTTCTTCTAGACATATGCTTAAGCATTATACTTATTAAACGTATTAAACAAGTTACCTCTCATGCTGCTTATGAGCTTTATTATAGTGCGTATTTTCTTTCCTAAACAGGTCATCTGACATAGAAACATCCCTCTTGAGGCTTGAAAATAAAACATAAAAAAAGTACAATAAATAAATTTCAACAATGAAAAAACTCACAACCTTTCAAATGGACAATAAATTTAGTTTGTGCCGATAAAGGGCTAGATTATAAGTAGCTCGCTAACTGTAGTGCAACAGCGATAAAGGGTATTTCTCAGCTTTTTGCGCAAAATGGAAATAATGTGCATATTATGAGTTTAAAGTAAATGCGTTCACTTGAGTGCAATAGAATTTTACGAGCGTCGGGATAGTGCAACTTCAGAGATCTGGTTAACTGTTACAAGAGACAAAAAAGTTGCACAAAACACATCAAAAATACATTTAACAATAAAGTTACACTCATAATAACACTATCTAATAAATATTATTAAACAAATATTGCACAAAAAATTTATAAAGATTCAAAGATATGAGATCTCAGGGGCTAGAACAAAAATGAATGCAAAGGCCTTTAACATAGAGGTACATACAGTATCTCACAAAAGTGAGTACACCCCTCACATTTTTGTAAATATTTTATTATATCTTCTCATGTGACAACACTGAAGAAATGACACTTTGTTACAATGTAAAGTAGTAAGTGTACAGCCTGTATAACAGTGTAAATATTTTATTATATCTTTTTATGTGACAACACTGAAGAAATGACACTTTGTTACAATGTAAAGTAGTGAGTGTACAGCCTGTATAACTGTATAAATATTTTATTATATCTTTTTATGTGACAACACTGAAGAAATGACACTACAATGTAAAGTAGTGAGTGTACAGCCTGTATAACAGTGTAAATATTTTATTATATCTTTTCATGTGACAACACTGAAGAAATGACACTTTACTACAATGTAAAGTAGTGAGTGTACAGCCTGTATAACTGTATAAATATTTTATTATATCTTTTTATGTGACAACACTGAAGAAATGACACTACAATGTAAAGTAGTGAGTGTACAGCCTGTATAACAGTGTAAATATTTTATTATATCTTTTCATGTGACAACACTGAAGAAATGACACTTTGTTACAATGTAAAGTAGTGAGTGTACAGCCTGTATAACAGTGTAAATATTTTATTATATCTTTTCATGTGACAACACTGAAGAAATGACACTTTGCTACAATGTAAAGTAGTGAGTGTACAGCCTGTATAACAGTGTAAATATTTTATTATATCTTTTCATGTGACAACACTGAAGAAATGACACTTTGCTACAATGTAAAGTAGTGAGTGTACAACCTGTATAACTGTATAAATATTTTATTATATCTTTTCATGTGACACCACTGAAGAAATGACACTTTGCTACAATGTAAAGTAGTGAGTGTACAGCCTGTATAACAGTGTAAATATTTTATTATATCTTTTCATGTGACAACACTGAAGAAATGACACTTTGCTACAATGTAAAGTAGTGAGTGTACAGCCTGTATAACAGTGTAAATATTTTATTATATCTTTTCATGTGACACCACTGAAGAAATGACACTTTGCTACAATGTAAAGTAGTGAGTGTACAGCCTGTATAACAGTGTAAATATTTTATTATATCTTTTCATGTGACAACACTGAAGAAATGACACTTTACTACAATGTAAAGTAGTGAGTGTACAGCCTGTATAACAGTGTAAATATTTTATTATATCTTTTCATGTGACAACACTGAAGAAATGACACTTTGTTACAATGTAAAGTAGTGAGTGTACAGCCTGTATAACAGTGTAAATATTTTATTATATCTTTTCATGTGACACCACTGAAGAAATGACACTTTGCTACAATGTAAAGTAGTGAGTGTACAGCCTGTATAACAGTGTAAATATTTTATTATATCTTTTCATGTGACAACACTGAAGAAATGACACTTTACTACAATGTAAAGTAGTGAGTGTACAGCCTGTATAACAGTGTAAATATTTTATTATATCTTTTCATGTGACAACACTGAAGAAATGACACTTTGTTACAATGTAAAGTAGTGAGTGTACAGCCTGTATAACAGTGTAAATATTTTATTATATCTTTTCATGTGACAACACTGAAGAAATGACACTTTGTTACAATGTAAAGTAGTGAGTGTACAGCCTGTATAACAGTGTAAATATTTATTATATCTTTTCATGTAACACTGAAGAAATGACACTTTGTTACAATGTAAAGTAGTGAGTGTACAGCCTGTATAACAGTGTAAATATTTTATTATATATTTTCATGTGACAACACTGAAGAAATGACACTTTACTACAATGTAAAGTAGTGAGTGTACAGCCTGTATAACAGAGTAAATATTTTATTATATCTTTTCATGTGACAACACTGATGAAATGACACTTTACTACAATGTAAAGTAGTGATTGTACAGCCTGTATAACAGTGTAAATATTTTATTACATCTTTTCATGTGACAACACTGAAGAAATGACACTTTGCTACAATGTAAAGTAGTGAGTGTACAGCCTGTATAACAGTGTAAATATTTATTATATCTTTTCATGTGACAACACTGAAGAAATGACACTTTACTACAATGTAAAGTAGTGAGTGTACAGCCTGTATAACAGTGTAAATATTTTATTACAGCTTTTCATGTGACAACACTGAAGAAATGACACTTTGCTACAATGTAAAGTAGTGAGTGTTCAGCCTGTATAACAGTGTAAATATTTTATTATATCTTTTCATGTGACAACACTGAAGAAATTACACTTTGTTACAATGTAAAGTAGTTAGTGTACAGCCTGTATAACAGTGTAAATATTTTATTATATCTTTTCATGTGACAACACTGAAGAAATGACACTTTGCTACAATGTAAAGTAGTGAGTGTACAGCCTGTATAACAGTGTAAATATTGTATTATATCTTTTCATGTGACACCACTGAAGAAATGACACTTTGCTACAATGTAAAGTAGTGAGTGTACAGCCTGTATAACAGTGTAAATGTGCTGTCCCCCTCAAAATAACTCACCACACAGCCATTAATGTCCAAACCGTTGGCAACAAAAGTGAGTGCACCCCTAAGTGGAAATATCCAAATTGGGCCCAATTAGCCATTTTCCCTCCCCGGTGTCATGTGACTTGTTAGTGTTACAAGGTCTCAGGTGTGAATAGGGAGCAGGTGTGATAAATTTGGTGTTAACGCTCTCACACTCTCTCATACTGGTCATTGGAAGTTCAAAATTTCACCTCATGGCAAAGAACTCTCTGAGGATCTTAAAAAAAAGAATTGTTGCTTTACATAAAGATGGCCCAGGCTATAAGAAGATTGCCAAGACCATGAAACTGAGCTGCAGCACGGTGAGCAAGACCATACAGCGGTTTCACAGGACAGGTTCCTCTCAGAAAAGTCCTCGCCATGGTCAACCAAAGAAGTTGAGTGTACGTGCTCAGCGTCATATCCAGAGGTTGTCTTTGGGAAATAGACGTATAAGTGCTGCCAGCATTGCTGCAGTGGTTAAAGGGGTGGGGGGTCAGCCTGTCAGTGCTCAGACCATACGCCGCACACTGCATTAAATTGGTCTGCATGGCTGTTGTCCCAGAAGGAAGCCTCTTCTAAAGATGATGCACAAGAAAACCTGCAAACAGTTTGCTGAAGACAAGTAGACTAAAGACATGGATTACTGGATCCCCTCCCTTCGGAGACTGGGCCGCAGGGCAGTACTCCAACATGATGACGAACCCCAAACATACCTCCAAGACGACCACTGCCTTGATAAAGAAGCTGAGGGTAAAGGTGATGGACTGGCCAAGCATGTCTCCAGACCTAAACCCTATTGAGCATCTACGGGGCATCCTCAAACAGAAGGTGGGGGAGTGCAAGGTCTCTAACATCCACCAGCTTTGTGATGTTGTCATGGAGGAGTGGAAGAAGACTCCAGTGGCAACCTGTGAAGCTCTGGTGAACTCCATGCCCAAGAGGGTTAAGGCAGTGCTGGAAAATAATGGTGGCCACACAAAATATTGACACTTTGGGCCAACTTTGGACATTCCCACTTAGAGGTGTACTCACTTTTGTTGCCAACGGTTTAGACATTAATGGCTGTGTGTTGAGTTGTTTTAAGGTGACAGCAAATTTACACTGTTATACAGGCTGTACACTCACTACTTTACATTGTAGCAAAGTGTCATTTCTTCTGTGTT
Organism: Bombina bombina; assembly: GCF_027579735.1. Taxonomy (NCBI): domain Eukaryota; kingdom Metazoa; phylum Chordata; class Amphibia; order Anura; family Bombinatoridae; genus Bombina; species Bombina bombina. The sequence continues at coordinate 3,208,219 of NC_069506.1, read as the reverse complement.
GTCACATGAAAAGATATAATAAAATATTTACACTGTTATACAGGCTGTACACTTACTACTTTACATTGTAGCAAAGTGTCATTTCTTCTGTGTTGTCACATGAAAAGATATAATAAAATATTTACACTGTTATACAGGCTGTACACTTACTACTTTACATTGTAGCAAAGTGTCATTTCTTCTGTGTTGTCACATGAAAAGATATAATAAAATATTTACACTGTTATACAGGCTGTACACTCACTACTTTACATTGTAGTAAAGTGTCATTTCTTCAGTGTTGTCACATGCAAAGATATAATAAATATTTACACTGTTATACAGGCTGTACACTTACTACTTTACATTGTAGCAAAGTGTCATTTCTTCAGTGTTGTCACATGAAAAGATATAATAAAATATTTACACTGTTATACAGGCTGTACACTCACTACTTTACATTGTAGCAAAGTGACATTTCTTCTGTGTTGTCACATGAAAAGATATAATAAAATATTTACACTGTTATACAGGCTGTACACTCACTACTTTACATTGTAGTAAAGTGTCATTTCTTCAGTGTTGTCACATGAAAAGATATAATAAATATTTACACTGTTATACAGGCTGTACACTCACTACTTTACATTGTAGTAAAGTGTCAGTTCTTCAGTGGTGTCACATGCAAAGATATAATAAAATATGTACACTGTTATACAGGCTGTACACTTACTACTTTACATTGTAGCAAAGTGTCATTTCTTCAGTGTTGTCACATGAAAAGATATAATAAAATATTTACAAAAATGTGAGGGGTGTACTCACTTTTGTGAGATACTGTATGTACCTCTATGTTAAAGGCCTTTGCATTCATTTTTGTTCTAGCCCCTGAGATCTCATATCTTTGAACCTTTATAATAAAATATTTACAAAAATGTGAGGGGTGTACTCACTTTTGTGAGATACTGTATGTACCTCTATGTTAAAGGCCTTTGCATTCATTTTTGTTCTAGCCCCTGAGATCTCATATCTTTGAACCTTTATAATAAAATATTTACAAAAATGTGAGGGGTGTACTCACTTTTGTGAGATACTGTACATAAAATGTACATGTCTAAAGATGTATATTTATATATGTGTGTATATATATGTGTATACATATGTATGTATATATGTATTTACATAAATACATTTGTATACATATATAGACATGTGTATATTCATGTCACGGATACCAGACGGCTAAGGCTATCCCCCACCCCCCTACAACCTCACCCCTGTTGTTTCTCAGTGGTTTTGGGCTCCTCAGAGCAACCACCATCTCTGGAAGCTGTTTGTTTGCTTTGTTTTGGCTTGTTTTTGTGTTCAGAGAAGAGTTGGTTTATGACCAGGAAAACCCTCCTAGGCTGGCCGGGCTCCTGGAACTCCCGGTCGGCCGCCTCACAACGGACACCCGCCTAACCCCTCTCAGGCTGGCCAGGCTCCTGGAACTCCCGGTCGGCCACAGGACAGCAGAACACCCACTATCTTTAACTCAGGTCGCTCCAGCAACCATGTGCTGCAGAGCTCAGCTCTTTTGGGGATTAGTAGCCCCTGGGGAGTACAAGGGGTGGGAGAATTGCCAGAGGGGAGCTCCTTTGGGAACCGGGGGTTTTGGACATGCCTAACCCCATAACTTCAACAGACTGTAACTCTGGTCCCCAGAGGACTGTGGAATCTGGGGAATGAGAGCTTTAAAATGACACCCTGGAAGTGCCGCCGCTCTACCCTGAAACCGCCACCCATATGTATTGAGATGATGTGGGACTGTGGCTCCTATGGAGGCGCTGGTCAGTCTGGAGGGGCGGGAATGGCGGGAAAATTGTGGGATTGTCCTTTGTCTTATCAATATGAGTTGTCTGTATAAAAGGAGTGTGTGTTTTCAATAAAATCAGTTCCTGTTTAACCTGAATGCTAGTGTGTCTAGTTATTTGGGTTGGCTCCAGCTAAAACCACTTTCCTGGGCTACATAGCAGCCTTTTGCAGGCAAAGGAAGGACCCTCTGGCAGACCTACTCAGTCGGGGTAGCTGGAGTCTGCCACAGGGTGGGACCCTGAGTACTGGTGCTGTCAGGCATTAGGGGTGGCTACAGGCTGTGGTCACTTGCCAGCTACATAGCTGCAGTCGGCAGGGAGGAAGCAGGACCCCTTTTGGCAGAGCTACCCAGTCGGGGTAGCAGTGGTATCCGTCACATTGGCTGGCAGCGGTGGGATCTGCTTCTTTTACAAGTTTTCTGCTGACAGAGGAGACGTACCACAGTAGCCGGTAAATATGGAGGCAGAGTTCCTAGGGAGAGTACAAAAGACGCTGTCCGGAACAAAGGATCCTTGTTCGGAACAGGACGTTCTGGCATGGAGGAACCTTGCCCTCCGAGACCTTTGGTGGGAGGCTCCGCAACAGGAGCAGGAAAATGGAAAGGTCTTCCCCACGAATGACACGAGATTCCGGGTTCGGTGGACCGTGAGACTGCCTTTCCTGGGAGAACAGCCAAAGAAGGAATGGCTAGCTGTTCTACATAGACTGATCCAGCAAGAGATGTGGATGGAGGACGGCTATCGGGCCCTGCAATGGCTCGCTATGCAAGTGCAGCCATGGCTGGAGGAAAGCTCCCCCACAGAGGGCTTTGGCTTCGGCAGCCCTGGATTGCTGTTTACAAAAAGGACAGAGGACCCACAGTTTGGGAGCGAGACAGACCAGGGTCTGGAGGATATCTCTGGGCTCCAAGAGGAACTGCTGGATCTCTTGGAGGAGACCTGGCTGCTGGACGATCTGGATTTTATAATTTTACCAGGAAGAGGCACTGGTCAAGGAATACAAGAGGCTGCTGGATCTCGCTGAACAGCGTGCCAGGGGCATACAGATCTGGGGTGCAGCCCTCTGGGATTCATGGAGCTCGACCGTGGAGAAGTGGCAGCAAAGAAAAAGGGAACTAGGGCTGCAGGATCCTGATCAGCAGTCTGGCTCTGAGATTATAGACTTGGACAAGGGAGCCACCCCAGCAGGAGTGCTGACAACAGGGCAGAGAGCCGCCAGCCTCTGCCCAGCACCTGTAACAGCTCCAGGAAACCTGGGAGCGGAGGTAGTAGTCCTCCTTCCCCTTACAGAGAACCCCTTGCAGGTAGAGATGGATGTCAATAACTCTCCCCAGCAGCAGAACCCCTTCCCAGGAGAGGAGACAGTTGGTCTCTCTCCCAGCGGCAGAGCCGGGAGAGGAGACAGTCGGTCTCTCTCCCCAGCGGCAGAGCCATCCCCTGGGAGCGGAGGTAGTCATCCTCCCTCCCCGTAAACAGAACCCCTTCCTGGGAGAGGAGACAGTCGGTCTCTCTCCCCAGCGGCAGAGCCAGGAGAGGAGACAGTCTGTCTCTCTCCCCAGCGGCAGAGCCAGGAGAGGAGACAGTCTGTCTCTCTCCCCAGCGGCAGAGCCATCCCCTGGGAGCGGAGGTACTGGTGCTGTCAGGCATCAGGGGTGGCTACAGGCTGTGGTCACTTGCCAGCTACATAGCTGCAGTCGGCAGGAAGGAAGTAGGACCCGTTTGGCGGAGCTACCCAGTCGGGGTAGCCGGGGTATCCGTCACATACCCAATCGGGGTAGCCGGGGGTATCCGTCACAATTCATATTTAATAAAGTGTTATACTATAGGGGATATTTATAAAAGCATCAAATGAAAATACGCTTGAATCCCGCCTCGTCTTTGTCGCAAGATTGATCCGCCATAGTTATCAAAGCGCCGAGATCGTCAAATGTTGAAATGTGTGATGAAATATACGCTCCTGCAATCTCAATCCGATGCAGATCGATGATTGCGTCATTACAGATGTTTTGAATTCACATTCAACTCTATTTGACAATTTTCCCATTTCATCAAACATTTAACAGGTACGCTCGCGTCTATTGCGACACAGCGTACCTAGTTTTCAATCCGCCACCCTTGAGGCTGCGGATGCCATAGAAATCAATGGGAGTCTGAAAACACAGAAAGCTTATGTTCGATGCTGCAAGAGAATGAAGTATATTAAATAATAAAAGTAAATTAGAAACTCTATTAAAATTGTATACCCTTTCTAAATCAAACAAAAATATTGCTACACATTTGGTGCACTAGTAGATATGGGGATAAAAATAAAAAAAAATACATTACTACTTATGGATTTTATTACAAGGACAGAGACTCCTATTTTGCAATAACTTTCCATTTACTGAACAGACAGCAATTAAAAGCATTGAAAAATTTGAATAAATAATACAGAAAAATTCAACCAATGATATCACAGTAACAGGTTAAGCAACCAGATAACAGCCAATAATATCACATCCAAAGGTATAAGAGTTAACAGTCCAAACAGCTAATGCTCTTTTCACTTTGCTGAACAGACGTTAAGTATTATTTAAATTTCATTATTAAATAAATATTGCGCTTTTATTATTGTTTTTATTATTGCCTTTATTTTATTTTATATATATTTTCCCTTTGTCTACTGTTGTTTTTCAACTCTTTTGCCCCAATATTGTTTTTTCACAATTTATGGCTTATTTGTTTATTGCGAATTCTTGTTGACAGTTTGTTAAAATACATTTTATATTTGTTTGCAATCACTTCAACATCGCTTTCGTTCGTTTCCCTTTACCTATGGTCTTTCCCTACTGCTCCGGTACCTCTTCCCTTCTATGTCAGGGTTTCTTCATTTTCGGCCCTTTTCTCCGCCCCATGTTAGTGACGCATCACTCTTTTCTTTTCCCGCCCTCAGACCCGCCTCAGCCGGTCAGCCACGATCTTTACCTCACTGGTTCTCACTAGTTTTTGAGTTTGGCAACATTTGTTGCAAATCGTTGTTTATTTTTTTCACAGTGTATCTTAATTTTATTTGTTAAGTATTTCTTAGCCTGCCAATTCCGCTAATGTTAGTTTAGCTGTGTGGTTAACTTGTCAGCCTTTAGTTCTCAAGGTCCTAGGTTTGATTTCCCCATATTTTCAGGAAAGATATTTAATTTAGAGTTTAGATTGTATATGTTTTAAAATTTATTACAAATTTAAACTCACATATTTTATTAGATGATTTAATATTTTATCTTATTTTAAATGTCTAATGAAAACATATCTGAAGTTCCTAATAAATCTTTGCAAGACATTATGACTTGTCTTCAGCAACAAATGCAGTCTGTCATGGCTGCAGTTAATTCCTCTGGCACTATTCCCAAAAAAGCGACAAGTAAAAGAAAACATTTAAATTCTAATACTAATGATAACTCTACTGTCATTTCTACTGACAAATTAAATAAAAGTCTGTCTAATTCAGACAATGAGTCCGCGCTTATAAAAAATTTAGAAAATGATTCCTCTGGGTATTCTGATACTGTTTCTTTTATAACCAGAAAACAAAAACCTAAGCGCAAAATTGATGTTGACTCTGATTCAACAACTGAGTCTAACGACTCCTATACTTCTGATAAATTTTATGATGATAAAGATTCAATTTATGAGGATGTTTCGGACTCATCGTCCTCTGATGACGATTCCCCTAAATATAAAAGATCCAAAAAGTCTAGTAAGTCCAAAAAACCTAGATTATTAGATAATGCTGGGGAATCTTATTTGGATCCGGATGATATAGAACATCCCAGGTCCTCTAATTGGAGAGCATCAAAAAGAGTCTCCAAATGTATTGCTTTCTATATAAGAAGACCCCTTTCTAAAAAATCTAAAAGTATTTTAAGGGCGGAATGTCCTAGACCAGAGTTACCCAGTTTGGCTCATGCCACTCCTGAAATTGACCTCAACTTATTGAAATTTATTGGCACAAATAATTTTAATATCAGAAAAGGACCTGACAGGTTTTTGAAGGCCTGTCAGGATAAATTACTGGATACTCTGGGTCCAGTGACTAAATAATTGGAATTATCTGAGGACGCAATTTCTCAGAATTCTCAAGTTGACCCTGCTGTGATTAAACAATGGGTTCAGCGGTTGGTGTATTTAATTGGTGATTCCAACTCTGCCTTATCCTGTCAAAGAAGGAGAATTTTACTTAGGAAGATTGATCCCAAATTGTCAGACTTTGCCCCCAAAGAGATAGGTAGAAAGGCTAAAGGCTTTTTATTTGGAGATGCAGGACTAAAAGAACTCTCCAATTATGTTTCATCCCTAAATTCACTTAATAAAATTAAAACTCAAACAAAGAAAATATTCAATCAAAACAACAGAGTTTTTGAAAGGGCTGGGAAAGGAAGGGGCCGCTTTCCTGGCCGTTCATCATTCTCCTCAAGGCCTTTCTTCCAAAACAACCAAGTACCATCAACACCATTCAACAACTTCTTTCCTACAAGAGGCAGACAATGGCCAGCAAGATTATTTAGAGGAAGACCTTCTAGAAGACCCTTTCTCAAGTAAGTCTTGAACATTTATCATTCCATTCCTTTTTCCCCTCAAAAAGTAGGAGGCAGACTTGCCCTATTTATTCACAATTGGAAGAGTATAACACAAGACCCATGGGTACTCCAATCAGTATCAGGTCTCCATCTAAATTTCATATCAATCCCTTATCAGTCTGTTCTTCCAAATCCAATTTTCTTCTCCCTTTCAGACTATCTTCTACTAAACCAAGAGATAAAAATGTAAGCAAGGATAGAGGCGCCTATGGTGCAGGTAAATGATGGTACAATAAGTGCTGATCGCTCACTCTAACACAATGTACTCACATTTGTTGAAGGCACTCCACTTGTGCCTACAGAGGCAGGCTGGATTTTAACAGCAATCCAGCTGGCTGTGACAGGGTGGGAAAGGCTGATTTCTGGGTGTCAGAGTGCAAAGACTCTATAGTAGCATAGCAAGGTGGTACCAAAATAACACTGAGAGTGGATGTGTAATAAAAATGGATTTATTAAAACATATAAAAAATAAAAAGTTAATCCACTCCTCAAAGTGTTAAAAACAACTGGTACATCAGGAATACATGCGACGCGTTTCTCAGTTACAACTGTTTCATCAGGCAGGATGCCTGATGAAACAGTTGTAACTGAGAAACACGTCGCATGTATTCCTGATGTACCAGTTGTTTTAACACTTTGAGGAGTGGATTAACTTTTTATTTTTTATATGTTTTAATAAATCCATTTTTTATTACACATCCACTCTCAGTGTTATTTTGGTACCACCTTGCTATGCTACTATAGAGTCTTTGCACTCTGACACCCAGAAAATCAGCCTTTCCACCCTGTCACAGCCAGCTGGATTGCTGTTAAAATCCAGCCTGCCTCTGTAGGCACAAGTGAGTGCCTTCAACAAATGTGAGTACATTGTGTTAGAGTGAGCGATCAGCACTTATTGTACCATCATTTACCTGCACCATAGGCGCCTCTATCCTTGCTTACATTTTTAGATCTACTTCCATCGGATGCTGATAGAGAAGCTGCCACCTTTTGCTGCCCTTTACAGCCAGCTGGATTGCTGTTAAAACCAGCCTGCATCTACTGGCACAACTGAGTGCCTCTCCTATTGTGAGTACCCTTGTGTTCACATGAGTTTGATATTTTGAAATACCTTTTTGATCTGCACCATTGGCGCCTCCTTCTTGTTACTTTTTCTTAATAAACCAAGAGATATCAGATTTAGACAAAAAACAAGCTATAGAATTAGCTCCATCAGAAAAAGATTCTTTCATCAGCAATATGTTTTGGTCAAAAAGAAAGAAGGATCTTTTCGCCCTTGTTATAAATCTAAGAAATCTAAATTTTTCTCTAGAGTACAATCATTTCAAATGGAGGGAATTCATCTCCTCAGAGACTGTCTCCTTTTCAAGGATTGGTTAGTTCGTTTAGATTTGAAAGATGCTTATCTTTCTATCCCCATTCATCATTCTTTCAGAAATTTTTGAGATTTCTGTGGAAAAAACAACCTTTGGCAATATACATGCCTTCCTTTTGGGCTTTCTTCTGCACCTTGGGCATTTACAAAAATCCTTCGTCCTGTAGTTGCTTGGCTACGGAATGAGAGGTGTTCGTCTTATAATTTATTTGGACGATATCCTCTATCATGCATCAGGAACATTGTTTGATTTCTCATCTCAAACTAACTATAAATCTCCTTCAGAACTTAGGATTTGTTATCAATTTCGACAAATCAGAGATCCATCCTTCTCAGTCTCTAAAATTTCTGGGATTTCTTATAGATTCCCAATCTGCAACTTTGAGTCTTCCTTCAGACAAAATCAACAAAATAAAGAAAGAGATATCTTACCTTCTCAAGAGACCTCTCTTTCCAATTCGGACCTTAGCCCGTATTATTGGTCTTCTTTCCTCATCTATTCAAGCAATTTTCCCGGCTCCCCTCCATTACAGGGCTCTTCAAAGATTGAAGATTTTTTATCTCCGACAAGGTTTCTCTTATTTTCACAAAATCTCCTTGTCTCAAGAAGCAAGATTGGAGTTATTATGGTGGTTAGCCAATTTAGAGGCTTGGAATGGGAGAGCAATTTTTGGTTGTTCTCCCGAAATAATTTTGAATCAGATGCCAGCAATTCGGGGTTGGGGAGCCAGATTGGGTTCTTCCATCACTGGTGGAAAATGGACTTCAGAAGAAAAGAATCTTCATATAAAACTGTCTAGAACTTTTTAGCAGGTTCTTTTGCTGTGAGGAGCTTCATTCATTCAGATCGTCCTATTTCTGTCTTACTCAAGATGGACAATATTTCTGCTGTCAGGTACCTCAACCGTTTAGGAGGTACTACATCAAAAATATTGTCGGATCTAACTTCAGATTTTATCCATTCTTGTTTAGATCGCAACATTTATATTCAAGCAGAATATATTCCAGGTCAAAATAACATCATGGCAGATTGGGGTTCTCGTCATCTTCAGGACACCAGCGATTGGAAACTGAATTCCAAAATTTTTCAGATTCTGTTTTATCGCAGAGATCCTTTCTCAATAGATCTCTTTGCTTCCCGATTGAATCATCAACTGACTCCATATTACAGTTGGAGACCAGATCCTTTTGCTCTAGCGACGGATGCTTTTCTTCAGACATGGCCAGAGAAGGGAGCTTATGCGTTCCCTCCCTTTTCAATGATTCCTCGGACAATATCATTTGTCAGGAGAAATCTTATTTCAATTCTCCTCATAACTCCATGGTGGTCAGCCCAATCATGGTTTCCAGCTCTTCTAGAGATGTCATACCTTCCTCCTCTCCTTCTTCCTCTACAGCAAGATCTTTTGTTGGATCCGTCAGGACAACCTCACAACCTAGTTGTTCAAGGATCCCTTCAACTGATTGCTTGGATGATTTCAGGGGTTCCCGGTCATTCGAAGGACTTTCGGAAGAAGCTAAATCGCTACTCAGAGATTCTTGGGCACCAGGTACTAAGAAATTATACAGATATGCATGGATCAGATGGTCTGATTGGTGCAAGTAGCAGAAATTTGATCCCTTTTCAGCTCCTGTAAATGAAGTAATTAATTATTTAACCTCTCTTTTTAAAGCAGGTCTTGCATATAGGTCTATTAATATTGCTCGATCTGCAATATCAGCTGGACATTGTCCTATAACTAATATTCCCTATTGGACAATTGTCTTCAGTCAAAAACTTCTAAAGGCCATAAGAGTCAAGAAGACTCCAGTTCCTAAACATTCTTATTTTTGGGATGTGGATTTATTAATTAATCTATTTAATGATTGGCCTCTCAATAAAGACCTTTCTCTCAAGCAATTAACTTGTAAATTAGCTTCTTTATTATGTTTACTCTCATGTAAAAGAGTATCTGATGTTAGAGCTATAGATTATAATTCTAAGTTTACCCCTCAAGGTGTAGTCTTTTCTTTATCTCGAAGAACAAAATCTTTATCCTCCTCTATCTTTTATCCTTACTTTTTTGATTATCCTAAATTATGTGTGGTTTCTTGCCTGAAAGAGTATGAATCCAGAACTTTACCATTCAGGTTATCTTCCTCCTCTTCTCAACTACTTATTTCTTTCGTTTCTCCTCATCTATCGGTTTCTACTACAACCATAAGTAGGTGGGTTAAGTGGATTATGTCTTTAGCAGAAATAGAAGACAAATTTTCGGCTCATTCAGTTAGAGGAGCTTCTGCTTCTAAAGCTTTTATCAAATCTGCTTCATTACAAGAAATTTTTAATGCAGCAGATTGGTCCTCTGATTCTGTATTCCGTCAATTTTATTTTAAACCAATTTCTTCAATTCAACATAGCCTTTTATCTTAATTGTTTTGCTTTAAACTTGCAAAATAGGAGTCTCTGTCCTTGTAATAAAATGACGATTATCCTAACAATTGTGACGGTATAATCTAGATTTTATTAAAGAGACAGAGACGAGTATTTTCCCTCCCTTATTTCATATATATTTAATTATATTAAATACATGTTTTTCCCTCCCAATTATTTGTGGGTGTATTTTATATTATGTTATTATTATTTACATTTTATCTTTTTCAGCCCAGAATTCTTCGAATCCCGGATTCCAACAATAATCAAACTTGGGTGTCTGATTCAATTTCACAGAATTCTTCTACACTACGAAAAGATTCAAGATATCTTCAAGAAGTTTCTTATCATCTGTGGAATCAACTTCTGTCAATCAAGTTACACTTACCTTTTATAGCTAGTTAGGAATATGCAGATAACTGGTAGGTGTGACAAAATATCCAAGCCGTTAAAAAAAAAATGATATATATAATTTTTTTCTCGTAAGTCAGTTCTTACCTCTAAAATTGAGCAAAAATGGCAACGCACGTCTTAAACTTATCACAGAGAGTTGAAATATTACATCAAAGGTTTTATGGAAAACCAAAGTATTACGGCAATGTTAACTACTTTAACCACTTCACATCCAGTACCAACTGAATTCCCTAAACCTGCTGTCAGTCCTCCAGAATTTTTTTATGGAGACCGCCTCCAGTACCAAGAATGTAAGAATGCCTGCCAGCTTATGTTTATGTTAAAGCCAAAAACTTATTGTACAGACCGCATAAAAGTCTGTAGTGCAATCTCTTATCTCAGACGTGAACCCAGGGTATGGGCTAACGCTTTCCTCAAACTGAAGACCCAATTCTCAACTCAATGGATCAATTTTTTTCCGCCATGTCCTCCAATTATGCAGATTTCAATACACAGATTAGTGCTGAAACCGCACTAAGGAGTCTGAAACAAGGCAAGAGGCCAGTAGAAGACTTTATAGTTGAATTTAAAAGATGGGCTCAAGACTCAGAGTGGAATAACATCAGTTTACGCAATCAATTTAGTATATCCCTCTCTGAAGCTTTGAAAACAAAATGTATGCTTACCTGATAAATGTATTTCTTTCTTGACACGGCGAACCCACGGATCATCTAATTACTATTGGGAATATCACTCCTGCCCAGCAAGAGGTGGTAAAGAGCACCACAGCAAAGCTGTTAAATATCACCTCCCTCCCTCCAACCCCAGTCATTTGACCGAAGCAAAGGAGAGAAAGGAAGCAACAAGGTGCAGAGGTGTCTGAAGTTTATAACAAAAAACCCTGTCCTTATGAAACAAAAGGGCGGGCCGTGGACTCATCATGTCAAGAAATAAATACATTTATCAGGTAAGCATAAATTTTGTTTTCTTTCTAATGACACGATGAGTCCACGGATCACCTAATTACTATTGGGAATCAATACCCAAGCTAGAGTACACAGATGATAAGGGAGGGACAAGACAGGGAACCTAAACGGAAGGCACCACTGCTTGAAGAACCTTTCTCCCAAAAGCAGCCTAAGCCGAGGCAAATGTATCAAATTTAGAAAAAGTGTGAAGAGAGGACCAAGTTGCAGCCTTGCAAATCTGTTCCACAGAAGCTTCATTTCTGAATGCCCAGGAAGAGGAAATAGCCCTCGTAGAATGAGCTGTAAGAAGGGTTAGGACACAAGGAAGGAACAACAATCTCCTGATTAATGTTCCAATCTGAAACCACTTTAGGGAGAAACCCTAACTTGGTACGTAAAACTGCCTTTTTCGAATGAAAAAATAAGGTAAGGAGGCTCATACTGTAATGCCGAGAGCTCTGAAACTCTATGAGCAGAAGAAATAGCAACAAGAAACAAAACCTTACAAGATAACAACTTAATATCTAAAGAATGCATAGGCTCAAATGGAGCCTGTTGAAGAACTTTAAGAACTAGAGGAGGAGTAACCGGTTTAAACAGAGGCCTGATTCTTACCAAGGCCTGACAGAACGATTGCACGTCTGGTACATCCGCCAGACGTTTATGTAACAAAATAGAAAAGGCAGATATTTGACCCTTTAGGGAGCTTGTCGATAAACCCTTCTCCAAGCCCTCTTGGAGACTAGACAAAGACAATATTCTAGGAATCCGAACTCTACTCCAAGAGTAGCCTTTGGATTCACACCAATGCAGATATTGACGCCATATCTTATGGTAAATCTTTCTAGTCACAGGCTTACAAGCCTGAATCATGGTCTCATTGAACGACTCTGAAAATCCACGCTTAGATAAAATTAAGCATTCAATCTCCAAGCAGTCAGCTTCAGAGAAACTAGATTTGGATGAAGGAAGGGGCCCTGAAGTAGAAGGTCCTTTCTCAATGGAAGTATCCAAGGTGGACAAGATGACATCTCCACCAGGTCTGCATACCAGATCCTGCGAGGCCACGCCGGTGCTATGAGGATCACAGACACCCTCTCCTGTTTGATTCGAGCAATGACTCAAGGGAGGAGACCGAACGGGGGAAATAGGTATGCAAGACTGAAATTCCAAGGTACCGCCAGAGCGTCTATTATTACCGCCTGAGGATCCCTTGACCTCGACCCGTACCTCGGAAGCTTGGTATTCTGCCAAGATGCCATGAGATCCAGCTCCGGCTGTCCCCATTTGTGAATTAAGCTGGAAAACACTTCCGGATGGAGTTTCCACTCCCCCGGGTGAAAGGTCTGTCTGCTCAGAAAATCTGCCTCCCAGTTGTCCACTCCTGGGATGTGGATTGCCGACAGGTAGAAGTTGTGGGACTCCACCCACTGAATTATCTTGGCTACCTCTGCCATGGCCAAGGAAACTCAGAGTTCCCCCCTTGATGGTTGATGTAAGCCACTGAAGTTATGTTGTCCGACTGGAACCTGATAAACCGGGCCGAGGCTAACTGAGGCCAGGCCAGAAGAGCATTGAAGATTGCTCTCAGCTCCAGAATGTTTATGGGTAAAACAGACTTCGACTGAGTCCATGTCTCCAGAGCCTTTAGAGAACCCCAGACTGCTCCCCCATCCCAGTAGGCTGGCGTCCGTTGTCACAATCACACAGGTGGGTCTGCGAAAGCAGGTTCCCTGGGAGAGATGTTCCTGAGACAACCACCAAAGAAGAGAATTCCTTGTCTCCTGCTCCAGATGTATCCGTGGAGACAGATCCGCATAATCTCCATTCCACTGCCTGAGCATGCATAACTGCAGAGGCCTGAGGTGGAAACAGGCAAATGGGATGATGTCCATGGCTGCTACCATCAGACCGATTACCTCCATACATTGAGCCACTGATGGCCGAGGAGAGGACTGAAGCGCTAGACACGAATCGAAAATCTTTGATTTCCTGACTTCTGTCAGAAAAATTTTCATTGATAAGGAATCGATTATGGTTCCCAAGAAAATGACCCTTGTAGTTGGAACTAAAGAACTCTTTTCCAAATTCACCTTCCATCCGTGAGATCGCAGGAAAGATAACAACATTTCTGTGTGGGATCTTGCTTGTTAAAAGGATGGCGACTGAACCGGAATGTCGTCCAGATAAGGCGCCACTGCAATGCTCCGCAATCGGAGCACCGCCAACAGGGATCCCAGAACCTTTGAGAAAATTCTGGGAGCTGTGGCAAGGCCGAATGGAAGACCCACAAACTAGAAGTGTTTGTCTAGAAATGCAAACCTCCGAAACTTGTGATGGTCCCTGTGCATGGGAACATGCAGGTACGCGTCCTTTAAATGTACCGTTGTCATAAATTGACCCTTTTGAACCAAGGGAAGAATGGAACGAATAGTTTCCATCTTGAAGGATGGCACTATGAGGAATTTGTTTAGACTTTTGAGATCTAAAATTGGTCTGAAGGTTCCCTCTTTTTTGGGAACCACGAACAGATTGGGGTAGAACCCCAGACCCTGTTCCTGCATTGGGACAGGAACTATCACTCCCACTTCTCTCTTTTTATCTGGTCTACAGATAATCTTGAAAGCAAAAACCAGCCCCTGGGATGGAAAAGTCTTGAACTCTAGTTTGTATCCCTGGGACACGATGTCCACCGCCCAGGGATCCTGAACATCCTGAACCCAAGCCTGAGCGAAGAAGGAAAGCCTGCCCCCCACAAGATCCGGTCCCGGATTGGGGCAGGCCCTTCATGCTGCTTTTGAGTCAATAACGGGCTTCTTAGATTGTTTACCCTTGTTCCAAGACTGGTTGGGCCTCCAGGAAGGCTTGGACTGTTCCTGCTTGGAAGAAGGAGAGGAAGGCTTACCCTTGAAGTTTCAAAAAGGAATGAAAATTGCTCTGACGTCCCTTATGCTTATTCCTCTTATCCTGAGGGAGGAAATGGCCCTTTCCTCCCGTAATGTCAGAAATTATTTCCGCCAATCCCGGACCAAACAAGGTCTTACCCTTGTAAGGGATTGCTAAAAGCTTAGACTTAGATGACACATCTGCAGACCAAGATTTTAACCATAAAGCTCTGTGGGTCAGTACAGCAAAACCGGAATTTTTTGCTCCCAGTTTAATGACCTGTAGGGAAGCATCCGTAATAAAGGAATTGGCCAACTTAAGGGCCATGATCCTATCCTGGATCTCTTCAAGGGGAGTATCTGTCCGAATAGAATCAGAAAATGCATCAAACCAGAATGCTGCCGCACTAGTGACGGTAGCCAATACACACCACAGGTTGCCATTGTAACCCCTGGTGCACATACATTTTCTTGAGTAACCCCTCTGTTACGGTACCAACTGTGTACCAAGGGTTAATACCAGAGAACAATGTCCTGCATAGGGAATCAGCAATACACAACCCCGCCAGTTTCAGGTTTAAAACAGAATGTCTACTTTTATTTGAAGGCAGCACACAGATTTATACACCCTGGCTTCAGGTTACAAAGGGCATTGGTTTAACAGTAAAGCAGACATATGAACAATGCATCAAACCTCTAACAATTGTCTATTGACAGGTAAAACAGATTAACATATTAAGTTAATTAACTAGGGAAGAACATTTACTCAGACAATCTGATGTTGGGCAGTCTAGTTAACATAATCACACAAGGACACAATCAGTTTACCCAGACAGACTCCTGAGACACAATCAGATCTTAAACATACATAGAATACATCTTATTACTGAATATAGGAAACAGTTCTTATTAACTATTAAGTCCTTTATGCCCCCTTGGTTTATAGAGTCACAATGCTCCCACAAGGGGCACTCACACCCTGTACCCATCCTGTATTTATGGATACAGGGTGACATAGACATAAGACAGAGTTATGAAAGTACATGGGGTGTCCAGCATATAACATTCCATATTTCCATGCAGTCTCTGGGTATCCTTAAGCCCATGTACCTCAGCCCAAAGAATGTTCCATAACAGGCCCTCCAATGTACAATGGCGAGATTGGTTTTGTCACATCTCTCCCCTTTTCCAAACAGACTAACAGGGTATCTGACCTCCTGCCGGTCAGTGCCCTGGTTAGTCCAGCAACCCACCCATAAAACACAATTAGTAGTACAGCCCACCCACAATAAATGGTTACTACACCTGAGTACGGGGAAAACTTGTCCATGTCCAGGTACCTCACCACAGCTGTGTGGGGGACTGGTACGCTGAATTGGTGGGTTGCGAGGTGGGCAGAGACCAGCTGTACTCTGCCCGGGTGCCAGCACTACCATGGAAGTAGCCTGGTGGGAGCCTGGTTGCTGGAGGGGGAGACCGACTGTCTCCCCTTTGGATACATAGCTGTGCTGCTGGAGGGGGAGACCAATCGTCTTCCCTTTGGCTAAACAGCCGTGTTGCTGGGGGACAGGACCAACTGTCCCTACCCCTTTTAACGCAGCCTGCTGCTGGGGAATGGAGTCTGGGCTCCCAAAGTCAGGCTCTGCAAAGGACTCCCATAACAAGCCAGGACCATCAAACTCCTCTCCCTCTGGTTTGTTATGCTCGGCTGTCCAGGGTATATACTGTGCCATATACCACCAGAGCGCCTGGTAGGCATGTCAGTTTGCTGGGACAATCCATCTGTATTCCCGTTATGAGAGAGAATTCCTGTCCATACAAACAAGGGTTCAAATTCCTCAGTGCCCAGACCAGGGCCAAACAGTCCTTCAAAATCCCATCAGCTTCTTTACGAGTTTTCTGTACCTGCTCTTTATAGGTATCCACAATCCCTTCATACTGACATAGGGTGCCCTTGAGTTGCTGCACCTCACTATGAGCCAGCGTCAGCTTCTCCTCAAGTTTCGCTAAGTTTGTCTTTAATGTTTCATGTTCCACTCTCAAGCTGGTGTTTTCTGCAGTCTGTCGGTGCAGCTTGTCTAGCAGAGATTCACGTTCTAAACGTGCCTTTTCCTCTGCGCTCCTCTTCTCCTTCATCAGCGCATTGTAACGGGACTTCCACGTATCAATAGCGGATAGAGATTTGCTGAGCTCAGCGTTCTGGGGCTTAGCAGCAGGGGGGTCAGTCTCTGCTGCACGGATCTGAGCACGGGTAGTCACAGGGTTAACATCAGCGGGACCCATGGGAGCATAGGCAGAAACAAGGGGGGCCAAGTCATTTCCAAGAAGAACATCAGCAGGTAAGTCCTTCTTGACCCCCACATTCACAGGTCTAGCGCCCCACTCCCCAATCCAAATGTACCCTGGGCAACAGGTAGGCTGAACACATCGCCCCCCTGCTACCCTCACAGCCACAGTGTCTCCAGTGTACTGTTTCTCAGACACCAAGTTCTTTTGAAGCAAGGTCATGGTAGCACCAGTATCCCGTAGACCACTGACCTTCTTCCCATTCCACTTTAACCAGTTGCCGGTTATTCCGGTGGGCAGCTTGCACAAGGTCTGCCTCATGTAGGATGCTCCAGCATTCTTGCGCCTCTACGTAGCGGGCCGCAGGCTGAGGATTACGTGGGATTCCGCCGGCGGGTCTTCTCCAGGACTGCGCTTGGTTCGCTGCGTTTAGGGGACACTCTGGTCTTTTGTGCCCTAGTTGCTTACATCCAAAGCACCGAATAGGTTGTGAGTAGCCCCGCGAATTGAACCGGGCACTCTGAGGGTAATTCGTGGCCGGAGGCCGTGTGGTATAGCGGTGCGCCGGGGTTTGGTAACTGGCAGCTGCTGGGGTGACTGGGGGTCTGTACTCCACTCTAGCAGGGGGCTTAAAGGTAGCAGTGTCCAGTTTGCGGGCATCCGTATACTCATCTGCCAAGCGAGCCGCATCCTGCAGGGTGGAGGGTTTACGGTCCCGAACCCACTCTCGAACTCCTGCGGGTAACTTGTCGAAGCAATGTTCCAACAGGAATAGCTGCAGCACCTCTTCCCCAGATATGGCTTGGCACCCCGCTATCCAGTGAGCTGCTGTGCGGTGCACCTTACATGCCCACTCAAGGTAGGAATCTCCAGCTAATTTAACAGTGTCTCTGAACTGCCTCTGGTATGCCTCCGGTGTAACCGCATACCTGGAGAGCAGAGCCTCTTTTACAGTATTATAATCCCTGACTTCCTCATCTGGAATGGCCCGAAAAGCCTCTCTGGCCCGGCCGGATAATTTTCCAGATAATATCGTGACCCAGTCCTCTGCGGGTACCTTGTGTAGTGCACATTGCCTCTCAAAATCCGCAAGGTACCCATCAATCTCTCCTTCTGTTTCCAGGAAGTTTTTAAAAGCTGCAAAATTTACTTTTCTCTTTTCCATCTTAGTCAGTATTGTAATAATCCCCCTCTTCCTGAGGTTACTGGCTTGTGTAGTTGCTCTTCTGGGCGATAAGGTTCATTCCGTCGCTGCCACCAATGTTACGGTACCAACTGTGTACCAAGGGTTAATACCAGAGAACAATGTCCTGCATAGGGAATCAGCAATACACAACCCCGCCAGTTTCAGGTTTAAAACAGAATGTCTACTTTATTTGAAGGCAGCACACAGATTTATACACCCTGGCTTCAGGTTACAAAGGGCATTGGTTTAACAGTAAAGCAGACATATGAACAATGCATCAAACCTCTAACAATTGTCTATTGACAGGTAAAACAGATTAACATATTAAGTTAATTAACTAGGGAAGAACATTTACTCAGACAATCTGATGTTGGGCAGTCTAGTTAACATAATCACACAAGGACACAATCAGTTTACCCAGACAGACTCCTGAGACACAATCAGATCTTAAACATACATAGAATACATCTTATTACTGAATATAGGAACAGTTCTTATTAACTATTAAGTCCTTTATGCCCCCTTGGTTTATAGAGTCACAATTGCTCCCACAAGGGGCACTCACACCCTGTACCCATCCTGTATTTATGGATACAGGGTGACATAGACATAAGACAGAGTTATGAAAGTACATGGGGTGTCCAGCATATAACATTCCATATTTCCATGCAGTCTCTGGGTATCCTTAAGCCCATGTACCTCCAACCCAAAGAATGTTCCATAACAGGCCCTCCAATGTACAATGGCGAGATTGGTTTTGTCACATCGGAAGCATCCGTAATAAAGGAATTGGCCAACTTAAGGGCCATGATCCTATCCTGGATCTCTTCAAGGGGAGTATCTGTCCGAATAGAATCAGAAAATGCATCAAACCAGAATGCTGCCGCACTAGTGACGGTAGCAATACACACCACAGGTTGCCATTGTAACCCCTGGTGCACATACATTTTCTTGAGTAACCCCTCTAATTTCTTGTCCATAGGGTCTTTAAAAGAACAACTATCCTCTACGGGAATAGTAGTCCTCTTAGCTAGAGTGGAAATTGCCCCTTCCACCTTGGGTACTGTCTTCCAAGACTCCTTTATAGAGTCTGCTATAGGAAACATCTTCTTAAATATAGGGGATGGAGAAAAAGGTATACCCAGCCTCTCCCATTCCTTAGCAATAATTTCTGTAGCTCTATCTGGTAAAGGAAAAACCTCCACCATGAAAGGTACATCAAAATATTTGTTTAGTTTACTAGACTTCTTAGGATTGACTACGACAGTAGTGTCAGAGTCATCCAGGGTAGCTAAAACCTCCTTAAGTAACAAACGGAGGTGTTTGAGTTTAAATCTGAAGGATACAACTTCAGTATCAGCAGAAGGAATTACACTGTCTGAGTCTGAGATTTCACCCTCAGATGCTACCGAAGTATCTTCCTCCTCAGGCTTCTGGGAGGGAACATTCGGAATAGCCACGACTGTGTCCGCAACCTTATCTACTGATTCTTTAAATTTCCTCTTGTGCTTTCCCTGCAGCATGGGAAAAGCAGACAACGCATCAGATACCGCAGAGGTGACATAAGGGAAGCGAAGTCTTGCAACGTAACTCCAGGAAGAGTAAGAGAGGAAGCGCAGGGCACTGGATGTGTGGATGATAAATTTTGGGACACTTGAGGAGAAAGCTGCGGCATATCTTGAACATTGTCAGAAGGCTCCTGAACAGCATCCGCCCCAGACAATGTTGGCTCAGAAAAAAAGTCTATCCCTGAACTGTAAAGTTCTCTCAATACATGAGGAACAGAAAGGGATTGGTGGTTCGACATTAGCATCAAAATATAAAGAACATGTAACATCTAGCAGGGCCTCTTGGTCCATCTTTATTCACAATTGAGCAGATTAAAATTAAATAAACCTATATTTTAACTTGAAATTACCCCCACACAAAAAATGTTACCGTCTCTTTAAATGTTAAATGTAACCGTTTTTATTCTGCTTGCAAGAAAAATCTTAAATATTTACAATAATCACCAGACAACCTCCACACCCCTTGCTGAGGTGCCTACCTGCCACCGGAGCGTATATTCTCAGATAGTAGATGTCCGGATTCAATCTAAACAATCTTTATTAACGTTTCTGAGGCTGTTCTCCTGCATCACCATAACACAGTATATAAATACTTCTTAACTGCTATCACCGCTCTCTGTAACACCGGAAATGAAGTGAGATAGAAAAAAAAGGGGGCGCAAACAATGCCGCCTCAGCTAGCTCCGCCCATCATGGGCGTATCAAAATTAAACCTCCCGGTTGGAAAAGGACTGTAAAATAACGCTATTGGGAGTAGTGAAACACACCTAACACATGAGCCACATTATTTATTATTATTATTATACTTTATTTATGAAGCGCCAACATATTCCGCAGCACTATCCATGGATACAATTAATTTAAATTAAACAATACAAGACTTGTAAGAGACAGGACAAAATTTACAAATACATACAGGAGGGACTGAGGGCCCTATTCCAATGGGAACTTACAATCTAGAAGGGTAGGAGGTTGAGAAACAGGAGGTGAGGACTGAAAGATTGAGAAAGATGTTAATACAGAGTTAGATGAGGGAAATGTTAGATAAGTGAAATTAATTTATTATTGAGATGGATGGCAGGCTTCCCTGAACAGAAAAATCTTCAGGGAACATTTAAAAGAAGAAAGATTAGGGCAAAGCCTGACAGCACGAGGGAGAGTGTTCCAGAGGGTAGGTGCTGCACGACTGAAGTCCTGCAGTCTAGGATGAGAGGAGGTGAAAGTTGCGGATGCAAGGAGCAGGTCATTGTTGCCTGCCATTACTGCCCTCATTACATAATCCCCAACTCACAAGGATAATGTCATTTTTTGTGTCCATTATTATAATTAAAGTGCCAATTTTCCTGTATCCCCAGAAAAATAAACTTAGCACTTACCTTAAGAAATCTGCCCGGCAGCAAGGCAGCTCACTAGGTTTGAGAGGTCCTTTCCCTCACATGGACCTGTGGAAAAAGAGATAAAGTCTGAGTAATCTTACTCAGGCTTTCAGCATTAGGGCAGCATTAAATATATGGGAGGCGCAGTGAGGATTGTACCCCACCAGTTCCCATTGCTTAAAAGCCACCACTGCTCTTATGAAGAGACTGATGTGGACTATGGCTACACCCTAGCAGAACAAACAACACAAGCTTGTGCTGTTAAAAAAAATATTAAACTCTTGATTGAAGAATCTATTTATATACCTAACTTTACCACTTTTTTTTGCTCTAACGTAGGCAAAGAGAATGACTGGGGTTGGAGGGAAGGGAGGTGATATTTAACAGCTTTGCTGTGGTGCTCTTTGCCGCCTCCTGCTGGGCAGGAGTGATATTCCCAATAGTAATTAGATGATCCGTGGGCTCACTGTGTCATTAGAAAGAAAGATAAGTTGGCAAGGCTTGAATTGCCCCCAACATTGGAGGAGTTAATGACACTCGCAACGTCTATAGATAGGAGGTTACGGGAATGGAGAGCAGAGCGTGGACACTTTGAACAAACTAGAAAAACACCTAGAGCTGATTTAGACTACCCTCGCGAACAACCTAGCTCTGAACCCATGGAGATTTGCATGGTCAGAGGACCCTTGACCACTGAAGAAAAACAAAGGAGGAGAACTCTCAATTTAAGTCTTTACCGCACTTCAAAGGACCATGATCTAAAGAATTGTTCTCTGCTGAGGAAAACTCACCCTGGTAAGGAAAAAATAAATTCCACGTGTCTATCCATTCAGACTAAACTATCGTCATATTGTACCCTTCCTATTGTTATACAATGGGATCAAGAACTTCAACAAGTTGAATCCATTCTAGATTCTGGAACATGTACAAACTTCATCGATTCTCATTTTGTACTGAAGCAAAAGATACCCATTATCAAGAAATCTTCACCTCTCCCAGTTAGAGTCATTGATGGAACTTCTTTAGCCAATGGGCCCATCACACATCAGACTATCCTCTTACAGATGACTACTTCAAATGGACATACCGAATATATCACATTTGATATAATTCCCTCACCTCTTTATCCATCATGATCTTATACCATCATCATATCAAGATTTCAAGGACGTCTTTAGTAAAACTGACACAGAATCGTTACCACCTCACAGGCCATACGATTTTCCCATTGACCTTATCCCAGGAGCATCAATTCCATATGGCCATTTGTATCCACTCTCAGAACCTGAATTATTAGAACTAAACAATTACTTGGAGTAAAAATATCAGGAAAGGATTTATCACATGATCCTCTTCACCTGCAGGAGCCGGAATGTTCTTCGTCCGCAATAAGGATAAATCTCTTCATCCTATAATAGATTACCGTCTTTTGAATAAAATTACTGTGAAAAACCATTATCCACTGCCTCTCATCCCAGAATTGATTGAAAGGTTACAAAAGGCAATTTTTTTTTTACTAAGTTAGACCTTAGAGGGGCTTATAACTTAGTACGCATAAAAGAAGGAGATGAGTGGAAAACCGCCTTCCGCACCAGGTATTGTCTGTATGAGTACTTAGTCATGCCTTTCGGGCTATGCAATGCCCCAGCAACCTTTCAGTTTTTTATAAACGATATTTTCAGAGATTTACTTGATGTCTGTGTAGTCATTGATTTGGAGGACATCCTGATCTATTCCACCACTGAAACAGAACACATCAAGCATGTATGTTGGGTGTTGGCTAGATTGCGTACTCATCATCTTTATGCTAAACTTGAGAAGTGCATTTTCAATTCTGTCAACATTAGCTTCCTTGGATATAAAATCATGCCAGGTGGTATTCATATGGAGGATGACAAGATACTATCTATAACTAACTGGCCAACTCCTAAAAACAATAAAGCACTACAAAAAAAATTTAGGTTTTGCAAACTTTTACAGAAAATTCATCAAGGATTATTCAGCTATCGTTAAACCTCTAAATAGACTCACCGGAACTACTCCATATCATTGGTCCTCAGAACGCATTTGATTATTTGAAAGGAAGATTTACATCCAAACCCATCTTGCAGATGCCAAATCCTAACTTACAATACATACTAGAAGTGCATGCTTCCGAATACGCTTTAGGAGCAGTACTTTCTCAAAAACAACCTGAGAATAACATTGTCTATCCTATTGCATATCACTCCAGGAGCCTAACTCCAGCAGAAACCAACTATCCCATAGGTGAGAAAGAACTGCTTGCTATAAAGGATGCATTTGAGACATGGAGACATCTATTTGAGGGAACAATCTTACCTGTTATGGTATACTCTGACCATCGGAATTTAGAATATCTCAGATCAAATAAAACAATATCATCTAGACAAGTCTGATGGAGTCTTTACTTTGAGAGGTTTAACTACATCATCAATTATCGTTCAGGTTCAGCCAATGGGGAAGCAGACACTCTTTCCAGAATACAGCCTCTTCCTGAACCTAATGAAGCATCCTACATCATACCTCAGGATCGTATTATCGGTTTGCTTGGCTCATTTGAATCTAAAGCCAAGAATGCATTATCTAGTCATACCACTATACCCTACCATCTCGTACAACAAGACTAAAACCACTTATACTACAAAGACCAAAAACTCTACGTACCTCCTTCTCTTCGTCTAGAGATACTAAAACAAATACATGATGCTCCACTAGCAGGTCGTCCAGGGATACAAAGAACCTTAGAGCTTATTCAAAGAGAGTTCTGGTGGCCCAAGTTACAAAAAACCATCTATGATTATGTTACATCTTGTACCATTTGTGTCACGTCAAAATGTGACAGGAAGCCTCCCTATGGACTCTTGACCTCTCTACCCATATCTGACCATCCTTGGGAATCCATCTCGGTACTAACATGCAAGTGCGGTACTAACATGCAAGTTATTGTCACTGCTCACTTCCCTACAGCGCTGGTATTACAGGTTTACAAAAATCCGGCGTTAACAGGCAAGAAGTGAGCATAAAGCAAAATTGAGCTCCATACCGCACTCCAATACCAGTGCTGCTGCTGCGGTGAGCTGGTTATACGTGCTTGTGCACTATTTCCCCATAGACATCAATGGGGAGAGCCAGCTGAAAAAAGCCTAACACCTGCAATAAAGCAGCGTAAAGCTCCGTAAGGCAGCCCCATTGATTCCTTTGGGGAAACAAAATTTATGTTTACACCTAACATAAATCCCCCAAGTCTAAACACCCCTAATCTTACACTTATTAACCCCTAATCTGCTGCCCCAGACATCGCCGACACCTACATTATACTTATTAACCCCTAATCTGCTGCCCCAGACATCGCCGACACCTACATTATATTTATTAACCCTAATCTGCCGCCCCCGACATCGCCGACACCTACATTATACTTATTAACCCCTAATCTGCTGCCCCAACATCGCCGACACCTACATTATATTTATTAACCCCTAATCTCCTGCCCCCAATGTCGCTGCAACCTACCTACACTTATTAACCCCTAATCTGCCGCCCCCAACGTCGCCGACACTATAATAAACATATTAACCCCTAAACCGCCGTACTCCCGCATCGCAAACACTAGTTAAATATTATTATTAACCCCTAATCTGCCGCTCCTAACATCGCCACCACCTACCTACATTTATTAACCCCTAATCTTCCGCCCCCAACGTCACCGCCACTATACTAAATTTATTAACCCCTAAACCTAACCCTAAATCTAACCCTAACACCCACTAACTTTGATGTAATTAAAATAAATCTAAATAAAATTTACTATTAATAACTAAATAATTCCTATTTAAAACTAAATACTTACCTGTAAAATAAACCCTAAGCTAGCTACAAAATAACTAGTAATGACCACTAGGTCACCAGAGGGCGCTCGTACGAAACTATTTGTAAATTAAAGTATACATTTTATATACACAACTTGTATCATAACAAAATGTTTCTAATATATCAATGCTGGATCATATAAAACAATCTTGCAATATTAAAAGAAATGGAAAGTGGAACCTCATTAAATGATGTTTGATTGGAAGTCCGTGATGGAAATGTCCCAGTGTCAAATGATATATATGAAGTCCTGTGGATCCGATTCAATCCCAGGATAGGATCACTTAAACACTTTTTTCCTTTCTTTTTTTCCCCTTTTCGGCTGCACTCTCCAAACCGATCCCAAGTGGAACACGTATTTTCTAAAAGACGAAGACAAAAAGAGAGGCGCACAAATGTGTGTATCGATAGAGATAAGGAAAGCACACACTTCAGAGGATTTGTACACAGGGTACTCACACTTTAACACAGCACACCAGTGTGCTTGTGGAAACGTGCTGGCAATCAGAGCTGGCCAGCTTGCTCTCTCCGGCTAATCTTCAGTTGCTGCGGCTCTCCGATAAATGAACTGTATGTATCAGCAGCAACCTGTCAGAGGGCTGTCTTTATTCACAGAAAGCTAAAATCTGCAAATTGTTTCCTGGGCTTGCTGCTGGCAGCAAGCCCAGGAAACAATTTGCAGATTTTAGCTTTCTGTGAATAAAGACAGCCCTCTGACAGGTTGCTGCTGATACATACAGTTCATTTATCGGAGAGCCGCAGCAACTGAAGATTAGCCGGAGAGAGCAAGCTGGCCAGCTCTGATTGCCAGCACGTTTCCACAAGCACACTGGTGTGCTGTGTTAAAGTGTGAGTACCCTGTGTACAAATCCTCTGAAGTGTGTGCTTTCCTTATCTCTATCGATACACACATTTGTGCGCCTCTCTTTTTGTCTTCGTCTTCTACAAAATAACTAATAGTTACATTGTAGCTAGCTTAGGTTTTATTTTTATTTCACAGGCAACTTTGTATTTATTTTAACTAGGTAGACAAGTTAGTAAATAGTTATTAACTATTTACTAGCTACCTAGTTAAAATAAATACAAATGTAACTGTAAAATAAAACCTAACCTGTTTTACACTAATACCTAACCTTACACTACAATTAAATCAATTACCTAAATTAAATACAATTAACTAAATTACAAAAAACCAACACTAAATTACACAAAATAAAAAAAGGCATTATCAGATCTTTAAACTAATTACACCTAATCTAATAGCCCTATCAAAATAAAAAAATCCCCCCCAAAATAAAAAAAACCCTAGCCTAAACTAAACTACCAATAGCCCTTAAAAGGGCCTTTTGCTGGGCATTGCCCCAAAGAAATCAGCTCTTTAACCTGTAAAAAAAAATACAAACAACCCCCCCAACAGTAAAACCCCCCACCCACACAACCAACCCCCCAAATAAAAACCTAACTAAAAAAAACTAAGCTCCCCATTGTCCTGAAAAGGGCATTTGGATGGGCAAAAAGCCCAAAAGCCCTAATCTAAAAAACAAACAAACACCTAATAAACTCTTAAAAAAACTTAACACTAACCCCCAAAAATCCACTTAAAGTTTTTGAAGACCCGACATCCATCCTCAGCGAAGCCGGCAGAAGTCTTCATCCAACCGGGCAGAAGTCTTCATCTAGACGGCATGTTCCAATCAGCCAATAGAATGCGAGCTCATTCCTATTGGCTGATTGGATCAGCCAAAAGGACTGAAGCTCAATCCTATTGGTTGATTGCATCAGCCAATATGATTTTTTCACCTTTAATTCCAATTGGCTGATAGAATTCTATCAGCCAATTGGAATTCAAGGGACGCCATCTTGTATACAATCAGACAGCTAATACCTGTGTATACATAGTACCCTCAGACAGATAGTACAATACTGTAATCAGACTGCTAATACTTGTGTATATATAGTACCCGCAGACAGATAGTACAGTACTGTAATCAGACAGCTAATACTTGTGTATATATAGTACCCGCAGACAGATAGTACAGTACTGTAATCAGACAGCTAATACTTGTGTATACATAGTACCCTCAGACAGATAGTACAATACTGTAATCAGACTGCTAATACTTGTGTATATATAGTACCCTCAGACAGATAGTACAGTACTGTAATCAGACTGCTAATACTTGTGTATATATAGTACCCGCAGACAGATAGTACAGTACTATAATCAGACAGCTAATACTTGTGTATATATAGCAACCTCAGACAGATAGTACAGTGCTGTAATCAGACAGCTAATACTTGTGTATATATAGCAACCTCAGACAGATAGTACAGTGCTGTAATCAGACAGCTAATACTTGTATATACATAGCACCCTCAGACAGGTAGTACAGTACTGTAATCAGACAGCTAATACTTGTGTATACATAGTACCCTCAGATAGATAATACAGTACTATAATCAGACAGCTAATACTTGTGTATACATAGTACCCTCAGACAGATAGTACAGTGCTGTAATCAGACAGCTAATACTTGTGTATACATAGTACCCTCAGACAGGTAGTACAGTACTGTAATCAGACAGCTAATACTTGTGTATACATAGCACCCTCAGACAGGTAGTACAGTACTGTAATCAGACAACTAATACTTGTGTATATATAGTACCCGCAGACAGATAGTACAGTACTATAATCAGACAGTTAATACTTGTGTATACATAGTACCCTCAGACAGATAGTACAGTACTATAATCAGACAGCTAATACTTGTGTATACATAGTACCCTCAGACAGATAGTACAGTGCTGTAATCAGACTGCTAATACTTGTGTATATATAGTACCCTCAGACAGATAGTACAGTACTGTAATCAGACTGCTAATACTTGTGTATACATAGCACCCTCAGACAGATAATACAGAACTGTAATCAGACAGGTAATACTTGTGTATACATAGCAACCTCAGACAAATAGTACAGTACTGTAATCAGACAGCTAATACTTGTGTATACATAGCACCCTCAGACAGATAGTACAGTGCTGTAATCAGACAGCTAATACTTGTGTGTATATAGCACCCTCAGACAGATAGTACAGTACTGTAATCAGACAGCTAATACTTGTGTATACATAGTACCCTCAGACAGGTAGTACAGTGCTGTAATCAGACAGCTAATACTTGTGTATACATAGTACCCTCAGACATATAGTACTGTAATCAGACAGCTAATACTTGTGTATACATAGCACCCTCAGACAGATAGTACAATACTGTAATCAGACAGCTAATACTTGTGTATACATAGTACCCTCAGACATATAATACAGTAATCAGACAGCTAATACTTGTGTATACATAGCACCCTCAGACAGATAGTACAGTGCTGTAATCAGACAGCTAATACTTGTGTATATATAGTACCCTCAGACAGATAGTACAGTGCTGTAATCAGACAGCTAATACTTGTGTATACATAGTACCCTCAGACAGATAGTACAGTACTGTAATCAGACAGCTAATACTTGTGTATACATAGCACCCTCAGACAGATAGTACAGTACTGTAATCAGAGAGGTAATACTTGTGTATACATAGCACCCTCAGACAGATAGTACAGTGCTGTAATCAGACAGCTAATACTTGTGTATATATAGTACCATCAGACAGATAGTACAGTGCTGTAATCAGACAGCTAATACTTGTGTATACATAGTACCCTCAGACAGATAGTACAGTACTGTAATCAGACAGCTAATACTTGTGTATACATAGCACCCTCAGACAGATAGTACAGTACTGTAATCAGACAGCTAATACTTGTGTATACATAGCACCCTCAGACAGATAGTACAGTACTGTAATCAGACAGCTAATACTTGTGTATACATAGTACCCTCAGACATATAATACAGTAATCAGACAGCTAATACTTGTATATACATAGCACCCTCAGACAGATAGTACAGTACTATAATCAGACAGCTAATACTTGTGTATACATAGCACCCTCAGACAGATAGTACAATACTGTAATCAGACAGCTAATACTTGTGTATACATAGTACCCGCAGACAGATAGTACAGTACTGTAATCAGACAGCTAATACTTGTGCATACATAGCACCCTCAGACAGATAGTACAGTACTGTAATCAGACAGCTAATACTTGTGTATACATAGCACCCTCAGACAGATAGTACAGTACTGTAATCAGACAGCTAATACTTGTGTATACATAGCACCCTCAGACAGATAGTACAGTACTGTAATCAGACAGCTAATACTTGTGTATACATAGTACCCTCAGACATATAATACAGTAATCAGACAGCTAATACTTGTATATACATAGCACCCTCAGACAGATAGTACAGTACTGTAATCAGACAGCTAATACTTGTGTATACATAGTACCCTCAGACAGATAGTACAGTACTGTAATCAGACAGCTAATACTTGTGTATATAGCACCATCAGACAGATAGTACAGTACTATAATCAGACAGCTAATACGTGTGTATACATAGCACCCTCAGACAGATAGTACAGTACTGTAATCAGACAGCTAATACTTGTGTATACATAGCACCCTCAGACAGATAGTACAGTACTGTAATCAGAGAGGTAATACTTGTGTATACATAGCACCCTCAGACAGATAGTACAGTACTGTAATCAGACAGCTAATACTTGTGTATACATAGCACCCTCAGACAGATAGTACAGTACTGTAATCAGACAGCTAATACTTGTGTATATATAGTACCCTCAGACAGATAGTACAGTACTGTAATCAGACAGCTAATACTTGTGTATACATAGTACCCTCAGACAGATAGTACAGTACTGTAATCAGACAGATAGTACAGTACTGTAATCAGACAGCTAATACTTGTGTATACATAGCACCCTCAGACAGATAGTACAGTGCTGTAATCAGACAGCTAATACTTGTGTATACATAGTACCCTCAGACATATAATACAGTAATCAGACAGCTAATACTTGTGTATACATAGCACCCTCAGACAGATAGTACAGTACTGTAATCAGACAGCTAATACTTGTGTATACATAGCACCCTCAGACAGATAGTACAGTACTGTAATCAGACAGCTAATACTTGTGTATACATAGCACCCTCAGACAGATAGTACAGTACTGTAATCAGACAGATAGTACAGTACTGTAATCAGACAGCTAATACTTGTGTATACATAGCACCCTCAGACAGATAGTACAGTGCTGTAATCAGACAGCTAATACTTGTGTATATATAGTACCCTCAGACAGATAGTACAGTGCTGTAATCAGACAGCTAATACTTGTGTATACATAGTACCCTCAGACAGATAGTACAGTACTGTAATCAGACAGCTAATACTTGTGTATACATAGTACCCTTAGACAGATAGTACAGTACTGTAATCAGACAGATAGTACAGTACTGTAATCAGACAGCTAATACTTGTGTATACATAGTACCCTCAGACAGATAGTACAGTACTGTAATCAGAGAGGTAATACTTGTGTATACATAGCACCCTCAGACAGATAGTACAGTACTGTAATCAGAGAGGTAATACTTGTGTATACATAGCACCCTCAGACAGATAGTACAGTACTGTAATCAGACAGCTAATACTTGTGTATACATAGCACCCTCAGACAGATAGTACAGTACTGTAATCAGACAGCTAATACTTGTGTATACATAGTACCCTCAGACATATAATACAGTAATCAGACAGCTAATACTTGTATATACATAGCACCCTCAGACAGATAGTACAGTACTGTAATCAGACAGCTAATACTTGTGTATACATAGTACCCTCAGACAGATAGTACAGTACTGTAATCAGACAGCTAATACTTGTGTATACATAGTACCCTCAGACAGATAGTACAGTACTGTAATCAGACAGCTAATACTTGTATATACACAGCACACTCAGACAGATAGTACAGTACTGTAATCAGACTGCTAATACTTGTGTATACACAGCACACTCAGACAGATAGTACAGTACTGTAATCAGACAGCTAATACTTGTGTATACATAGCACCCTCAGACAGATAGTACAGTACTGTAATCAGACAGCTAATACTTGTGTATACATAGTACCCTCAGACATATAATACAGTAATCATACAGCTAATACTTGTGTACATATAGTACCCTCAGACAGATAGTACAGTACTGTAATCAGACAGCTAATACTTGTGTATACATAGTACCCTCAGACAGATAGTACAGTACTGTAATCAGACAGCTAATACTTGTGTATACATAGTACCCTCAGACAGATAGTACAGTACTGTAATCAGACAGCTAATACTTGTGTATATATAGTACCCTCAGACAGATAGTACAGTACTGTAATCAGACAGCTAATACTTGTGTATATATAGTACCCTCAGATAGTACAGTACTGTAATCAGAAAGCTAATACGTGTGTATACATAGTACCCTCAGACAGATAGTACAGTACTATAATCAGACAGCTGATACTTGTGTATACATAGCACCCTCAGACAGATAGTACAGTACTGTAATCAGACAGCTAATACTTGTGTATACACAGCACCCTCAGACAGATAGTACAGTAATCAGACTGCTAATACTTGTGTATATATAGTACCCTCAGACAGATAGTACAGTACTGTAATCAGACAGATAATACTTGTGTATACATAGCACCCTCAGACAGATAGTACAGTACTGTAATCAGACAGCTAATACTTGTGTGTATATAGCACCCGCAGACAGATAGTACAGTACTATAATCAGACAGCTAATACGTGTGCATACATAGCACCCTCAGACATATAGTACTGTAATCAGACTGCTAATACTTGTGTATATATAGTACCCTCAGACAGATAGTACAGTACTGTAATCAGACAGCTAATACGTGTGCATACATAGCACCCTCAGACAGATAGTACAGTACTGTAATCAGACAGCTAATACTTGTGTATACATAGTACCCTCAGACAGATAATACAGTACTATAATCAGACAGCTGATACTTGTGTATACATAGCACCCTCAGACAGATAGTACAGTACTGTAATCAGACAGCTAATACTTGTGTATACATAGCACCCTCAGACAGATAGTACAGTGCTGTAATCAGACAGCTAATACTTGTGTGTATATAGCACCCTCAGACAGATAGTACAGTACTGTAATCAGACAGCTAATACTTGTGTATACATAGTACCCTAAGACAGATAGTACAGTACTGTAATCAGACAGCTAATACTTGTGTATACATAGTACCCTCAGACATATAGTACAGTACTATAATCAGACAGCTAATACTTGTGTATACATAGCACCCTCAGACAGATAGTACAGTACTGTAATCAGACAGCTAATACTTGTGTATATATAGTACCCTCAGACAGATAGTACAATACTGTAATCAGACTGCTAATACTTGTGTATATATAGTACCCTCAGACAGATAGTACAGTACTGTAATCAGACAGCTAATACTTGTGTATACATAGCACCCTCAGACAGATAGTACAGTACTGTAATCAGACAGCTAATACTTGTGTATACATAGCACCCTCAGACATATAATACAGTAATCAGACAGCTAATACTTGTATATACATAGCACCCTCAGACAGATAGTACAGTACTGTAATCAGACAGCTAATACTTGTGTATATATAGTACCCTCAGACAGATAGTACAGTGCTGTAATCAGACAGCTAATACTTGTGTATATATAGTACCCGCAGACAGATAGTACAGTACTGTAATCAGACAGCTAATACTTGTGTATATATAGTACCCGCAGACAGATAGTACAGTACTATAATCAGACAGCTAATACTTGTGTGTATATAGCACCCTCAGACAGATAGTACAGTACTGTAATCAGACAGCTAATACTTGTGTGTATATAGCACCATCAGACAGATAGTACAGTACTGTAATCAGACAGCTAATACTTGTGTATATATAGCACCCTCAGACAGATAGTACAGTACTGTAATCAGACAGCTATTACTTGTGTATATATAGCACCCTCAGACAGATAGTACAGTACTGTAATCAGACAGCTAATACTTGTGTGTATATAGTACCATCAGACAGATAATACAGTACTGTAATCAGACAGCTAATACTTGTGTATACATAGTACCCTCAGACAGATAGTACAGTTCTGTAATCAGACAGCTAATACTTGTGTATACATAGTACCCGCAGACAGATAGTACAGTACTATAATCAGACAGCTAATACTTGTGTATACATAGTACCCTCAGACAGATAGTACAGTACTATAATCAGACAGCTAATACTTGTGTATACATAGCACCCTCAGACATATAGTACTGTAATCAGACAGCTAATACTTGTGTATACATAGCACCCTCAGACAGATAGTACAATACTGTAATCAGACAGCTAATACTTGTGTATACATAGTACCCTCAGACATATAATACAGTAATCAGACAGCTAATACTTGTGTATACATAGCACCCTCAGACATATAGTACTGTAATCAGACTGCTAATACTTGTGTATATATAGTACCCGCAGACAGATAGTACAGTACTGTAATCAGACAGCTAATACTTGTGTATACATAGTACCCGCAGACAGATAGTACAGTACTGTAATCAGACAGCTAATACTTGTGCATACATAGCACCCTCAGACAGATAGTACAGTACTGTAATCAGACAGCTAATACTTGTGTATACATAGCACCCTCAGACAGATAGTACAGTACTGTAATCAGACAGCTAATACTTGTGTGTATATAGCACCCGCAGACAGATAGTACAGTACTATAATCAGACAGCTAATACGTGTGCATACATAGCACCCTCAGACATATAGTACTGTAATCAGACTGCTAATACTTGTGTATATATAGTACCCTCAGACAGATAGTACAGTACTGTAATCAGACAGCTAATACGTGTGCATACATAGCACCCTCAGACAGATAGTACAGTACTGTAATCAGACAGCTAATACTTGTGTATACATAGCACCCTCAGACAGATAGTACAGTACTGTAATCAGACAGCTAATACTTGTGTATACATAGCACCCTCAGACAGATAGTACAGTACTATAATCAGACAGCTAATACTTGTGTATACATAGCACCTTCAGACAGATAGTACAGTGCTGTAATCAGACAGCTAATACTTCTGTATATATAGTACCCTCAGACAGATAGTACAGTACTGTAATCAGACAGCTAATACTTGTATATACATAGCACCCTCAGACAGATAGTACAGTACTGTAATCAGACAGCTAATACGTGTGTATACATAGCACCCTCAGACAGATAGTACAGTACTGTAATCAGACAGCTAATACTTGTGTATACATAGCACTCTCAGACAGATAGTACAGTACTATAATCAGACAGCTAATACTTGTGTATATATAGTACCCTCAGACAGATAGTACAGTGCTGTAATCAGACAGCTAATACTTGTGTATACATAGTACCCTCAGACAGATAGTACAGTACTGTAATCAGACAGCTAATACTTGTGTATACACAGCACCCTCAGACAGATAGTACAGTACTGTAAATTCAGACAGCTAATACGTGTGCATACATAGCACCTCAGACAGATAGTACAGTACTGTAAATCAGACAGCTAATACTTGTGTATACATAGTACCCTCAGACAGATAATACAGTACTATAATCAGACAGCTGATACTTGTGTATACATAGCACCCTCAGACAGATAGTACAGTACTGTAATCAGACAGCTAATACTTGTGTATACATAGTACCCTCAGACAGATAGTACAGTACTATAATCAGACAGCTAATACTTGTGTATACATAGTACCCTCAGACATATAGTACAGTACTATAATCAGACAGCTAATACTTGTGTATACATAGCACCCTCAGACAGATAGTACAGTACTGTAATCAGACAGCTAATACTTGTGTATATATAGTACCCTCAGACAGATAGTACAATACTGTAATCAGACTGCTAATACTTGTGTATATATAGTACCCTCAGACAGATAGTACAGTACTGTAATCAGACTGCTAATACTTGTGTATATATAGCAACCTCAGACAGATAGTACAGTACAGTAATCAGACAGCTAATACTTGTGTATACACAGCACCCTCAGACAGATAGTACAGTACTGTAATCAGACAGCTAATACTTGTGTATATATAGTACCCTCAGATAGTACAGTACTGTAATCAGACGGCTAATACTTGTGTATACATAGTACCCTCAGACAGATAGTACAGTACTGTAATCAGACAGCTAATACTTGTGTATACATAGCACCCTCAGACATATAATACAGTAATCAGACAGCTAATACTTGTATATACATAGCACCCTCAGACAGATAGTACAGTACTGTAATCAGACAGCTAATACTTGTGTATATATAGTACCCTCAGACAGATAGTACAGTGCTGTAATCAGACAGCTAATACTTGTGTATATATAGTACCCGCAGACAGATAGTACAGTACTGTAATCAGACAGCTAATACTTGTGTATATATAGTACCCGCAGACAGACAGTACAGTACTATAATCAGACAGCTAATACTTGTGTATACATAGTACCCTCAGACAGATAGTACAGTTCTGTAATCAGACAGCTAATACTTGTGTATATATAGTACCCGCAGACAGATAGTACAGTACTATAATCAGACAGCTAATACTTGTGTATACATAGTACCCTCAGACAGATAGTACAATGCTGTAATCAGACAGCTAATACTTGTGTATATATAGTACCCTCAGACAGATAGTACAGTACTATAATCAGACTGCTAATACTTGTGTATATATAGCACCCTCAGATAGATAGTACAGTACTGTAATCAGACAGCTAATACTTGTGTATACATAGTACCCTCAGACAGATAGTACAGTACTATAATCAGACAGCTGATACTTGTGTATACATAGCACCCTCAGACAGATAGTACAGTACTGTAATCAGACAGCTAATACCTGTGTATAGACAGCACCCTCAGACAGATAGTACAGTACTGTAATCAGACAGCTAATACTTGTGTATACATAGTACCCTCAGACAGATAGTACAGTACTATAATCAGACAGCTAATACTTGTGTATACATAGCACCCTCAGACATATAGTACTGTAATCAGACAGCTAATACTTGTGTATACATAGCACCCTCAGACAGATAGTACAGTACTGTAATCAGACAGCTAATACCTGTGTATAGACAGCACCCTCAGACAGATAGTACAGTACTGTAATCAGACAGCTAATACTTGTGTATACATAGTACCCTCAGACAGATAGTACAGTACTATAATCAGACAGCTAATACTTGTGTATACATAGCACCCTCAGACATATAGTACTGTAATCAGACAGCTAATACTTGTGTATACATAGCACCCTCAGACAGATAGTACAATACTGTAATCAGACAGCTAATACTTGTGTATACATAGTACCCGCAGACAGATAGTACAGTACTGTAATCAGACAGCTAATACTTGTGTATACATAGTACCCGCAGACAGATAGTACAGTACTGTAATCAGACAGCTAATACTTGTGCATACATAGCACCCTCAGACAGATAGTACAGTACTGTAATCAGACAGCTAATACTTGTGTATACATAGCACCCTCAGACAGATAGTACAGTACTGTAATCAGACAGCTAATACTTGTGCATACATAGTACCCTCAGACAGATAGTACAGTACTATAATCAGACAGCTAATACTTGTGTATACATAGCACCCTCAGACATATGTACTGTAAATCAGTACAGCTAATACTTGTGTATACATAGCACCCTCAGACAGATAGTACAATACTGTAATCAGACAGCTAATACTTGTGTATACATAGTACCCTCAGACATATAATACAGTAATCAGACAGCTAATACTTGTGTATACATAGCACCCTCAGACATATAGTACTGTAAATCAGACTGCTATACTTGTGTATATATAGTACCCTCAGACAGATAGTACAGTACTGTAATCAGACAGCTAATACCTGTGTATACATAGTACCCGCAGACAGATAGTACAGTACTGTAATCAGACAGGTAATACTTGTGTATACATAGCACCCTCAGACAGATAGTACAGAACTGTAATCAGACAGGTAATACTTGTGTATACATAGCACCCTCAGACAGATAGTACAATACTGTAATCAGACAGCTAATACTTGTGTATATATAGTACCCGCAGACAGATAGTACAGTACTATAATCAGACAGCTAATACTTGTGTGTATATAGCACCCTCAGACAGATAGTACAGAACTGTAATCAGACAGCTAATACTTGTGTATACATAGTACCCTCAGACAGATAGTACAGTACTATAATCAGACAGCTAATACTTGTGTATACATAGTACCCTCAGACAGATAGTACAGTACTGTAATCAGACAGCTAATACTTGTGTATACATAGTACCCTCAGACATATAGTACAGTACTGTAATCAGACAGCTAATACTTGTGTATACATAGTACCCTCAGACAGATAGTACAGTACTGTAATCAGACAGCTAATACTTGTGTATACATAGTACCCTCAGACAGATAGTACAGTACTGTAATCAGACAGCTAATACTTGTGTATACATAGTACCCTCAGACAGATAGTACAGTACAGTAATCAGACAGCTAATACTTGTGTATATATAGTACCCGCAGACAGATAGTACAGTACTGTAATCAGACAGCTAATACTTGTGTATACACAGCACCCTCAGACAGATAGTACAGTACTGTAATCAGACAGCTAATACTTGTGTGTATATAGCACCATCAGACAGATAGTACAGTACTGTAATCAGACAGCTAATACTTGTGTATACATAGTACCCTCAGACAGATAGTACAGTACAGTAATCAGACAGCTAATACTTGTGTATATATAGTACCCTCAGACAGATAGTACAGTACTGTAATCAGACAGCTAATACTTGTGTATACACAGCACCCTCAGACAGATAGTACAGTACTGTAATCAGACAGCTAATACTTGTGTATATATAGTACCCTCAGACAGATAGTACAGTACTGTAATCAGACAGATAGTACAGTACTGTAATCAGACAGCTAATACTTGTGTATACATAGCACCCTCAGACAGATAGTACAGTACTGTAATCAGACAGCTAATACTTGTGTATACACAGCACCCTCAGACAGATAGTACAGTACTGTAATCAGACAGCTAATACTTGTGTATACACAGCACCCTCAGACAGATAGTACAGTACTGTAATCAGACAGCTAATACTTGTGTGTATATAGCACCATCAGACAGATAGTACAGTACTGTAATCAGACAGCTAATACTTGTGTATACATAGCACCCTCAGACAGATAGTACAGTACAGTAATCAGACAGCTAATACTTGTGTATACACAGCACCCTCAGACAGATAGTACAGTACTGTAATCAGACAGCTAATACTTGTGTGTATATAGCACCATCAGACAGATAGTACAGTACTGTAATCAGACAGCTAATACCTGTGTATACATAGCACCCTCAGACAGATAGTACAGTACTGTAATCAGACAGCTAATACTTGTGTATACACAGCACCCTCAGACAGGTAGTACAGTACTGTAATCAGACAGCTAATACTTGTGTATACATAGTACCCTCAGACAGATAGTACAGTACTGTAATCAGACAGCTAATACTTGTGTATACACAGCACCCTCAGACAGATAGTACAGTACTGTAATCAGACAGCTAATACGTGTGCATACATAGCACCCTCAGACAGATAGTACAGTACTGTAATCAGACAGCTAATACTTGTGTATACATAGTACCCTCAGACAGATAATACAGTACTATAATCAGACAGCTGATACTTGTGTATACATAGCACCCTCAGACAGATAGTACAGTACTGTAATCAGACAGCTAATACTTGTGTGTATATAGCACCATCAGACAGATAGTACAGTACTGTAATCAGACAGCTAATACTTGTGTATACATAGCACCCTCAGACAGATAGTACAGTACTATAATCAGACAGCTAATACTTGTGTATACATAGCACCCTCAGACAGGTAGTACAGTACTGTAATCAGACAGCTAATACTTGTGTGTATATAGCACCATCAGACAGATAGTACAGTACTGTAATCAGACAGCTAATACATGTGTATACATAGCACCCTCAGACATATAGTACTGTAATCAGACAGCTAATACTTGTGTATACATAGCACCCTCAGACAGATAGTACAGTACTGTAATCAGACAGCTAATACTTGTGTATACATAGCACCCTCAGACAGATAGTACAGTACTATAATCAGACAGCTAATACTTGTGTATACATAGCACCCTCAGACAGATAGTACAGTACTGTAATCAGACAGGTAATAGCGTGTTAGTTTTTTTTGCAGTTTTTGTGCTCCATTGACGTCTATGGGAGAATATGTTAACACGTTCAGGATATTTGAAGTTCCACTTTTGCTTGTGTCGGGTTTTTGCTCTCGCAATAACCTATTTCTTTCAATTCATAATACGAGCGCAACCTGACGTGCGTAAATAGCCTCCGTCTAGTGAAGTGAACGAGTGAGAAAGAGCTAAAAATAGTACTTTACTCGTTATCTAGCCCAAAGTTTGATACAAAAACTAACAATACAAAAATAGAGCAGGGGCCAAGATATAGAGGAGAGATGGGGGGTGAAGGGCTGAGATAAGGAAGAGCGATGAGGCCAGGGGCAGAGAGAGAGAGAGAGAGAGGGGGGGGGATAGAGAGAGAGAGAGAGAGAGAGAGGGAGAGGGGGAATAGAGAGAAAGAGGGGGGATAGAGAGGGGGGGATAGAGAGAGAGAGAGAGAGAGAGAGAGAGAGAGAGAAAAAAGGATGGATAGAGAGAGAGGGGGGATAGAGAGAGAGAGGGGGGGGAGAGAGGGATAGAGAGAGAGAGAGATATAGAGAGAGAGAGATATAGAGAGACAGAGAGAGAGACAGAGAGAGAGAGATGTGGGGATAGAGAGAGAGAGAGAGAGAGAGAGAGAGAGAGAGAGAGAGGGGGGGATAGAGAGAGAGAGAGGGGGGGGATAGAGAGAGAGAGAGGGATATATATATATATAGAGAGAGAGGGAGAGAGAGAGGGAGGGAGAGAGAGAGAGAGGGATAGAAAGAGAGAGGGATAGAGAGAGGGGGGATAGAGAGAGAGAGGGGGGATAGAAAGAGAGAGGGATAGAGAGAGGGGGGGATAGAGAGAGAGGGGGGGGATAGAGAGAGAGGGGGGGATAGAGAGAGAGGGGGGAT